>NC_057796.1:318118559-318406198 GCF_018294505.1 Triticum aestivum | reverse complement strand
CTTCGACCAACTAGCCAATAATATTCCCCAAACCCCCCTCCCCCCGTCCCCCTCCACTCCATTCGCTCCGCCAAAGCCGCCCTCCCAGCCGCGCCGATACGTCGGCACCGTGGTTCGTCGAGGGGGACGCACGGTGATCCTCTCGCTCCCACAGTACGCTCTCGTAGGCTGCCGTCCTCTAGCCGCGCCGCCACCGCTGGCGACGTTCTTGTGGAGGCGCACGACGGTCAGGGCCGCCACCACTGGCGATGTTCGTGTGGAGACGCACGGCGGTCAGCTTCTCCCACGGTACGCGCATTCTAGACTAAGGCCCCGTGCATGTCGGTGTAGCGCTGAATGTTAGCTTATAGACGCTGTTAATCTCACTGTTTGCCGAAGTAGTTTACAGTCAATATGCCCTGCTTAAGAAGCTTCCTTGCCCTGTTCTGCACTCAATCTGCTTAGCTGAGATGGCATGCCAAGGCCGATTAGTTGCTAAAATATCCTACCATATATTTATTGTGACGTAGATTGCCATGGTCTAGTAGCCAATCTGTTAGGTGAAATAGCTCTACACCGTTTTATACTCTATCTTTGTTGCTGCGATGGCCTTCGATAGTTCGATGGCTGTGTGCTCGGCCTCATTGACTGCTGAAACAGCCTGCCATAATTTAGCACTCAAATATGTTTGCTGAATTAGCTTTACATATATTTCGTTACTTAGATCTGCTCGTCCAAATATCTTGCCATAGCTTTAGACATCGACCTAGGTATTTTTTCTGGACTTCATAAAAAAGCATATATGTTTTTCCTGTAATATCTAGTAGAAGAACTAATTTGTATGTCTAACAGATGGACAGGACTTGGATAACTTCTGCTCGAAGATTCTCTGCTGCATACGAGGGGGTTGAAAACTTCATGAACTTTATCAGAGCTGAGTACGGAGGTCCAAAATCAGATGTGCTCTGCCCGTGTAGCAGTTTTATGAATTCAGTTACAAGACCCCAGTCAACTGTGTGAAATCATCTACACTTGTATGGGATGTCGGTCACATATACTAGGTGGGTTCATCATGGTGAAGCTGTGAACGTCAATGTTATTGACTACGTGGAAGCAGCAGATCACCATCTTGATCTGCCTGATGCTCCCGTGTAGCAGTTTTATGAATTCTACGTGGAAGCAGCAGATCTACGTGGAGGAGGAGGAGGTGGTGGCGGAGCCAGTGACTTTGACCAACATTGAAACAATGCTACGAAATGCTCGTGCATTCCGTGAACTTTCACCTGCAGAAGAAAAACGGTGGGCCTGCATGTTGGAACAATGCAACGTGCCTGTCACCCCAGGAAATAAGTTGTCAGTATTCTCAGCTATGGTCACCTTTCTTCAGGTGAAGACATTTGAGCGGATGACCAACAAATCATTTGATGTGATGTTGGCTGCTTTCCGCAAAGCTTTCCCAGATGCGTCTGAGCTGCCACACACCTACAGTAAAATGAAGAATTTCCTTCGTGCAGTTGGAATTGGTATGATATGATCCATGTTTGTAAGAATAATTGTGTTCTGTTCCGGAAGGATTATGCCAACTTAAGTGAATGCCCGAAATGCAAATCATCAAGATGGAAAGATGGCGATGATGTGAAGAGGATTCCTCATAATGTTCTGAGACATTTTCCAATTACACCAAGATTGCAGAGGTTGTTTCATGATGCTGAAACAAGAGAGGATGTATTATGGCATTCTAGGAACCAGGAGTACAGAGATCAGAATGTAATGAGCCATCCATCACATGGTAGTGAGTGGAAAAGCTTCAATCAGAAACATGAAAAGTTTGCTGCTGACCCGAGAAACATTAGACTTGGCTTAGCTTCAGATGGATTTAACCCATTTGGCCACCAGAGCGCCACATATAGCATGTGGCCAGTGCTTGATATCCCTTACAACATGCCTCCAAATGTCTGCACCAAAGAATCAAAGTACATGATGGCCTTGCTCATCCCAGGTCCAAAAAGTCCTGGAAAGGATTTTGATTTGTTCATTGAGCCTCTTGTGGAGGAACTTCAACAGCTATGGAGGGGTGTTCTCACTCGAGACCTATATAGCAGCCCACCAGCTGATTTCTTTCTGCGTGCTGTTATAATTTGGTGCATCCATGATTATCCAGTTTTGGGCACTATGTAAGGGCGAACGACACATGGTTACAATGCATGTGTTAGCTGTGACAGGAATCCGCTGTCATACGCAATACTTAGCAAGATCTGTTACATTGGACACCGCCGTTTCCTTGCTAAGGACAAGCCGCATCCTAGAAAATACCGAAGACATGTGTTCAATGCAAAGCATGAAAACCGTGATGCGCCAAAGAGGCTCACCGCCGATGAGTTGCAAGTGGAATTAGAGAAGGTCAGGCACATTACACCAGGAAACCAGCCTGATAATGGTAGCGGGAAAAGAAAGCGTGGCAGGGCAGAAGAGAGATTATTGTTTACCCGCGGGTCCACTTTGTGGGACTTGGAGTATTGGAAAGATTTGGATCTACAGCATAATCTTGATGTGATGCACATCGAGAAAAATATATGTGACAACATTATCGGCACACTTCTTAATATTGAAGGCAAGACGAAAGATACCTTAAAATCTAGGATCGATTTGACACACCTGGGTATCAGACATGATTTGCAGGTGCAAGATGAAGGTAAACCACGGGATATGGCACCAGCTGTGTATGTCTTGGACAAGGTAAAAAGAAAAGAATTCTACGAGGTCCTGTCACGTGTGAGATTCCCACATGGATTTGCTTCCAACCCTGAAAGGAGAGTCAATGCAGATGGAAACAAGGTACAAGGGTTGAAAACTCATGACTGCCACGTCCTACTTCAAAGGGTTTTACCTGTTATCCTTAGAGGATTGGGCCGCCCTGACTTATACAGAGCAGTTGCAGAGTTGGGACAATTCTTCGGGGAACTCTGCAGTAGAAATATCAGGATAGATGCTTTGGAGCATCTTAGAGACAAGATACCAACTATCCTATGGGACCTTGAGAAGATATATCCTCCAGCCTTCTTTGATGTGATGGTGCATTTGGCTGTTCATCTACCTGATGAGGCACTACTTAGAGGTCCAGTACAGTATGGCTGGATGTACCCTATTGAAAGGCGGCTACGCACTTTCAAGGGCTATGTTAGGAACAGAGCTAGACCCGAGGGTTCCATTGCAGAGGCCTACATTGCTACAGAAGCGTTGACATTCTGCTCAAAATACATTGAAACAGCTGATCAGCTTAGCAAAGAGGTGGATGAAGACAATCCCGGGCTCAATGTTTTTGATTATTCTATTCGAGTTACAAGGAAGAGTCGACAAGAGGACAAACCTAAAGATTTGGACAAAATGGTTTGGTATGTGTTGAATAACTGTCCTGAGATACTACCTTATATCAAGTAAGGGCTAAGTACTGCAGCTTATACATCGTACTCTACTAAACTTGCAGCACATTCTTATATATTTAGATGTTTGACGTGATCACTATGTTGTGCAGCATCTACAAAAAAGGAGTTACTGCCACAAAATCCAAGAAACATTGACAAACTGGTTATGGCAGGATTTGCGAAATGGTTCAAGAGCCATGTAAGCTTTTGAATTGCACTGTCAATTTTTTTAATATATTGAGTACATAAGATGATCAGCTTGTCTATTTTCTAACCATAGGTTAAGAAGATGCGGGAGGATGGGCAGGCAGTTGATGATGCCCTTTACTCACTAGCAATGGGTCCTGATACTCGGGTAAGACATTATGAATCTTGCATTGTTGGAGATGTGCGCTACAACACCCTTGCACGAGACGAAGGCAGGAAGACACAAAACAGTGCCATCATGAGCACGGATACGTATGACAAAGAGACAACTGAAATGTATGCTAACATAACAGACATTGTTCAGTTGCAGTATATCTCCAGTTTCGAGGATCATCGGTGTGTGGTTCTGTTGTGCTATCGTTGGTATAACCTGTTTTCCAGGCTCGCAAAACCCAGAGCTGATGATTATTTCAAATCCATCAATGTCAAGGCGGCATACCAGACCAACGAGCCTTTTATTTTGGCAAATCAAGCAACACATTTGCACGTAGCGATGACTGGAGAGTATTGCAAAGGTTTGAGCAGAGGAATTCGTTTAATGAAGTTGCACAACAAGATGATGCTTACACTGCTCCTGATGTACAAGATAACATAGATGTTCCTAATATCTTTGAGAACCATCACGTCAATGACGCCGGCGAAAAGATTGCCTGTCGTGCTGTGGACATACAAGAGTTGATCAAGAAGAAGCCAACGTTCGAGGACGTTGAGGACGAAGAAGAAGATGACACCGTGGGGAATTACGATTCAAAATGATACACATGGCGAAGATGTTGACGCTGCTGCTGCGGATGATGATTACATTGCTTTTGTCGTATTTGCCTGTCAGAAGACGTTTTTTTATCTACTATGTGAAATTGTGTTTGCTATGACAACTGAAACCTGATGAACATGTTTTTTAGTATTTTCCTGTGAGAACATCACTTGTTATGTATGCTGATTTGTGTTTGGTGATTGTATGATGACTAAAACATGATGACATTGTTGTTTAGTTGTACTCATATTTGGCTGTGAAACTTGAATTTGATGACATAGTTTGTTGTTGGACTGCAATTTGCTCGACGTCTTCGAATGAGAACAAAGCTGACCCGACAGGGCCTCTGCTAATTTATTTATTTATTACCAAAAGGGCCTCTGCTATTTATTTATTTATGAGCAAAAGGGGATACCCCCTGATTTCCGTTAATAAAAATCATTAGATGTTCACAACACTACGCCCAGCCTGCTACACAGGTTTCATTCATTACTAGTTTCAGAAAGTGCTCATGTCATAGCCACTGAATACATCACGGGTGCTACATACACTGCAAATAAAGAGACAATCATCCTACAGAGCACATCGATTTTGCCCATTATCTTCACAAGCTCTTTCATCTCCTCATTGCTGTCAAGGCCGTTTAGCAGCTGTTGCTTGGCCATGATCAGAGGAACTGCATCTTTAACCTTCTGCTCTGCATCTTCCTCTTCTGCCGTTCCTTCAGTTACTTGTCCAACACCCCAACCTGCTGATATTGGGATTCTTCGGCTAACCAAATAATCAGCGTAGTTGCACTCCCCCACATCAGCAACTTCCCAGAAATACAAATCACACGAATCTTCCCTTTTCTGCACAAATCAAATTGGAAGATCATCAACCAAACTATTAAAAAAATCAGCAACTGAAAGCAGCAGAACAACACTTAAACATATTATTACCCCATGATTCGGGCATTTGTAGAAGACTCGGCCAGGGTTGAGGATTGTGGTTGAGACGCGACGGATGACTCTGCGTGATTTGCAGCAGTGGCACCACACCAACGACAGCGGGTTGCAATGAGCAACCGGCTGCGGTGCGCGTGCCGGCGGGGGTGTGATGAGACCCACAGGCGATGGTACGGGTGGCGACTTGGCGCATATTTGGTTGTTGCATGCTGAAGAGCAGGTGGACGAGCAGCCAGTGGACATGGTTGCTGCGGCCAGAGCTTCTGATGCTACGCAGAGTAAGTAGAGAAGAGGAGAAGCGAACGTTGGATATGTCAGTTTCATTACTTGCAGAGTAGCATAGCACCATATATAGTCATAGTCTAGGTTTGGATTCGAACCAGCTACAAGAGCATGTCTCTCTTTTTTCTAAAACTCAGCAACGTCTCTTTACTGGTACACTAGCTTGTTTTGTACGCCTTCTCAAGTCTTTGATTCCTCCACCTGACATCTGGGACCCACCGGAAGGGCCTCTGTATTTCGTGAAAAAAACATGCCCCCCGCTGACAGGTCGGACCCACCAGCTATCTTCGCACGCAAGGAAGTGCCTCCTTATTACGCACAAAAAAGAATACTCCCCCTGCTAGCTGGAACCCAGCATAGTGGGAGGCTGGCTTGTGGGCCTACCAAGTTGACGGGGATGGAGGGCTTTGTCAACTTAGTCAATATGAACGATTCTAGCTCCAGTTACCGTACGATGTTCATCCAACGGCCGTAGTGCTTCTTCAACCTCTGGTCTTCTTGCTCCAGCCACCCAAAGCAGCACCGGTCGTGTCGCGTGCTCCTGCCTCCCATGGCCGGCTGTGATGCCGCGGAGGCCTCACCGCCCCCTACTACTCCCACCGCTGGCCAGGGCATACCTCTACTCACCCACACCCCCTGTTATTCTGCGGCGATGGCAGCCTCACATCGCAGCCGAACCAGTGAACCCTCGTACTCCTCTCCGCGTGGGCATCCACTACCGCGTCTTCCCCAGCTCCGTGTCGTCCCCTTCCTAGGCCTCGCCGTCGTCCACCGCCTTGGTGCTCTCGGCGCGGCGTGGTCAATGTGGTTAACGACCGACTTCCATCGGAAGAGTACTGTACGTGGAGAGGCTGACAGCTGGGTCCACGGCCGCAGCTGGGTCCACGGCCACAGCCCAGTTTTTTTGTGATTTGCCAAGTAAGTCGATTTGTCAGGCCTGTTGGGCTGCAAATCTTTCAAGACGAGGAGAGCTTCATTCGGCTGGCCGAGAAAATGGCCTAACAGTAATGAGAAATGGGTTGTACATTTTTAAAACACATCAAACCGGCAATTAGTTTCAAATTTCTTTTTTTCATTTCGAGATTTTAAATTGCATTGATTTTTATGCATGGACAATTTGTTGGATTTTATATTGATATACATTTATTTTTAAAATCAGTTTGGATGTGAATCAAAATTTCGGGATTAAAAACAGTTCGGACCGCACCGAAATATGCAAAAATTCATACAATTTTTTAACCGTGGCCACAATATGGGCTGTAATGCTAACAAAAAGAATATGGGCTCCAAAAAAACCTTAAGAATTAGCAAATGGGCTGTAAATTATTAGAAAATAATGGCAGACGGGCTGTATGTTGTTTTCCATAGATTTGAGGCTTTCCTAAAAAAAGGTTGACGCACAAGCAGTGACTGTTGGATGTCCATCCAACGGCCGTCGTGCTTCTTCAATCTCTGCTCTTCCTGCTCCAGCCGCTCAAACAAGCGCCGGCGGGACTGCCTGCTCCCTCCTCCCCGCGGTCGGCTATGCTGCCGTGCAGGCCTCACCGCCCCACCGTACTCCCATCGCTGGCCTAGCCATCCCTCTACTCACCCACACCTGCTGTTATTCTCCGGCGACGGCAGATGAACCAGTAAACCCTCGTACAGTCGTACTCCCCTCCGCGTGGGAAACAACTGCCGAGTCTTCCCTGCCTCCGTGTCATTCCCTTCCTAGGCCTCGCCGTCGTCCACCGCCCTGGTGCTCTCGGCGTGGCCTGGTCAACATGGTCGACGACCGACATGCATCTGAAGTGGACTGTACGTGGAGAGGCTAACAGCTGGGTCCACGGCCACACACAAGGAAATGCCTCCTTATTAAGCGCAAAATAATGATTCCTTCACCTGACATCTGGGACCCACCGAAAGGGCCTCTGTATTTCGCGAACAAAACATTACTGCCGCTGACAGCTCGGACCCACCAAATATATCTTCGCACGCAAGGAAGTGCCTCCTTATTACGCACAAAAAATGAATGCTCCCCCTGCTAGCTGGGACCTAGTATAGTGGCAGGCTGACTTGTGGGCCTACTAAGTTGACGGGGACGGAGGGCTTTGTCAACTTAGTCAATATGCATGATTCTAGCTCCAGTGACCGTACGATGTCCATCCAACGGCCGTAGTGCTTCTTCAACCTCTGGTCTTCTTGCTCCAGCCGCCCAAACCAGCGTCGGTCATGCCTCGTGCTCCTACCTCCCGTGGCCGGCTGCTATGTGGCGGAGGCCTCACTGCCCCCTACTACTCCCACCGCTGGCCAGGCCATCCCTCTACTCACCCACACCCCCTGTTATTCTGCGGCGACGGCAGCCTCACACCGCAGTGAACCAGTGAACCCTCATACTCCTCTACGCGTGGGCATCCACTGCCGCGTCTTCCCCGGCTCCGTGTCGTCCCCTTCCTAGGCCTCGCTGTTGTCCACCGCCCTGGTGCTCTCGGCGTGGCGTGGTCAACATGGTCAAGGAACGGCTTCCATCGGACGTGGACTGTACATGGAGAGACTGACAGCTGGGTCCACGGCGGCCACAAGGAAGTGCCTCCTTATTACGCGGAAAATAATGATTCCTCCACCTGACAGCAGGGAGCCACCGGACGGGCAACCATATTTCACGAAAAAAAAGTTTCCCCCCTGACTGCTGGGACCTACCAACTACATCTTCGCACGCAAGGAAGTGCGTCCGGGTAAAAAAATGATCCGCCCCCCTGACTGCTGGGACCCACCAGCTACATCTTCGCACGCAAGGAAGTGCCTGACAGTCGGGACCCACCTGGTCGAAGCGTACGTAGCGTTGTCATTCTGGTTGCGAACGTGTACGTACATACTGGTCGTTGTAGAGGCGCGCACGTGTCGTAGTAGAGGCGTGCACGTAGCATGTACACGTACGTACAGCGGCGAGGGTGCAAGAAAGTAAATACGGCCACGTACGTACATACGGGCGGGGTCTCGAACGCCTACTCGCGCATACGTACGGCCAGGGCTAACGTACATGGCTGGGTCAAAATGGAGAAACTGCGTCGTCGTCGTGTTCATGCGGAGCCAACCGGCTGGGTCGGAACGGAATGCGTCGTCGTGTTCATCGGGAGGGCTTGGACGGAACAACCGATGGAAATGAGGCCTGGCATACCGCAGAACGGAGGAAACGGCCTTGTGTTCGACCGGCCACGTTCGAAATAGGATCCTGTTCATCGGGAGGGGTCTGGTGTACTGCAAAATGGAGGAAATGGACCTCCTATGGTCGAAACTGGGGTCCTGTTGATCGGGAGGGGTGTGGCGTACCGCAAAACGGAGGAAACGGACTTGTGTTGGAGCGCTACGGTCGAAACGGGGGTCCTGTTCATCGGGAGGGGTGTGGCGTACCGCAAAACGGGACTCCACGGGATACTGTTCATCTCCACCGTCGACCCCTCCAGCCTCCACGGGCTACTGTTCATCCACCGTCGACCTCCTCCAGCCTCCACCTACGACTGTTCATCCACGGGCTCCTGTTCATCCAGCCTCCACCGCGCGCTACTCCACCGGCTACTGTTCAACCAACCCTCTCCACGGGCTCCTATTCAACCACCCCTCCATGGGCTACTGTTCATCCAGCCCTCCACCATCTACTGTTCATCCAGCCCTCCACGGGGTGGTCCTGTTCATCCAGCCCTCCACGGGGTCCTGTTTATCCAGCCCCAACCGGCTCGATCGATCGGGGTCCTATTCATCCAGAGGCAACACCACGGGGTCCTGTTCATCCACCCCCACCGGGAACTGTTCATCCAAACCCCCTAGCAACGCTCACTGTTCATCCAGAGCCAGCATTGATCGGCTTCAGTTAGCAGCAGTAGCAAAGGAATCGCTCGATCGGGTTCAGTTAACAGCCATCGATCGATCGCTCGGGTTCAGTAACGCGTAGCCTGCAGTGCAATCGCTCGGGTTCAGTTAGAGCCCAACGCCTCACACCCACGCGCGTGCGTGTATGAGAGAAACGCGCATCGCTCGGCCCCGACCACCCATTGTAACCGGGAACACCCTGATATTTTCCTCGCCCTCGCTTCTACCATGGTTTTTTCCGTCATGAACGGCCCAAAGAATGTCATGCAGCTGCATCTCCGGCCCGCCCAGGACGAAAAGCCCATTTTCTGTCATGATTTTTTGTCATAGAAGTAGGAGCCCACCACGTCTATGATGATACCGGGTTTTGTCACAATTATCTTCATAGAAGTGTCATAAGTATGACAGAGAAAAATTTCATTCGTCCCAAAATGTCACGGATGTGTCTTTTTTTTTTAGTGCTTCTTGCAGCGCCGCCTCCTCGCCGGCGACCCTTCTTCTTGCTGTGTGGTCTCCTTGTCGCCGACCCTTCTTCTTGCTGCGCGGCCTCATCGATATGGCCAGGTAATCCATACCCCACCCACACCATCCTCCTCCTTTCCCATCCCACATGCCCCGACCGACGGAGCGACACCTTCCACCGAAATCACTGCCCCCTCCTCCAATTAAGCGCCGCCCACAGCCATTTTACATGCAGTATAATGTGGAGATGAGTAGTATGCGGCCGCACGCGCGGATGAGGTCGCTATGGCTGCCATGCGTGTCGATCGCCAGATCTTGGAGGAGCACCTCGTCTTCGAGGCCACCGTCGACACCGCCATGCGATTGTCTACTTTAAAATACAGTTCGTGATGTTTTCTCGAGGCCACCGCCAAGGCCTTCTAGTGATTTGTCCTCTGTAATGTTAATATGCAATCTGATGTTCAATTAACAGTTTGGTCCTCTGAGATGTAATGTTCAATTAACACTTTGGTCCAACAATTGTTACATTTCGTAGTACTCTTCTCAAGCATTCTTTGTTTTGTTAACTGTCTTATCTTCTAGTACATGTTTCTATTCTGCAATGTCGTGCTCAGTTAACTATTTTGGTTCATTTGGTCTGCTGTCCATTTAACTGTTTGGTTCAGTTCTGCAATTTGATTTTCATTTGTTGTGGGTACAATTTTGTATTGTTATGCATGTGACACCAATCGAATTTGGTTGTACTCAATACATATTCTACTGATAGTATGGCAACTCTCAGTTAAACTGATCAAGATCTTCCTTATGTGTGTTGCAGGGAAACAATGGGAGACACTGCGGTTTACCATCGAGGTTTGTTCAAGCAGGGTCCTTTGGCTAATAGCACATTATTGTGCAGTTGCAGGAATCATTCTAATAGGTTTCTTACAATTTGGTCTTGCACATGTAGGTCCTGCTGTCAGAGGCTTAGACCCATTGTTTGACCCATTTTGCATATGGGGAAATGAGATGTCCATGAATATCAGTCAAGTCAAGAAACTCAGAAAGATTGTTAGGATGAAGAAACTTGCGACGAATAATAGGAAGATCTTTGTTTGCACAATGAAGAAGACATCAGTCAACTATAGGATGGTACCAACTCTTTTACCTTGTTTTTACCCCTTGCGCCATTTCAAAATTTACAACAACGATTTATGCATAGCTTTGTTTTCAGTACTTTTCAAAACAGTTCACCGATGATTACCTCTCAAACCACCTACATGGTCAAGAGGCGAGGAAGGTATTCATTCAACACCCACGGTACAATATTGAAGTCTAGGCATGGTCAAGAGAATTTTACAGTGTCCACCGCCTCTCCTCTCCTCTCCTCTAGGCGACCCCTAGGTGATGCCTAGGCCTCCACCGCCGGTGGCCACCTTTCCTACCACTTGTCACTCCGATGATGGCAGCCACCACATAGTTTGGAGGAGGGGATAAACCCATGGATCCACCTATGCTCAACTTTGCTCGAGGTAAAGATTTTCATAGGTCTATGAGGCAAAAGTTTGGTCACCCCGTGGTGTTTTCTCCTGGTTTTCGTCAAAGAGAATTCACTTTGGTTGTTTTCTTCTGTCGTGCTCATTTTTGGTTGAATTGTCACACTGTTAGTATCACTCTCCAATCTTGTTTTGGTGGGTACCCTCAAGGGTTTCGTGTTCTTCATCTCAAGGACAGATCTTTCAAGTTCTTGGTTGCCTCTAAGGCTGTGGGTTTTGAGATTTACAATCAAGGTCATGTGGTTGAAAAAGACTTTGAGTTGGTGTTTAATCTCTGGGGTGCTGGGGGTCCCAATTGGATCCGTGAAGAACAACTTTTTTATCGTGAAGAAGTTGATTCGTGGATATTGGTTAAAAATGGTTTGAGACCAAGGTCGGTCGCCGGCAATGTCTCCGGTGATCATCAGCGGCAGTCTGGTTTTGCTCTCCTGTCAAATATTCTGGAATCTGGTAATAATGGGGATCGGGTCACTAATGAGGCCACCATGATGGATCATAACTCTTCAAGCGAGGGTCACCCGAGGGGTTTTCAGGGCGGCAACGTGGTTTTTTCAAATTTCTAGTGCTACGAGTGTGGTCAACAGGGCCACTTCGCTAAAGATTGTAATGAGAAAAGGTTGACTGGGCTTTTTCCATTTCTGCGGTTTGACTCGTTTCCCAGCCCGCCAGAAGAGGCCTGGGCCCCGAGTGTGGTCCAAGATTGGTTTCTGTCCGTTGGCCCGGCCCGCGACCCTCCGATTGTTTCCTCTTTTAGCGAGCTGTGTTTGGGAGCTTTTCCTAATTTTCGGCCTCGAATAGCACTTGCCTTCTCAACTTCTCCACCGTCCTCCTCTGCTTCTCTGCAGTGCAGAAACCCTGCTCCAGTCACGTCAAGCTCCTCTGTGGCAGTGTGTGCATGCGAGTCTGCTTCGATGGCCAACATCCCAATCGACCCGCGTCCATTTGTTCCTCATGGCTTTGATATTCAGCCGATTGTGGGGTGAAATGGGGTTGCTCGGGTGGTGCTTTCGCATCGGCCCCGTCGTCACAAAGATTGGGCGATTCCCTCCATCCATCCTCTGCCGGCCGATGCGCCATTCCCCAACGTAAGAGATGTTCTGGAAGAATTCATTATTGTTCATAAGCAGTTGGGTCTTCGGGATATTCAGAGGTGTCCTCTCGGTGAAGCTTATGTTCGCCTCACCAGGGTCAGAGACAGAGATAAGCTAGTTCTAGACAGCCCCCATGAATTTGGCGATGTTTCTATCTCCTTTGTGAAGCATGACGAGGGTAGAAATCATAGGAGAGTTCATTTCAATAGGATGGTGTGGCTTCTGCTGACTGGGGTTCCATTTGATTTTTGAAACACTGAAGATCTAGCTACGGCTGTCAGTAAGTTTGGCCGTTTGATTTCTTGGGATAAGGAGGATGAGAACATGGGACGTATTGTTTTAAAGGCTAGAGTTATGAGTCCTGAGATCATTCCCAAAAGCTTGAGATGGTCCGAAGGGGATGAGTTCGAGGAAGATGGGTGGTCGTCTTCTGTTGAAATCCTTGCTAGTGAACTTCTCGGGGGAGGACCAGCTGATAAGGATCCCATACCTCCTGACCATGTTGATCCTCATCCTTTGCCAGAAAATGTTGAGGGTGCTGGTGGTTTTCATAATGAGGCTCTCAATAATAACCAGGATGATATTTAGGCTGAGGACAACTGGGAGCAGGATGGAAATTGGGAAATTCCTCAACAAGATAATCACAATGCTGCTCTTGATGATCTTTTGGATGCAGTGCAACAAGAAGAAATGGCTTGGGCTGATGGAGAGGAATTGGTTCCTACTGCCAGCAACAGCAGTCTGTCATCTGACATGTCTTTTTCTGAAGGGGGCAATTTAAACTATTTTGTGCCATCTATTGCAGTTGGAGACCTTCACTTTGGGGCTCAAGATCTTGTTGTTATGCCACCTCCACCTGTAAATGTGATTGCCAATGGCCTTCAGAACATTATCCAAGCCTATCAATCTGATGATGAGGAGCCTATAGTGCATGTGCCTCATGCTGCTTCCCCTCCAAATGATGTGGTGGAAGTGCAAAGTGTGCTTCCAAATGTTGTTGTTGCAGTGGAGGCTGTACTTCCTGCAGAGGAGGAGGTTGCAGCTCAATCTAATGTTGCAAATGATGCAGAGATTCTCCTGCCTAAAATTGTTGCAGTGAGTACACAGGATAACATTTCGTTGGAGGGGCAGTCTGAGCTTGTTGCTGCTAGTGAAGCTCCCAACAAGGAGAATCTACCTGATCTGGCAGGAGATTTGGCCACAGGTACAACTTCTGCCAGTCCTATTCACATCACTACCACAAGAGGGTCCTTTGAGCCAGTGGCTGACATTACAGATTTGCAAATTGGACTTAAAGGTAACTGGGTTTCAAAAATTAATGAGCATTTCAATGGGGACCCTTCTCTTCTTGGTCTTAAATATATTCAAATAGCTGCATTTGGTTCTAATGACCCTGTTCTATCAGAAGAAGGTCTTCTGCTATGGAAGTAACACTTCCATAAACCTATGGCAAATAGGACTGTTTTCTCTACAAACATTCCTGTAAGTTGGTTCAACTTTATGGTTCATCTCCTTATGACACCTGATAAGTTTGAATGGACTGTGAATATGTTAAAGTCTGTCATGTGGGAACTTTGTACTGAGGTTGAGGGCAAGGATAAAACTTTGTTGTTCCATATACTTGATAAATGCCCTGTCTCTCATGCTCCTATTTGTCAGGCCACTTTATTGGACAAGCAGCAGGCACTGGACAAGGACAAAGAAAATGTTGGTACTGCTGCCAATCAGCAAGATGCTGAATCTCAGGCTCTTCTGCAACCTTTTGGGCCTGACAACCTCAGAAAGAGGAGAAGTGGCAAAACTCCCCTGGTTGAATCTGAGGTAAGGAGAAGTGATAGAATTAAGAAAGATAATGCTGGGTTTAGGAGAGGTTCCTGCACAAACTCAAATTGCTTACCATGCAATGCTGTCCCTCCCACTATACAAAAATCAGTTGTTAAAAATCTCACTGCCTCTTTCTGTAAGGTTGCTGAGGGGGAGTTGGAGGACAAGCTGGCCAAGAAGCCTAGAAGGAAGCAGGAGGAAGATTTGGTCAAGGTGCCCTTCGCCAAAGGGAAAGGAAATGCTTCCAAGTCTCCCTAATGACAATGCACCTGTTTCTTAGTGTTGGAGGGAGAGGCAGACTTGCTGGCCCCTCATGTTATCTTTTGAATATTTTTATAAGTGGTGTTATTCAGGAATGTTGCCTTGTTATGGATTATGAACATGTGATGTTGTACTCCCTCAATGGATCTTCTATGATGTACTTCTGCTGGCTGTTGTGGTCTTTTTGTGATGTGTTGTGGCTCATGTGGTTGTTGTGGTCTTTTTGTGATATGATGTGGCTCATGTGGCTGTGCTTTGAGCAGTTAACAGTAAATTCAGATCAAGTGCTGGTGCTTGATTTTTGGTTGGTGATATACACTATTTTTCATGAATAATACAAATAGGAGTTGGAATATTCTCAATTGGAACATTAGAGGGATGAATTCTGAAAATAAATGGCTGGCCCTGAGGCAGAAAATTGATGAGAGTGATTGTAACATTCTTTGCCTTCAAGAAACTAAGAGAGAAACCTTAGACCTGGCTTATTTAAAAAAATTGCCCCAATAAATTCAACAAGTTTGCTTTTCTTCCATATATTGGGGGCATCAGGTGGTTTGCTCACTGCTTGGAATGGTTCTGCTTTCACTGGAGAGGTTATTGCCCAAAACAGATTCTCTTTGTCCATTCAATTCACTAGTCTGCTTTCAAACCAATCTTGGATTCTCACTAATATATATGGGCCCTGTGAAACACAAGACAAGATTTGAGTTCATTGATTGTTTTTAGAATATTCATATGCCTGATGATGTGGACTGGCTTCTTATGGGAGACTTCAACTTTATTAGATCACCTTTGGACATAAACAGACCTGGTGGAGATGTTAATGATATGCTAATGTTCAATGAGGCTATTAGTAACCAAGGATTAGTGGAATTGCCTTTGCATGGAAGACAATTTAGTTGGAGTAATATGCAACAAGATCCACTGCTGGAGAAACTTGATTGGTTTTTTACATCTGCTTCTTGGATGACCTCTTTCCCCAATACCACTGTGCTTCCACTAGCTAAGTCTATCTCTGATCACTTGCCCTATGTGATAAAAATTGGTACTGCCATCCCCAAAGCAAAAGTTTTTAGATTTGAAAATTACTGGTTGCAACATTCAGACTTCAAACAGGTGGTGGCTAATGCTTGGAATATTCCTGTGGGTAATTTGGATGCTGCTAGATGCTTGACTGCTAAGTTCAAAAATCTCAGGAGAGCTTTGAAACAGTGGGCTAGATCTCTTTTCTACCTTAAACCCAAATTGCAAAAATTAATGAAGTGACCTTCCTTTGGGATTTCTTTGAAGAATTCAGACAATTGGACACTCATGAATGGAATTGCAGGCTAATTCTTAAAGAACAGTTGCTAATTCTGTTAAAAAATCAGAAGATTTATTGGAAGCAGAGGGGAAAATTAAGGGGGTAAAGTTTGGAGATGAAAACACCAAATTCTTCACACCAAAGCCTCAATAAACTATAGGCATAACCACATTGTTGTTCTTCAAAATGATGATTAAGTGGACATTTCTGACAATGCAGGGAAGGCTGCTATTTTATGGGAAGCTTTTAAAAAGAATGGGCACTTCTCAAAAAACCACCATACATTTTGATCTGCATTCCTTATATGGCCAGCCATCAGATGTTTCAATTTTTGAAAACCTGGAGTTACCTTTCACAGAGGAAGAGGTCAATGCAGTGGTAAAAGAGCTTCCATTGGACAAATCTCCAGGCCCTGATGGTTTTAACAATGAGTTCTTTAAATCATGTTGGGATATTATAAAAGGGGATGTGCTTAAGTTAATTGCTGATTTTCATGCTGGACATCTTTCCATGGAGAGCATAAATACATCATATATTACTCTTATACCCAAAAGTGGCACACCTCTAACAACAAATGACTTTAGGCCAATCTCCCTTTTAAACTGCTGTCTCAAACTCATCACTAAGCTTTTGGCAAATAGACTGTAGAAAGTTATTCTCAAACTGGTGCACATTAATCAGTATGGCTTTCTTAAAGAAAGATCCATCCATGACTGCTTGGGATGGGCCTATGAATACCTACATCAGTGCCACAAATCCAAAGAAGAGACCATTGTACTAAAGCTGGATTTTGAGAAGGCTTTTGACACAATTGAGCACCAAGCAATGTTGGATATTTTGAAAGCTAAAGGTTTTGGGGATAGATGGATCAATTGGATCAAAATGTTGTTCTCCTCTGCTTCATCTGCCATTATGTTGAATGGGGTGCCTGGAAAAAAATTCTACTGCCTTAGAGGAGTTAGGCAAGGGGATCCTTTGTCCCCTCTTCTTTTTGTCCTTGCAGCTGATTTGCTTCAATCAATTCTCAACAGGGCTATGCACTTTGGTTTGCTCTCCTCACCACTTCAAGTGAATTCTTGCCCTGATTTTCCTATAATCCAGTATGCAGATGATACCCTGGTTCTTATGCAAGCAGATGCAAAATAGCTACACTGTCTCAAAGCTCTACTTCACACCTTTGCTGATGCCACAGGACTTAAGGTGAACTACAGTAAATCAAGTCTTATCCCAATCAATGTGCTTGAAGAGAAAGTGGAGATTTTGATAAACACTTTTCAATGTAAAAGGGAATCCTTCCCTTTCCAATACCTGGGGACTCCACTTGGCCTCCACAAACCTTCTGTTGAGCAGTGCCTTCCATTAGTTACAAGATTGTAGAAAAAGCTTGTAGGATTGTCTTCCTTCATGACCCTGGCTGGTAGACTTCTGCTGGTTAAATCAGTCCTGAATTCACTTCTGATCTACTTCATGGGTTGCCTTGATGTACCTATCACAATCAAAACTCAAGTAATCAAATATTTGAGGCACTATCTGTGGAGAGGGCCTGACCTTGAAGATCGCAGACCTGCAATGGTGGCTTGGAGTACTGTCTGTAGACCAAAAGATCAAGGGGGTTTGGGAGTGCAGGATATTTTTGTGCAGAACAAAGCTTTATTGCTTAAGAACCTTCATAAGTTCTATAACAGGCATGACATCCCTTGGGTAAATCTAGTTTGGGAATCTTATTACCATAATGGCTCACTACCAGGTAGTAGTTGGATTGGATCTTTCTGGTGGAAGGCCAACCTTAAGCTCATTGACAACTACAAATCTTTGGCAAAATGTAGTATTGGGGATGGCAGGAGTGCTCTTTTCTGGTCTGATCTCTGGCACACAGCTTGCTTACAGGATATGTTCCCACATCTCTTCTCCTTTGTGAAAAGTAAAGACATTACTGTCCACACAGTCATTCACACTGAGTATCTGGAGGATCTGTTTCATTTGCCCCTGACTGTGCAGGCTTTTGATGAGTTTGAATCCATGGAAGACATTTGCATACAATTAAGAACCTCTGATTTTTCTTGATTGTACTGATACTTGGAGCTACATTTGGGGAAATGAGCATTTTTCTGTGGCAAAAGCTTATAGATCTTTACTGGGCACTAAAATTGTTCCCCCACAATTCAATTGGATATGGAATAGTTCCTGTCAACCCAAGCATAAAGTGTTCTTCTGGAGGCTTCTTCATGATAGACTAAACACAAGGAACTTACTAAGAAGGAAAACATTTCATTTGGAAAGTTACAATTGTGCTGTAAACAACTGCCAGCAGGAGGAAACTTTGCAACATCTTTTTTGGACCTGCCCCTTTGCTGCTCAATGTTGGGATTTGGTTTGCCCTTCAAGACAAAGAAATGCTTCAGTACTGGAAGCTTTTGCTGACATCAGACAGAAATTACATGTGCCTTTCTTCATGGAAATAATTATCCTTGCATCTTGGGCCTTATGGATTTCCAGGAATAACCTCATATTCCAAGCCATTCCCCCTAGTATTCAGAGATGGAAAGCTACTTTCTTGGAAGAACTCAATTTGCTCAGGTTCAGGATTAAGAAGAGCTATGCAGGAGCCTATTGTTCTTGGCTGGATAGTTTGGCTTTGTAATTTTGTATTCTAGGTGTTTAGGCCTTTTCCTTTTTAGTTTTTCTTTTTCTTTTTTTGGCTTACCTCAAGCCTTTTGTATTTTAGACTCTGTACAGTTTGCTGTTTTATTTAATTAAAAAGATTGCAGTGGGGTTTTGCCCTACTGTGTATAGTAAAACAATATTGAAGTCTTGCTGAAGCGAACGAAGGTTGGGCGGGCAATTATCCATAGCCACTGGCCTAAAGTTGCAAGGATATTCAACATCACTGAAGGCTCAATATTTGCCTTCCGCTTCTACAGTTTGCCAGATGAGATTCATCTGTCTATTTTACCGTGTATGATGCTACTTTCCAAAGGTTTTTGATGCTGCATGTGAAACTTGGTGCTGTTGTGTAATGGCGTAACTGAGTGCCGAAGCTATCTGATGTAACTCGATTATGAAATCCTGGTTGCTTTTATACAGATATGAAATATCTGGCGTGTTTTATAAGAAATATCAGTTTGATTAGTACATGGATTATCAATAATAGGCTAATTACCCTGCTTATTGGGGTTTTCTATTGCAGACGGTTACTCAAACAACACCATGGGTTTTCTATTGCAGATGGTTACCCGGACCGCCTCTTTGCTCTATAAATACCCCAATATTCCAGAAACCCTGGGGGAGTCGACGAAATATTCATCCAGCCGCCGCGGAGTCCAGAACCACCAGATCCAATCTAGACACCATCTCGGATGGGGTTCACCACCTCCATTGGTGCCTCTCCGATGATGCGTGAGTAGTTCTTTGTAGACCTTTGGGTCCGTACTTAGTAGCTAGATGGCTTTCTCTCTCTCTCGTTGGATTCTCAATACAATGGGTCTCTTGGAGATCCATATGATGTAACTCTTTTGCGATGTGTTTGTTGGGATCGATGAACTTTGAGTTTATGATCAGATCTATCTTTTTATACCCATGAAAGTTATTTGAGTTTCTTTGATCTCTTATATGCATGATTGCTTATAGCCTCGTATTTCTTCTCCGATATTTGGGTTTTGTTTGGCCAACTTGATCTATTTATCTTGCAATGGGAAGAGGTGCTTTGTAGTGGGTTCAATCTTACGGTGCTTGATCCCAGTGACAGAAAGGGAACCGACACGTATGTATCGTTGCTACTAAGGATAAAATGATGGGGTCTATCTCTACATAGATAGATCTTGTCTACATCATGTCATCATTTTTATTGCATTACTCCGTTTCTCCATGAACTTAATACACTAGATGCATGCTGGATAGCGGTCGATGTGTGGAGTAATAGTAGTAGATGCAGGCAGGAGTCGATCTACTAATCTTGGACGTGATGCCTATATAATGATCATTTCCTGGATATCGTCATGACTATTCGAAGTTCTATCAATTGCCCAATAGTATTTTGTTTACCCACCGCTTGCTATTTTTCTCGAGAGAAGCCACTAGTGAAACCTACGGCCCTCGGGTCTTCTTTCTCATATTATTTGCCTTTGCGATCTATTTTCTCTTGCATTTATTTTCAGATCTATTAATCTTAAAACACAAAAATACCTTGCTGCAATTTTTCCTTATTTATTTTATTTGGCGTTCGATCTATCAATTTACTACAAATTTATCTCGCGTCTGTTTGCCTATCTTGAGGCGCCGTTCAAAGTGCGTTATATCGACTAGAGGGGGGTGAATAGGCGATTTTTATGAATTCTTCACTGAGGAATTTGCGGGTGAGGAAATTCCTTAGCGAAGAACTACTTGCAGCGGAATAAGTACTCAAAAGTAAACATAACAGAACACAAGCATGGTCATCGTGATGAAATGAAGACGAGCACAGAGTACAGAAAGCGTAAGCACAGGATAACACAGGATGAAGACAAACAGACTGAAGAAATTGAACTGAGGAAATTGAGAAAGTCTTCAGTCAAAGTCTTCAAACATAGATATGAACAAGCGCACAACACAATTATGAGGGAATGAAAGAGTTGAGGAAATAGAACCGGTAAGCTTGGTGAAGACAATGATTTGGTAGACCAGTTCCAACTACTGTCTCAGTTGTACATCTGGTTGGAGCGGCTAGGTATTTAAACCTGAGGACACACAGTCCCGGACACACAGTCCTCACCGTATTCTCCTTGAGCTAAGGTCACACAGACCTCGCCCAATCACTCGTGGTAAGTCTTCAGGTGACTTCCGAACCTTCACAAACTCGGTCACTCGGCGATCCACAATTCCTCTTGGATGCTCTAGACCATGACGCCTAACCGTCTGGAAGAAGCACAGTCTTCAAAGGTAACAAGCGTCAGATCCACGCAGGATCAATCTCTTCACTGATGCTCAATCACTTTGGGTTTGTAGGTGTTTGGGTTTGGGTTTTCCTCACTTGATGATTTTCGCTCAAAGTCCTCGGAGGATGGGATGCTCTCAAATGACAAGTGTCAGTTTCTCTCGGAGCAGCCAACCAGCTAGTGGTTGTAGGGGGCGGCTATTTATAGCCTAGGGAGCAGCCCGACATGATAAGACATAAATGCCCTTCAATGATATGACCGTTAGGTGGGTAGATATTTTGGGACAGCTAGCGCGTAGCACACCGACGGTCGGAAATTTGAGTATCAAATTCCTCAGGGCTATCATGTTCCTCACTGTGTAGGCAATCCGTACTGCCGAATTCCTAACTCCTCAGTCAGAACAAATTCCTCAGAGACTAGAAGAACTTCGTCTTTGTCACCAAAGAATATGACTGAACTGTATGAGATTTCCAATGGCTTCACTCGAAGGGATTGGTAGGTGTAGGATTTTGAGTTGAGCATCACATGGAAATTTTTCCTTAGTATTTCCTCGACCCCCTTTAACAGTACGGTGTTTCCTATGACTCAAGAAAGAGAAAATGAAACTACAAAAACAAAAGTCTTCACGCTTCATTTCCTCGAATGAATACCAAGTCTTCAAGGTCACACCAATTTCTTCACTTTCAAAGTCTTCAGAAAGTCTTCAGAAATCCAAAGTCTTCAGTCGAAGAACTTCATTTTTAGGGGTCGACTTTCTCTGTAAATATCAAACTCCTCATAGACTTATAGACCTGTGTACACTCATAAACACATTAGTCCCTTAACCTATAAGTCTTCAATACACCAAAATCACTAAGGGGCACTAGATGCACTTACAATCTCCCCCTTTTTGGTGATTGATGACAATATAGGTTAAGTTTTCGACGGGGATAAACATATGAAGTGTAAATACTGATATTGAGGAATTTGATTGCAAGATATAGAAGAACTCCCCCTGAAGATGTGCATAGTGAGGAATTTGCTTTTGAAGCAATGCACACTTGAAGAGTTGAATCATGGAGATCTCCCCCTATATCTTGTAATTCATACACGCATTTGACATAATATATGAAGAATTTGAAATGCATGATGAAATATGGTGACTGATGTAATTCAGCATGCGTGCATAAACATTAATGAGGAATAAGCATGCAGAAAAACCACAGCAAAAGTATCAGGCCACCATAGAGTTTAAGTTTACAACTCGACCCAGCAAAGTCATCAGAAGAACGAGAGTTGTAACTTAAGAAAAAACGCCCATATAAGATAGACCCGCTTGAAGACTAACTCAAATTTCTCCCCCTTTGTCATCGAATGACCAAAAGGATCGAAACTGAGGACTAACGCCCCTGAAGAATATCAAGTTGATGAAGGAGCGCTAGCGTTGTTGGGGTCAATTGTTGATGTAGGGCCTGTCGCAGTGTCGTCCAAGTCCTCATGCTCGTCAGTGTCGCGCGATGAAGAATAGGAGCTGGCCACCAAGGAAGGAACCTTGACCTTCTTGTATTTCTTCGGTGGAGGAGCAGACCAGTCAAAATCTTCCTTGAGACCCATTTTCTTCAGATCTTCTTCGCTATAAATCTGAGACAGAACAACCCAGGTACGGTTGAAGGTTTCATGGAGGTAGTAATGGTTTTTCTTCACTGCATTGTGGGTAGCAGTCATGTTGTGAAGAATTGAACCAAACTGACGCTTGACCCATTTGTGATTTCGGTCAACCTTCTGGTGAAGACTGAGGAGAAGCTCACGATCAGTCATCACCCTGGGAGCTGTGCCTTGAGGATTTTGCTTGGGTGCGTTGGCGGTAGAGTCATGAGTGGCAGAGTCATCATTGGTGGAGTAGGATGCAGCTTTGCGAAATTGACCATCCAATGGACGAATGCCTTCATCAACAACAGCAGAAACCTTGCCCTTGTCATCAGCTGAGGAAAATGTCCGATTGAGGACTTCAATCAGGAGCAAGTAGCTGCAATGGTTCAGTGTATCAGCTTTGTAGTTGAGTGAAGACCTTGTTCTGATGAACCTCATAATCCACGGAGCATAAGGCTTCCACTCAAATGGTGACATTGCGACATTGGCCAGAGTCCTCATGAAGAAATCATGGAAGTTGACGGGAACGCCATGCATGATATTGAAAAGCAGATTCTTCATGATGCCAACGACTTCTTCTTCATTCGAGTCGTGGCCCTTGATAGGACTCAATGTCTTCGTCAGAATGCGGTAGACAGTCCGAGGCACATATAGCAATTCCTTCACGAGGAATTTGGTTCTTGGGGCCTGACCTGGCTTCAATGGCTTCATCAGCACTTGCATATAGTGATCTGTAAGCTCAGGCTCTTGGTACATGCAACGAGCAGCTTCAAGGGGAGGACTGAGAGGCAAAGCACGAAGCAATTCAGTAGCTGGTGCCTTGTAGTGAGTGTTTTCATTCATCCAGTCCAGCACCCATGAATTCACATCTTCAGAGTCTCCTGTGATGTGCAGAGTTGCATAGAATTGAAGAATGAGTTCTTCATTCCAATCACAGATGTCAGTGTAGAAATTTAATAGTCCTGCGTTGTGAAGGACACTGAGGACTGGCACGAAGCACGACAGAGATTCCATATCCACGTGAGGAATGTGCTCATGATCGAAGACTTTGTCTTTGTTGAACAGCACCGAGGAATAGAAATTTGCCTGGCTGGCAGTCCAGAAACGCCTCTTCCTAATGCGAGCAGAGTCATAGGGGTTGTAGTCAGTGAAGAATACGTGCTCGCCGAAGAAATTATCAGTCTTGAATTTTTGCTTCCTTGAGAATGGATCCTTTGGCTTGGGTTGAGGAGTGCCAGTCAGTTGCATCACAACCTCAGGTATCGCAATCTCAGGCTCTTCAGGCTGAGGAATTTCTGGTTCCTCTTCAGTGGCAGTCTGTGTCTTCAATGATTCAGCAGCAGCAGTTTCTTCAGCACTAGTGGCTGGAATTTCTTCATGAACAGAAGGAGTGGGGTGAGTTTCTTCAGAGCACAATGGAACAGTGTGTGCTGGGGACTGAGGGATTTGTTGCAATGGCGTGAATAGAGGAGAGTTGGGATGCTGACTATCCCAAAAATCATCATTCATCAATGGAGTGGTACTCCCAATGTCCACGTCAGAATTTTGTTCATCCAATTCCTCAACGCCGGCCTCTTCGACAGTGAACTGAGGCATGGGCGAGGAGACAATTGGAGTTGAAGGGATTGCGTTCGCTTCAATTTCTTCATCCATCTGCCCTAAGGAAGCAGCAAAGGGAATGTCTTCATCGGATTCACTTGGAATCACATAATCTTCATCAAAAGGAACAAGGTCCTTTGATGGCATGGTTGAGATAGGAACAGAATCAATTGGGTTGTCAAATGAGCTAGTCAATGGCTTCATCTTCTTCGGGGCTGAAGAATCTGATGAAGTTGATGCCTTCCTTTTCTTCACAGCTGCACGCTCTACAGCCTTGGTCTTCTTCACATCAGATGCAGATGGAAGGATTGGAGTTGGGGTAGGCGCAGGAGGAGCAGAGGAATTTGGTTGAATTTCTTCAGGCACAACTGATGTAGTTGCCCTGACTTCTTCATTTTCTTCAGGTGCACCACTAGTGGATGCCCTGACAATTTCTTCAGCGGCTGGAATGCAGTCATCAGCCCTGGAACTCACATTTTCTTCAGCAGCCTGATTATCATCAGCGGTGTTGGCGTGCTCTTCTGTTGGTTGAGCAGATGCTTCGGCTTGAGGAATTTCTGGTTGCGATGGAGCTGCAACCTTTGAAGTAAATTTCTCAGTTAGTTTTACAAACCTGACCTTGGCTCCTTGCCAATCAGCATGGTAAGCATTGAAATCATCGCTGAGGCCTTTGATTTCAGCCTAAATCTTCACTAGTTCTTCAGGTGTCATAGAGACAACGTTTTTCTTCAGGAAGCGCTCCTTCCTGTACTAAGATTTCTTCAGCTGCCTGGCCTTCTCAAATTTCCATTTTTCTTCTTCAATGAAGGCAGTCAGAACATGACTTTGACCAGGAGTGAGGTTCATCTCCGGCAAAGGAGTGTTGGGATCCTTGTGCCAGAGATCGATGAAGTCTAGGATCAGCTTCGGATCCAAAAGCAGTGGCACATTGCTTCCTTTGGCTCTAGCGGCCTTGACTTGTCTGTCTCTGATGATTTCGGCTAGTTCAGCATCATCATCAGAGGGCACGTGGAAGGCGGCCTGCTTCTTGTGAGGACTTGGTCGAGGACCTCGTCCCGCAGTGGTCTTTTTCTTCAGCATAGAGGGGCCAGCTGAGGAACTTGGAGCAGCTGAGGAACTTGCAGAGGCTCCTGAGGCAATAGATATGCCAGTAGTCCTTTGGCATGTGGCGAGATGCACTGGTGCTGAGGATTTGGTCGGAGCAGCCGAAGACTTTGGCGGAGGAGCTGAGGACTTCGGAGGAGCAGGAGCAGTTTGAGGATTTGGCCGTGAGGGCTTTGAGGAATCTGGCCGTGAGGGCATTGCTGAGGAACTTGGCCTTGAGGGCATTGAAGGTGAAGCACTTGGCTTATGCGCAGGCTTCTTTGCCATGGCCTTCTTCGGCTTGCTAGCAAAGGCCTCAGCAGTGGCAGCAGTGGCAGCAACAGCAGAGTCTTCGTTGAATTTCCTCACTGCTTCTCTGGCTTGTCTAGCCAACTTGGTCTAGCGCTTGGCCCATTCATCAGGATAATCCTCACCGCGCTTGAGGCTAGTGGGATCTGCTTCTTGGCCAGGTGCCAATGGAGGTCTTGGGCATGGAGGATTGAGTGTGAATTTCTTCATGTACTTGGGAGTTACATACCTGTACTCCCTCCACTCTCTTGCCCATCTCCTTTCAATCCTCTATATGCGCACCTTGCGCTGATTTTTGTCCTCTTTTCTGAACTTGGCCTCATCAGGAGTGCAGTAATCCGCATATATGTCATCAGGGATTTCAAAAGCAGTATTAACCTCAGGCCTCTTTCCTCCTTTTTGTGGCTTCTTTCCATCAGCCATTTTCTTCAGATGAGGAATTTGAACAATGGAATTCTCTGAAGATGTATGCAACTTTTCTTCGAGGAACGCTGCAAATGAGTTAAGTTGATGAGAACCTAGTGATTCAGCAGTGGACATGAGTACCTGTGAACAGAGTATAGTTGCAGGAATTTGGAGAGGTCATATGCGTTCTCAGAAGGTTTTGTAAAAAGAACAAGTTGGAGGAATTTGACCAGATGAGTCTTGAAGAATTTCACTAAGTGTTCTTTGTCTTAGTTTCTAGAGTTGTATAGATTGAGAATCCACACAACTGAGGAATCTTGAAGAAAAACATAGCTTAGAGAAATGAATCAAGAACAGATGACATGTGAGGTGTTTAGTGTGTGAAGATTTGAAGAAAAACACCTTTGAGGATTTTGTAGAGATCATTTGAATCAAAGAGGGTAGTAAAAGTAACTTTTAATTACCCTGGACAAAGAACACGACGAACTGGGAAGTGGAGATGTGAAGTTCGTCAGTGCAGATCTTCCACGCCCTAACTTCGCTGAGGAAGACAGCTACGGCGGCGGCGGAGTGAAGAAATCCGCGGCCGGTGCGAGTACGACGGCGACGAGGTCGAGGCAGTGAAGCTCTTCCTCACCGGCGATGATAAAGTAGCAGCGGCGCTAGGGTTTGAGAAGCTCGAGCTTGGGGTGAGGTCGAGCGGAGTAAAAGAGAAGTGAGGAAGGGGAGGGGTATATATAGCCACGGTGAAAAATTGTTCGCCCGAAGAATTTGGACGAACGTGCCCCTGACCCTTCTCATTCGCTTGACATGTGTCACCCACGTACCGAGAAGTGGAGATCGTGTGAGATCGTGGGTGAATAGATAAGTATTATCATGGGATGCGGAACGATTTGAGCGGCAAAACAAAAAATTTTGGACAAGATAAGTTTTAACATTACGTTCGCAAATTCTTCAGCTGACAAGGACACAGTGAAGATTTTGAACGAGTTTCAAATAGAACGCACATGAAGAATTTGTGAATAGATTGGGTTGAGTTTAGCATAGAGGGGGAAGGGTCCGATCACATTCACTTAGCAGAAAAGGCAACTTGAAGAAATAGCAATAAATGAAGAAAAATGACGGAAAAGGTGAAGACAATGCAAAGTTGAAGAAAATGAACAACTAAGGAATTTCAAAAAACTGAGGAAAAACTCAAATTGAAGATTTTTCAACTTTTGGTGGTGGCGTGACCCACCGTATAAGAATGATGATTTCAGACACCGCGTACAATTGTCGTAGGGTTCTGAGAATCAAATTCTTCGTTAATTTCTTCACATTTAGAGTTTTATTCTTCATTGATTGAAGAAAAACTTTTCTTCATGTGTTGCACATCTAAGTCATCAATTTTTGCATAAGTGTTAGGATGAGTGTCCTATTCAAAGAACATTCGAAGATTCTAAGATATTTAGCTCACACCGCAACTTGCTAAATCTCTTCTCATCCAAGGGCTTTGTGAAGATATCGGCTAGCTATTCTTCAGTCTTCACATGCTCAATAGAAATGTCGCCCTTCAACACATGATCACGAAGAAAGTGATGACGAATCTGAATGTGCTTTGTCTTCGAGTGCTGAACTGGGTGGCACTCTCATTGTCACAGAAGAGAGGCACATTCTTCACGTTGACGCCATAGTCCTTGAGAGTTTGCTTCATCCACAGCAATTGAGCACAGCAAGAACCAGCAGCAATGTACTCAGCTTCAGCAGTAGACAGTGATACGCAGTTCTGTTTCTTCGAGGACCAACAGACGAAAGATCGTCCAAGGAAATGACATGTACCAGATGTTGACTTGCGGTCCACACGATCACCAGCATAGTCAGAGTCAGAATATCCAATGAGATCAAAAGCCGAGCCCTTGGGGTACCATAATCCAAGTGTTGGTGTGTGAGCTAGATATCGAAGAATATGCTTCACAGCCTTATGGTGTGATTCCTTCAGTGTAGCTTGAAATCGGGCACACATGCAAACACTAAGCATTATATCTGGCCTAGATGCACATAAGTACAATAAGGAACCAATCATGGAGCGGTATACCTTATGATCGAAGTCAATACCATTTTCATCAGTGCACAGATGGCCATTTGTGGGCATAGGAATTTTGACGCCTTTGCAATCTTGCATGCCGAATTTCCTCAGTACATCCTTGAGGTATTTCTCCTGAGATATGAATATGCCATTGCGTTGTTGACAAATTTGAAGACCTAAGAAGAATTTCAATTCTACCATCATAGACATTTGATATTCTTCACTCATCACATAGGCAAATTCATCACTGTAACGTTGGTCAGTACAGCCAAAGATAATATCATCAACATATATTTGGCACACAAACAGTTCACCATCATAAGATTTAGTGAAAAGAGTAGGGTCGAGTGAACCGGGTTTGAAGCCTTTCTTCATGAGGAATTCCTTCAAAGTATCATACCACGCCCGAGGGGCCTGCTTGAGGCCATAGAGGGCCTTATTGAGTCTGAAGACTTTGTCAGGATTCTTTGGATCTTCAAAACCTAGGGGTTGAGAAACATATACTTCTTCCTTAAGCTTACCATTGAGGAATGCACTTTTCACATCCATTTGATATAGAGTGATATCATGATGGTTAGCATAAGCAAGTAATATGCGAATAGCCTCAAGTCTAGCAACAGGTGCAAAAGTTTCACCGAAATCAATTCCTTCAACCTGTGTGTAGCCTTGAGCTACAAGTCGTGCCTTATTCCTCACCACAAGGCCATTTTCATCTTGCTTGTTGCAGTAGATCCACTTTGTGCCAATGATATTGTGCTTGCGAGGATCTGGACGTTTGACCAGTTCCCAGACGTTGTTGAGCTCGAACTAATGTAATTCTTCTTGCATAGCTTGAATCCACTCAGGCTCCATAAATGCTTCATCTACCTTACTGGGCTCTGTGATAGAGACAAAAGCAAAGTGCCCACAAAATTTAGATAAATGTGAAGCTCTTGAGCGTGTGAGAGGACCTGGTGCTTCAATGTCATCGATGATCTTTTCAACTTGCACTTCTTTTGCAACGCGAGGATGAGCTGGTTGTCGTCGAGGAATTTGATCAGCATTTTCTTCAGCACCATTTTCTTCAGCATTTTCTTCAGGTGCATTAGCTCGACGTTCTTCACGTTCTGGAATGAATTCTTCAGCAGACTCTTCGGTCGGAATGACATCCTTAGTAGCCTTGAACTTGATAGTTTCCTTAGGTGCTGGTTCATCTATCACAGAAGGTAGGTGTTCTCTTTGCGAGCCATTAGTTTCATCGAACCACACATCTAAAGTGTCAACAACCTTGTGAAGAACGTTGTTGAAGACTCTGTAGGTGTGCGAGTCCTTTCCGTAACCAAGCATAAAACCTTCATGTGCTTTTGGTGCAAATTTTGAGTTGTGATGAGGATCTCTAATCCAGCATTTAGCACCGAAGACTTTGAAATAACTCACATTGGGTTTCCTATCAGTGAGGAGGTCATAGGCAGTCTTCTTGAAGAATTTGTGAAGATATACTCTGTTGATGATGTGGCATGCAGCATCAATCCAGAAACGATGAGGCGTTTTGTATTCATCAAGCATAGTGCGAGCCATCTCAGCAAGAGTCATGTTCTTGCGCTCTACGACGCCATTCTGCTGAGGAGTATAAGGAGCAGATAACTCATGAGTAATACCAAGTTCATCAAGATAGTCATCAAGACCAGAATTCTTGAACTCAGTTCCATTGTCACTTCTGATGTGCTTGATCTTCACACCAAAGTTGGTTGAAGCCCTCGAGGAAAATCGTTTGAAGACTTCCTGCACTTCATGTTTGTAAGTAACAATGTGTACCCATGTGTAACGAGAGTAATCATCAACAATAACAAAGCCATATTGAGATGCATCATTTGAAACTGCAAAATAATGGTTAGGACCGAAAAGATCCATGTGAAGCAATTCAAATGGTCGAGTAGTAGTCATGATAGTCTTCGCTGGATGCTTGACCTTGCTCATCTTTCCAGCTTCACAGGCTCCGCACAAGTGATCCTTGAGGAATTTGACATTCTCAATGCCAATGACATGCTTCTTATTTGCAAGCGTGTGCAAATTCCTCATGCCTGCATGACCAAGTTGTCAATGCCATAGCCAGCCTTCTGAAGCTTTTGCAAGTAGGCACACGGCTGGTTGTGGTCCTGTAGAGAAATCAACAATATACAAGTCTCCTCTCCTAAAGCCTTCGAAGACTTTGGAATTGTCAGCTTCCATGATCACAACACAATGATACTTGCCAAAGACAACAACCATATCAAGATCGCAAAGCATCAAGACAGACATGAGGTTGTATCCTAAGGACTCGACAAGCATGACTTTGTCCATGTGTCGATCCTTTGAGATCGCAACCTTACCTAGACCCAATACCTGACTTTTTCCTTTGTCAGCGAAGATGATATGCTTCAGATGCGATGGAGATAAGGGAGCATCCATCAATAGATTCTTGTCACCAGTCATGTGATTTATACATCCACTATCTAGGACCCACTCAGTGGCTTTGGGTTGATCATCCTGCAGATGAATTAGTGCAGCTTACGAACTCATATACTTCATCAGTGAAGAATATGACATCAATTCATCAGATCAATTTCATCAAGCAATGCAACAGATAAAGCAGTATGAGGACGTGAGAAATGAGAGTTCATTTCTTCATGATTAGCCTGCGTCCTTTCAGGCAATACTCAGGTCTCCAGCAAATTCTTCAGACGTTTTCGCACGTCTGGAGACCTGACCCTGCAGAAGAGATTAGTTCTTTTTCTTCACCACCCACATCTAAAGGGGTGGCAAAGAGTTCATCACTCTGCGAGCTCCATACGAGAAAGGTGGCATAGAAGCCAGCCCATTTCGTTTCACATAAGAGGAGTTAGGATAAGCATATGAATAAGCAGAGAAATTCTTCGAGGACTTATGAACATAATGGTGAGAAGAATAATGATCATATTCATAGCCCTTAGCTCTTCTCTGCGAAACAGAGTTGTTAGCACGATGATATTCATATGAGGACTTTGATCCTTTTGAAGAATTTGATCCATGTGAGGAATTTGGTCCGTATGAGGACTTGGATCCATATGAAGAATTTGATCTGGGGTTCCTATTCTTCACAGGTGGTGTCATGAGGATATTCACCTGAAGACTTTCAAGGCACCTTTTGGGAACCCAGATTTTTTTCATAGGGGAACCGTTCCTGCAGTTAGTGCCAACATATCTAGCAAATACTTCACCATTCTGATTTTTGAACAGTTTATAGTTGGAATCAAATGACTCATCAGAAGAATGTGGAGATTCACATGTAAAGCCAGATAAATTGGATCGATCAACTGGAGGTCCCTTTGTAGCAACCCATGAGGTTTTGGGGTACTGCTCAGGCTTCCAATATGTACCATCAGCATTGAGTTTCCTCTCAAAGGCAATACCCTCTTTCCTAGGGTTCCTGTTGAGGGTCTGCTTTTTAAGCACATCACAAAGAGTCTGATGCCCTTTGAGGCTTTTGTACATGCCTGTCATGTACAATTCCTTCATCCCTGCATCATCAGTGACACTAGCAATGTCCTCAAATGAGGAATTAGTGATAGCAGAGGCAGGTGAAGAATTTGTAGCATTAGAAGCATTTGAACATTTAGGTGAAGAATTAGCAGATTCACGTTCAATGCACTTCAAGCATGGAGGAACAAATTCTTCCTGAGCAGCGCTGATTTGTTGAGCAAGTAATGAATCGCGCTCGTTCTAAAGATCTTCATAACTCACTCTTAGCTTTTCAAGATCTTGCTTTCTTTGAAGAAATTCATAGGAAAGCTTCTCATGATCAGATAAGAGAGTGTTATGATGACCTTGAAGGTTGTCAAACCTAGACTGAAGTCTCTGAAGATTTTCAGTCAAGGTTTTAGTGCGATCCATTTCTTCACCCAACATATCATCATTTTTGTCTAGCATGTTTTGAACATTTTCAAAAGCCTTTTGTTGTTTCACAGCAATCTTAGCAAGTTTAGAGTAGCTTGGCTTGAGGTTTTCATCAGATTCATTCTCACTTGATTCAGAGGAGGTATATTTGAGTACCTTGGCACCCTTTTCCATGAGGCAATAGGTGGGAGCCTAGTCATCATTGCCTTCATCAGCCTTGTTGGTGAAGCCATTTTCTTCAGAGTTGAAGATAGACTTGCTGACGAATGCAGTAGCGAGAGCTAGACTCGCCACACCAGACTCGGACTCCTCAGATGCCTCCTCTTCCTCATGTTCCTCACATTCAGCCTCAGAGTCCATTTCCTTGCCAATGAATGCCCGAGCCTTCTTGGAGCTGCTCTTCTTGTGAGATGAAGACTTCGAGGATTTTGATGATGAAGATTTTGACGATTTCTTCTTCTTCTTCGCGTCATCAGAACTATAATCCTTGTATTTCTTCTTCTTTGATTCCATTTTCCACTGAGGACAATCTTGAATGTAGTGACCAGGCTTCTTGCATTCGTGGCATAGCCTCTTCTTGTAGTCACTGGATGAGGAATCATTGCTCCTTGAGGTTTTTCCAAAGTGACCACATCTTGAGAACCTTTGGAATTTCTTCACGAGCAGTGCTAGCTCCTAGCTTAGTTCTTCAGGATCACCAAGGCTACTACCAGAATCTTCACCTTCAGATTTAGAGACGACCTTGGCCTTTAGGGCACGTGATCTGCCATAGCTCGAACCATAGAGATCTCTCTTCTCAGCAAGCTGGAACTCATGAGTATTTAGCCTCTCGAGGATATCAGCGGGATCAAGTGACTTGTAATCATCATGTTCTTGTACCATCAATGCCAGAGTATCAAATGAGGAATCAAGCGATCTCAGCAATTTCTTCACCACCTCATGGTCGGTGATGTCAGTGGCACCAAGCGCTTGAAGCTCATTTGAGATGTCAGTGAGGCGATCGAAGGTTTGTTGAACATTTTCATTGTCGAGTCTTTTGAAACGGTTGAAGAGATTGCGAAGAACATCAACTCGAGAGTCACGCTATGTTGGGACTCCTTCATTGACTTTGGACAGCCTATCCCAGATAAGCTTAGCAGTTTCCAAAGCACTCACTCTTCCATATTGTCCTTTGCTCAGATGGCCACATATGATATTCTTCGCTTGAGAATCGAGTTGCTTGAATCTCTTCACATCAGCAGCATTCAGAGAAGGTGTGACTGAGGGAACACCATTTTCCACAACATACCAGAGATCGTTATCAATTGCCTCAAGATGCATTCGCATCTTATTCTTCTAGTAGAGGTAGTCCGTCCCATTGAAGGTAGGACACCCAGCAGAGACCTTGATCATACCTGCGGTCGACATACCTAAAACTCCAGGCTGTTAAACCAAAATCACACAGAACAAGGGAGTGCCTTGCTCTGATACCAATTGAAAGTGCGTTATATCGACTAGAGGGGGGTGAATAGGCGATTTTTATGAATACTTCATTGAGGAATTTGCGGGTGAGGAAATTCCTTAGCGAAGAACTACTTGCAACGGAATAAGTACTCAAAAGTAAACATAACAGAACACAAGCATGGTCATCATGATGAAATGAAGACAAGCACAGAGTACAGAAAGTGTAAGCACATGATAACACAGGATGAAGACAAACAGACTGAAGAAATTGAACTGAGGAAATTGAGAAAGTCTTCAGTCAAAGTCTTCAAACACAGATATGAACAAGCGCACAACACAGTTATGAGGGAATGAAAGAGTTGAGGAAATAGAACCAGTAAGCTTGGTGAAGACAATGATTTGGTAGACCAGTTCCAACTGCTGTCTCAGTTGTACATCTGGTTGGAGCGGCTAGGTATTTAAACCTGAGGACACCCAGTCCCGGACACATAGTCCTCACCGTATTCTCCTTGAGCTAAGGTCACACAGACCTCGCCCAATCACTCGTGGTAAGTCTTCAGGTGACTTCCGAACCTTCACAAACTTGGTCACTCGGCGATCCACAATTCCTCTTGGATGCTCTAGACCATGACGCCTAACCGTCTGGAAGAAGCACAGTCTTCAAAGGTAACAAGCGTCGGATCCACGCAGGATCAATCTCTTCAGTGATGCTCAATCACTTGGGGTTTGTAGGTGTTTGGGTTTGGGTTTTCCTCACTTGATGAATTCGCTCAAAGTCCTCGGAGGATGGGATGCTCTCAAATGACAAGTGTCAGTTTCTCTCGGAGCAGCCAACCAACTAGTGGTTGTAGGGGGCGGCTATTTATAGCCTAGGGAGCAACCCGACATGATAAGACATAAATGCCCTTCAATGATATGACCGTTAGGTGGGTAGATATTTTGGGACAGCTGGCGCGTAGCACAGCAACGGTCGGAAATTTGAGTATCAAATTCCCCAGTGCTATCATGTTCCTCACTGTGTAGGCAATCCGTACTGGCAAATTCCTAACTCCTCAGTAAGAACAAATTCCTCAGAGACTAGAAGAACTTCGTCTCTGTCACCGAAGAATATGACTGAACTGTATGAGATTTCCAATGGCTTCACTCGAAGGGATTGGTAGGTGTAGGATTTTGAGTTGAGCATCACATGGAAATTTTTCCTTAGTATTTCCTCGACCCCCTTTAACAGTACGGTGTTTCCTATGACTCAAGAAAGAGAAAATGAAACTACAAAAACAAAAGTCTTCACGCTTCATGTTCCTCGAATGAATACCAAGTCTTCAAGGTCACACCAATTTCTTCACTTTCAAAGTCTTCAGAAAGTCTTCAGAAATCCAAAGTCTTCAGTCAAAGAACTTCATTTTTAGGGGTCGACTTTCTCTGTAAATATCAAACTCCTCATAGACTTATAGACCTGTGTACACTCATAAACACATTAGTCCCTTAACCTATAAGTCTTCAATACACCAAAATCACTAAGGGGCACTAGATGCACTTACAGCCGTACCCCGGAAGGGATTGAGAGCCCCTTTAACACGTCGGGTTGCGAGGATTTGTTATCTGTGTGCAGGGGTTGTTTACTTTGTGTTGCTTGGTTCTCCTATTGGTTCGATAACCTTGGTTTCATATCTGAGGGAAATACCTACCGCCGCTGTGTTGCATCATCCCTTCCTCTTTGGGGAAATACCGACATAGCTTCAAGCGACATCAGGTACAAATCCACGGAACGAGGGAACCAGATTCAAAGAGGTGAGATTAGCAGAGTTGTTGAAAAATACTCCTTTTTCCACCACCAAAGTCATGTATCGATCCAAGAGGCATTTTTTCGAGACCTTTCTCACTGAAACTCTAGCCATGACTGCCCCGTGAGAGTGCACCTAATACCCCGGGTGGATTCCGGTAGTTAATATCAACATATCTCAAAGAACTAATTCCTATTATAAGTTCATCACAGGAAAGTTCCTTAGGTTGCAATAAAGAGAATGGAAGACGAGCCCCGCAATTTTACATGAAGACATGGGTTAACCAAGCCCAAGAATTCTCCATTTTCATTTTAGTGATCTGAGATCACATTGAGTTCATAGACATACCGACGTTATAAAAAAGGATCAAGACGCTGTCATGAATCTTTTTCTCCAAGTGCTTATGAAAGAATCGAGATCCCAACTAGAGGGGGCGAATTGTTAAGCTTTGATACGTCCATTTTGCATCATGTTTTCCTACTATTATTTATGATGTTTTGATCAATATAATACTTTGTGGAGCAATTCTGATGTCTTTTCTCTCTTAATTTGCAAGACTTACATGAAGAGGGAGATTGCCAGCAGCTGGAATTCTGGACCTGAAAAAGCTATGTCAGAGATACCTGTTTTGCACAACTCCAAATGAGCTGAAATTTCATAGAGAATTATTTTGTAATAAATAAAAAATACTGGAGAAAAGAAATACTAGAGGAGGCCACCCAGGTGCCCACAAGGAAATAGGGCGTGTCCACCCCCTGCGCGCGCCCTAGTGGCTTGTGGGGCCCCTGGCCAGCCTCCAGTGCCCATCTTCTAGTATATAATCCTATTTCCCTAGAAAAAATAAAGAGAGGTCTTTCGGGAGGAAGCGCCGCCGTCTCAAGGTGGAACCTAGGCAGGAGCACTTTTGCTCTCCGGCGAAGCGATTCCGTCGAGGAAACTTCCCTCCTGGAGGGAGAAGTCGAAGCCATCGTCATCACCAACAACCCTTTCATCGTGGGAGGACCAATCTTCATCAACATCTTCACTAACACCATCTCATCTCAAACCCTAGTTCATCTCTTGTATACAATCTTTGTCTCAAAACCTCAGATTAGTACTTGTGGGTTGCTAGTAGTGTTGATTACATCTTGTAGTTGATGCTAGTTGGTTTATTTGGTGGAAGATTATGTGTTCAGATCCTTAATGTTATTCAATACCCCTCTGATCTTCAACATGAATATGATTTGTGAGTAGTTACTTTTGTTCTTAAGGACATGGGAGAAGTCTTGTCATAAGTAATCATGTGAATTTGGTATTCGTTCGATATTTTGATGATATGTATGTTGTTGTTCCCTTTAGTGGTGTTATGTGAACGTTGACTACATGACACTTCACCATATTTGGGCCTAAGGGAATGCATTGTGGAGTAGTTGTTAGATGATGGGTTGCTAGAGTGACAGAAGCTTAAACCCTAGTTTATGCGCTATTCAGTAAGGAACTGATTTGGATTCATATGTTTCATGCTATGGTTAGATTTATCTTAATTCTTCTTTCGTAGTTGTGAATGCTTGTGAGAAGGGTTAATCATAAGTGGGAGGCTTGTTCAAGTAAGAAAAACACCCGAGCGCCGGTCCACTCACATATCAAATTATCGAAGTAACGAACGCGAATCAAACAAACATGATGAAAGTGACTAGATGAAGTTCCCGTGTGTCCTGAAGAACGCTTTGCTTATTATAAGAGATCGTTGCGACCTATCCTTTTCCATAAGAGGGATTGGGATACCTTGCTACACTTTTATTACAATTGTTTCTTGTTGCTTGTTACAAATTATATACCTTGCTATCAAACTATCTGTTACCGATAATTTCAGTGCTTGCAGACATTAACTTGCTGAAAACCGCTTGTCATTTCCTTCTACTCCTCGCTGGGTTCGACACTCTTACTTATCAAAAGGACTACGATTGATCCCCTATACTTGTGGGTCATCAAGCTTCACTTCCAATTTAAGGCATGCAGATAAAGTAGGCTCTCTAGATATGCAACCAGATGAGAACAATGTATATGGCAAGAAAGCACAAAAGCAAGGTGTGTTATGCATCAACTAATTATCAAGCAAACAAGCATACAAGACAAGTAAAGGTGCAGGAAATAATGGCCATGAGTGAGTCGAGGACGTGGATTTATCACGAAGTTCACACTCTTTCGGAAGTGTCAATCTCTGTTGGAGAAGTGTTGAAGCCGGAGCTTCGAAACACCAACAAGTAGCTCACCTTATCATCCCTTTGAGTCACCCCAACGAATGAGGCTCAAATCATCGGGGTTGGTCTTGAAGGTGACCACTACACCTTTATAAACTTTCTGGAGCACACCGCAAGCAAGAAGCTTTTGGGCCTTGACTCCTACCGCATAGCAGCCCACATTTCCAAGAGTAACAAGTGTTGGTGCAGAACGAGTTGGGGAATCACAAATCGGTTTGGTGGAAAGTAGATCGGGTGAACCTCTTCTAAATTTGAAAGTACGGTGGAGTTTGAGTGATCGAGATTTTAGGGTGTGGGAATGAAGAACAACTCAAAGTTAATGGCTAGGGTTGAGAGGTGGAAGAGGGGGTATTTATACCCCTCGACACCAGTGTGACTATTGCCCCGCAGGAGACTTCGAGTGCTCGGTTAAGTACCTGGGTGCCCAGACTACCCAGGCCACCAGTACACAGAAGGCACTGGGTGTCCGGAGGGGAGACTCTGGGTGCCTAAGGTGTCCAATGGGATAACACCCACTCTATGTTGGGAAACGTAGTAGAAAACAAAAAATCACGACTACACACGTCCAAGATCAATATGAAGATGCATAACTAGTTGGGATTGAAGGAAATATGCCCTAGAGGCAATAATAAGTTGTTATTTTATATTTCCTTATTCATGATAAAGATTTATTATTCATGCTAGAATTGTATTGATCGAAAACTTAAATACATGTGTGAATACATCAACAAATACCGTGTCCCTAGTAAGCCTCTACTAGACTAGCTCATTGATCAAACATGGTTAAGGTTTCCTAACCATAGCCATGTGTTGTCATTTGATAATGGGATCACATCATTAGGAGAATGATGTGATGGACAAGGCCCATCTGTTAGCTTAGCATATTGATCGTTCAGTTTATTGCTATTGCTTTCTTAATGTCAAATACATATTCCTCGACTACGAGATTATGCAACTCCCGGATACCGGAGGAATACCTTGTGTGCTATCAAACATCACAATGTAACTGGGTGATCATAAAGATGCTCTACAGGTATCTTCGAAGGTGTTTGTTGAGTTAGCATAGATTGAGATTAGGATTTGTCACTCCCAGTATCGGAGAGGTATCTCTGGGCCCTCTCGGTAATACACATCATAAGAAGCCTAGCAAGCATAGTGACTAAGGAGTTAGTTGCAAGATGATGTATTATGGAACGAGTAAATAGACTTGCCGGTAACGAGATTGAACCAGGTATGAAGATACCAATGATCGAATCTCGGGCAAGTAACATCCCGATGGACAAAGGGAATTACATATGTTGTCATAAGGTACGACCGATAAAGATCTTCGTAGAATATGAACCAATATGGGCATCCAGGTTCCGCTATTGGTTATTGACCGGATAGGTGTCTCGGTCATGTCTACATAGTTCTTGAACCCGTAGGGTCCGCACGCTTAACGTTCGTTGACGATAAAGTGTTATATTAGTTATATGTTTTGGTGACCGAATGTTGTTCGGAGTCCCGGATGAGATCACGGACATGACGATGAGCTCCAGAATGGTCCGGAGGTAAAGATTGATATATAGGACGATGATATTTGGACACCGGAAGAGCTTCGGGATGTACCGGGTAGAAATCGGGTCACCGGAAGGGGTTCCGGACACCCTAAGGAGGTTAATGGGCCATATGGGCCAAAAGAGGGGAACACACCAGCCCACAAGGGGCTGGCGCGCCCCTCCTAAGGCCGCAGCCCTTGGGGAGAGAAGGAAAGGGGGGAGTCGGCCTCCCCTTCCTTCCCTCTTCTCCCCTTTCCTTTCCCCTCCGGCAAATATGGTGGGGGGGGGGGGGGGGTTGGGAAAGACCCCAAGTAGGATTCGATCCTACTTGCGGCGCCCCTTGGCCTCTCCCCTCTCCCCCACCTATATATATGTGGGAGGGAGCGCCACACATAACCACGACAATCTCTTAGCCATGCGCAGCGTCCCCTTCCATCGTTTACACCCTTGGTCATATTTTCGTAGTGCTTAGGCGAAGCCCTGCGGAGATAGCATCACCATCACCACGCCGTCATGTTGCCGGAACTCATCCACTACCTCACTGTCTTGCTGGATCAAGAAGACGCGGACGTCACCGAGCTGAACGTGGAGGTGCCGCACATTCGATACTCGATCGGTTGGATCCCGAAGAAGTTTGACTACATCAACCGCGTTACTAAACGCTTCCGCTTACGGTCTATGAGGGTACGTAGACACGCTCTCCCCTCTCTTTGCTATGCATCTCCTTGATAGATCTTGCGTGTGCGTAGATTTTTTTGTTTTCCATGCAACGTTTCCTAACAGGGACCACGATCGTTACCGTCACCGAGTTGCAACGAAAGATGACGTGTCGGTGTAGATCGTACTTGGAGCCTCTCGAACCGTCGATGAACGATCCCGCGAACCGAAGACCGAAAGATGACCTCTCTACTTGGTTGCAAGCGTGCAACCTTCATGATCCGGCAGCGCTTTGCCGTTTAGAGCTAATCGTCGCCGGAGAATTAGAAGGAGGAGATTAGAACCACATTGGGCTTTTAATTATAAGAACAAGAGAATTAGCCTAGCTCTAATTAGTCAACTAGGACCAACTCGAATTAGAACTAGAAGAACTAGAGGAGGCTCCAAAACTTGTACGTTAAATTGTGGCAAAATATATATAGGGTTACGCTATTCTAAGCGTGAGTGTAGAATAACTTATTCTATACCTCCAGTAAGGCTATGTACAAAATCTAGTAAAACACTGTATAAGATGTAGTAATTCTAAAATAAATTTTTTACCATCCAAGTTTTGAATTTACTACATTGTCAAAAAATATTGTATTTTGTATGCTACGTTACTATAGTTTGTATAGACCATTACTAGGGGTGTAGAATAAGCTATTCTACACTCAGCGCTTAGTTTAGCATTACTCTCTGTGTGTGTGTGTGTGTGTTAGAGGGGAAGGGAGAAGCAACCACCAAGGAGGGAAAGCCTCCTTGGGGCGTTGGCCAAAAGGGGGAGGAGTTTCCCCTAGTAGGATTCGGTCCCCCTTCCTTAGGGAAGGGAGGCGGCTTCCCCACTTGGGCCTTTTTGGCCCAAGTTGCCTTCCGCCTCTTGGCCTTTTAGGGTCCGTTGATACTAAATTAAATATAAAATTATTCTAGATATTCCCAGACCATTTATATATAATTTAACATCCCCGAAAATATTTTTCACCTATATATTAATTATCATAATACCGTTATTACCCGGTACTCTTCGAAACCCTTCCGGTTACCCCGAGACGCTTCCGGATCCTCTCGGAACTATTCGAATGTTAATGAAATAATTCCACAAATATGTTCTCATCACTCCCGTCCTACTAACACTCAACAGACCGTGATTGCCTTAAACTTGTGATCCTGTAAGTTCGGCAACTCATAGGCATGAACGAAAATGTTCGTTAAATGACCGATAGCGAAACTGTGGACGTCTATATCTATCCCTATGAGCACACAAATGATAACTGAGTGAACCTTTGGTTATCATGTGATGTTCCCTTTGCTTCGCGATACTTTGCAACCCGGGATGCATCGGTATCCTCCCGAGTCATCACCATGCTCACTATACCGAAATCCTCATCGTCGGTTTTGTTCTTCTTTCTCGTTATTGTGTTCCGGCATCCCCGTGACGTGGTCACCTGCGTTTGGGCAGACGATGATGGATGTGGTCACACCGAGAGGGCCCTAAGAATAGGGTGCGACTCCGCATTGCGTTCATGGATGACGTGCATCTCGTAGGGCGCGAAGTTCTTTCGTTCATGAAAGGACGCATGCACGTTTTGCCAAAAGGCCAAGCCCTTCTATATGCCTACATTTTTTGCAGATACGGCTAACCACGCATCACGCATCAACTCATCCTCGATCACCGAGTACCCCGCCATCGTGCTTACTCTATAAAAAAACAAGAAGTTTAACCAAAAAGCTCAATGGCATTTGACCAAACACTTGCCGCCTGCCAGGCGTGGTGTCCGCCATGGACAATGCCGGGAGGGGGCGGAGGGTACCTGGTGAAGGGATATTGGGTGGACGACGATGTAATCCAAGTGGGGTAGGCGCGTGTGTGGGGGTTGGGAAGGAGAGGTACCGCGACGATTGAAGAGGTACAACGGCGACGTCAGACGAGGAATATATGGATGAAAACAAGGGGGCAAGGGTAGAGTGGAAGAAAAGTGCCGGCAGGGGGATTTGAGTGAGCCGGGGTTGTCGGAGTCCTACATGGGGCGGTCCGGACTCCTGTGAAAGGTCCCTTTTGCTTCTGATTTGCGAGAAAATGGATAAACAGACGTGTCGGTTGACCGATACAGTCGGAGTTAAATGACAAAATACGTCCGAACAGCTCGGCTCCTAGATTTGAGGTCCCGCTGGAGACGCCCTAATATATCTAATCGAATGGATTTGGTATCTCTCCTGCCAATATTATAATTAAAAGAAAATGGAAAAGTCGCAGGAACACGAGCGGTCCTGCACAAACAGCCGAAAACGGAAACCTGAGGTCAAGTCAGAGAGAGCTGAGGCGTTGTGCCGCTCCCGTGCTGGCGTTGGCGTTCCTCCCCTTTGTTCGGCCCCCCTTCCGCCTCCCCCCTCGCCCTTCCAAAGCCACAAACCAAACCCTAGAATCCCACGGTACCAGGAAGGAACCTTCCGATCCCCAAAACAGAGCGCGGAGACCGGAACCTACGCAGGTATCGCATTTTTTCCTTGCTTCGGCTTCTCCTTCTGCCTAGGGCGAGATTATGCCTTCTTCCTACGCTGTTCCGCGGCGTCAGAAACGAGAGTCCGCCCTTTTTGGGGGGCTACTACTAGTTTTCTCTCCTGATGGATGTATGTACCCCCTGAGTTCACTCGAGCTCTGATCCCCATGGAGGCATTTTTTTTCCTCTTTGTGTTTGTGTGTCCATTCTGATTCTGTGCCTCCAGTAAGAAAAATGAGTTTCGGGTTGGGGATTGCGTCAGGGACAAAATGCGCAAGCCCCCCCCTGCTTCGTCTGTAAATCGTCTGAGCGCTCGACGTTGGTGCTGATTTAGGATTTTCAGCAGCGCATTGCGTATGCTTATCTTTGCTGGTTGCCGTTATTTAATCAGCGAAAGAGCTTGATGGTTTTACCTGAAGATGGTTGAGAACTCCAATGGATTGGGAACAGAGAGGAAAAATGGTTTCTGTTGTAGTGGTAATTCTAGGTCCTAGGAGCTCAACGGAATTGTTGTCCTAGTAGTGATTGCATGAAGAAAGAACTGCTGGGAGCTAGGAAGCTCTGAAACCCATAACATGCTCTTCATATATTTTTGCTTAAGATGATCTTTATCCTGTTTCACAGATTTTGATATTAAGGCAGGGGGTCTAAATTAGTATTCTGTTGTGATTTTGATATTAAGGCGGGGTGTTAAAATAGTATTCTGATGTGATTTTGATATTAAGGCAGGGGATCTAAATAGTATTTTGTTGTGATTTTGATATTAAGGCGGGGGATCTGAAATAGTATTTTGGTGTGCGCTTCTTGTTTACTGAAGATGTGCTAACGCTTGCAACAGCATGTCACTTGGGCCCCTGTACTTGAATATTTCACATTCAGTTAAGCCTGTACAACTGGGTAAACAAATGTAAGAATCATGGTTATTAGAGGTACATGAGTATGAGTCACATGATACCTTAGGTCAGTCTAAATCTCCATGTGATCATTATTTGAAATCATTGGAGAATTAATATTCTTGGATTTCAACAAGTTTTTGCACATCTTATGATTTTTTTTTAGTTCTTTACAAGCTCCCGGTTCATCTTGTTTAGCAATTGCATGGTAAATTTTTTAGTTTAAACAGGAGGATCCAAGTGCCACATGGCCATTAGTTACTACCTTAGTTAAGTTTAGTTCTCTATTTTGCATTTACCCACTTCTACAATTTGTGGAGGCCTAAGTGTGCCATTCTCAAGTTCGAGGGGGCAAGTGACATGGCCGTGCAAATTAAACACGTATGGTGTGTTCTGCTCTATTTTGGTCTTGGGAATAGTTCACTCTATGTTGTTTAAGTTGGCAAATTTTCTTTGGTGGACAGGTTGGGCATGATTCATTGAACTATGGGTCGTCTCAAGGCAAGGGCGCGGGAAGCCTCTGAAAGCAATCAAAAGAATGAACATCGCTCCATATGCTTACACTCTTTTTCTGATCTGTCACATGTTTCTGCAGCTACTTTTATGTATCTTCTGAAGGACTGCTACTTCTATGGTATACTTATTTCCTTTATTTTATCCTTCAATTTCCATGAATGTGATGCTTCTGTAATTCGGTATTCATTATTTATTTGTTGAAATGTTTTTTTCTAAGCCCTGCCACAACTTGTTCTGTAAACTATAAAAATAGAACCTTCCAAAACAAACAAAACTTGTGTTAGAAAGTATAGCCCCTGTGCAATCTGTAATTGGGATGAGGTAAACTTTGCCATCATAATATAGCGCACGGTCTTGAATCCTTTGCTTTCCAAACTCTTCGTAATTTATGAGTAGCCGAATTCTGTAGTTATCTACTCCGTCACAGATGTGCTATTGCCTTGTTCTTCCATGTCTATTTGATTCTTGATCTTCTCCTTTATGTTATTTGTTATGCTTTTCATAGCTCTGACCTTTTGTAAGCTTTAATTTAGGAACCCACAAAGCAACCGCAAAGTTCAGGATCCTTCAGCAGCAGGTTAAAAGGGCATTAAATAATGCTCCTCAGCCAGGCCCATTCACATACATTGTCCAATGCATGTACATTATACCTTTGTTGGGCCAAAGTCATGCTGAAGGGTTCAGCCATATGTTGATATCTTCTCTAAGGCATTTGAAATCCGTGGAGTCAGTACAGAAGGATTTTATTGATGCAAAGTGTCTTGCTGCACGGCTTGTTCTCGATATCCTTGCTTCTGTTGTACCCCATGAAGAACGCATACTGGTAAAGCTCCTTGAGACATTCGATATCGAGTTGAAAGATATGGCCCATGCTTTCTGTGGTTCAGAGTTGGGTGATGAAGATCTAGCGGCAGCAAGAGAACATCTTAAACAGCATGTACAGTACTTTATGAAATCAGAATCATATGTGAGTGCTGTGGCCCTGATGACACGCTTTTCCATCCAATGCTGTGATGAGTCATTTCTCATAAAACTGATTGGAAGTAAGCAATACAAGGCAGCAGAGGAGTGGGCAGCTTTCATGGGGAAAGAAATGATAATTTTGATAATTCAAAAGTATCTAGATGTTAAAATGCTAAAGAGCGCGAATGAGCTGGTGAAACAATATGACCTTGCAGAAGAGTTTCCGGATGTTAATTATTTGTATAAAGAGAGGTGACTTTCCTGTTGCTCAATGGGAAGTGATTGTAGGATATTTGTTTAGGGTTATTTAGAATTATTATGAGATCTTTTGTATTTGCAGTTCGCTAAAGAAGCTGGCAGAGAAAGGGTGCTGGGATGTTGCAGAAGTCCGTGCCAAGAAGGATACAAAGCTGATGGAATACCTGGTAACTTGCATCCATCTTATCACAATCAACTTTTTAGACGTGTTTGCTGTTTATACATGCCCTAGATCATTATTCTATTTGGGTCAATAGAAATTCAGATTCATTTTCTTAAGACATTGCTTCCTATACACCGTTACCTTTTGTTCATGGGATGAAGTGGGTGGGAGAATGTTTTTTCTGTTGTGTGTGTGTGTGTGTGGGGGGGGGGGGGGGGCATGTATGATGTTTTTTGTGAAGCTGTTGCGCGGCTACCTTTTTTCTTTTTGAAACTACACACTTTAGATGGAATGGAATACATCTTTTGCTGGCAACCTTTGCGTATCATAAAAGGAATTGATTGTATTGTTATGTTGTGCACAGGTATATCTTGCTATGGAAGCTGGCTATATGGAGAAGGTTGACGAGCTTTGCGAACGATACTCTCTTGAAGGTTATGTCAATTCTTTGGGTAAGCACACCTATGATGTTATTGATCCAGCATTACGCTACAGAGCTATATTCTTAGTGGTTACTTCTATAGAGCTATAATGTTATCGATCCAACATTAAGCTAACTCCTATCTATTCTGTATAGTATTTAACACCTAGCTTCTATTTTAGAATCACCTTTACACTTGAATTATCTGTTTAAAAGACACCCTGTTCATATTTCCTTCGGATTATGCAATACTCAGTTACTCAGTACAATGATTCAATTAAGAGTATGTTTCGCAAAAAATGTACACATTTCTGCAAAACTACAGATTTAAGGGTCAATTCAATAATCTTCAAATTGAGGGGCAATTTATAAAAAACTATTGATTTTTGGATTGTGTAGGTTGAGAAATATGGCATGTGAGTTTATTATTCAATTCATCTTAACTAGTTTATCTTATAAGAGCTGTATAAAAGAACAACAAATATTTAGAATTAGCATTTTCACTTGTACAAAGAAATGAGGAGGGAGCATCACCAACCCTGAAGATAACGTGAATGCAAGCTGCCGGGTGGATGCAAAGTCAGTATACAAGTTACCGAAAGGAGGGCGATATAATCTCTGAATTTTATGCATCCTAGTTTCGGATAATACTTTCTCATGGATCATGGCATATGGATACTATGTGACTCTGGTCAATTGGTAGTAGTTGAGCCGTTCAATTCAGTTGATCGAACATTCCCGGGTGTAATTTTTTTTAGTGCACTCTGATGGTATCCCATTGTGTAGCATCACCCCCTCACCCTAATTTATTGACCTATAAAAAATACGAATATTGGTTTTAGAAAGAGACAAAGAGTACACTTCATATGCTGGAACTAACTTTATTCCACTAGTTCTGTTTCTCTTCTTGATGTGTATTTATTATGACACAGTTCCAGAAGAGGTCATGTGTCAGTCTGACTACTTAGAGCTGAAGAAATTGATTTTAGAAGAGATTGTTTGGGTTGATGAGATCAACGGATTACTTAGTGCAACAAGTTATATTGAAGCTTGTAAAATTATTGGTGTGGATTGCGAATGGAAACCTAATTACGAGAAAGGCAGCAGACCTAATAAGGTAAGTGACGCCTTAGTTCAAATTGTTGCCCGCCTCTATGTTTGCTTTGTTTTCTAGTATGACCATGGTCTCTAATATAGTTTAAGCTTACTAAGCAATTTTATCGCGATGTAGTATATGCGGAAATTCAAAACCCTCCCCTAGTGCTCTTCAAAAAGGTATGGTTTAATAAAATGGGCTAATTATTTCACATGAATAGGCTCATGCTTTCACTTCATCATCTGTCGTGACAATACGTCATAGGCGATCATTTGGGGTCCTGATCATTTTCTAATGTTAACTTTTTTGGGCCTACTATGTTACTGTTAAGTTTCCGTGATATTTTGAGTTTCCCTGCAAGAAGATTCCCATTCTAATCTGTCTGCATATTTTAGTTCTTCCATTGACAGGTTTCATCTGTATGGCCAGGTTGCTATCATCCAAATCGCGTCAGATAAGAAAGCTTTCATCTTTGATCTGATTAAGCTGTATGAAGATGATCCTAAAGCATTGGACTGCTGCTTCAGGCGAATCATGTGTTCATCTAACATACTAAAACTGGGTACTATGCTAATATGATCAATTACCGCTGTCTACCATATGCCTGTTTTCCTTGTAAGAACGTTTCCTTGTTGCGCATGAAAAGAACTAACATTTTTCCATTGCAAACAATAGGCTATAACCTGCAATGCGATCTGCATCAGCTGTCACAGTCGTATGGAGAATTGATATGTTTCCAGTCCTATGAAATGCTACTTGATATCCAGAAGCTGTTCAAAGAGACTACTGGTGGTCTCTCTGGATTGTCAAAGGTATTTTATGATCTAAAAAATCTACAACACTCAGCTGGTATCCAGCTGATTTGTTCATCTTTCTATCATAGAACCTATGACAAGCTATATCCCTTTATATATTTGAAAATATTGCCAGAAAATATTAGGAGCTGGTTTGAACAAGACACGGCGGAATAGTGACTGGGAGCAGCGACCTCTCAGCCAGAATCAGGTCTGTTATTCACCCACTATTTTTTTGCTCATGTTTCTTTAAAGCAGTCATGTAAAGATCTTAATCCTTATGAGCTGGTGCCGCCTTTATCTGTATGATTGATTTCTAATAATTTGGACATTGTCAAATTTTAGAGTCCTCAAAGCTTTCCTACCTTGTTTTGTCAGTTGCGGCATGTGTTTAGGATGAGCTGGCCCAGATCTCTTGTCTAGATTTGACTAATATCTCTGTTGTAAACTGCATTAGTGGGAATAACTACATTTCCTTGCTGCAATTTTTACCCTTTTTACATGGAGGAAAAAATTAATAATAGGAAAGCACCGAATACACTCAACTCAAGGGTAGGTAGTGCAGGTTAAATTTGTACATTTTAACTGTAAGTTAGTGGAATCTGAAGGTTAATAGGGCAATTGTGATATAAGCCACATTTTCTGGAAAAATGAGCTACTCAGCGCCTTTTTTCTTGCATATTTTTTATTCGTGACTCAAACTTGGGTCAAATGTGCTTTACGTCGTTTATCAAGGATGTAAAGTGCCACCGCTAATACAGAGATCTGCATGCCTCCTTCTACAGAAAGAGTATGCTGCTCTTGATGCTGCGGTCCTTGTTCATATATTCCATCATGTCAGAGGGCAACCTCAGTTTGGTGTAAACGAGGGACGCCAGGTGGAATGGAAGTCTCACATTGTAAGTTCTCACGCAAAACATCAATGGACTGATTTTTGTTTTACTATCTATACACCAATCTTGGACATTATGTGGTACAATTAACTTTGTTTTCAGGTTTCCCGGGTGAATCGTGCACGTAGCCCCATACGGTTCTAGAACTTCCAGGGCTGCGCAAGGCGACAATTGGGAATGAAGTTCCTATGAGTTCTGACAGCTACAAGCAAGCACCTACTGTTCAGCTTCATCTTCCAAGGAACCAACCTGTTGATAGGCTTCTGTAGTTTTCTGGCACCCTAGCTGGTCTCAGTGGCTGGCGTGTGACTCAGTAGTAACCCCTCCCTTGTAAATATTACATGCTTTCGAGTTCGGCACTCTCCCCTCTGCCGCATTTTGGTTAATGCAATGCAGTCGCTGCCACCTGAAACCTGCATCATGTTGGTGGTGAGTATGAAAATAGTTAAACCATGGTTTAGGAATGTGTTTCTTGGGGGGGGGGGGGGGGGGTTAGCTAATCTACGAGCTTGGCCATTGTTGAGCTGTTCATGGCCGAAATTGCAGGACCCAAATGAGATGCTCCGCTTGTTCATCTCATGAAATATCATGCAGTGACCTCCCAGATTCTTGGTAGACTTGAGTTCCCAGACGACCCTCAGACATTCAGATGATTTGTATAGCTTCCCAAGGCTCATCTCTTCGCCCAAAGATATAGCTTCATAACATGCAAGAGCCTCCAGGGTTTTAGGATTAGTGATTCCGTTATACGCCACTGCTTGAAACCTTCCATCCCGTGCTCATGACGGCAGACAACACCAGCCACACCTTTGCTCAGTGTATTTGCCATCGCACCATTGACATTCAGCTTCCTATACGACGGGGGGAGCCATCACTGCGCGGCGGTGCGACCGGCCTTGGTCCCCACATAGAATCATGGTTAGAGATTTCGTCAATGTACCTGTTATGAGCAAGTGAGTTTGGTATTCATGCTCTTGGATTGCCCGCCTGCCGCCGAGCATACCATATTCCCTAAGGGTGACAAGGACCACGATAAGCTTGTCGCTGCTTAGAGTCTCGCTCAGCTCAAATAACCATCGCTTCACATCTGGTGTCTCATCTCCATAGATCAGCAACGAACAAATCATCATCCCTTAACGCCCACACACTCTTGGCCATGTCGCAGTCAAGAAGCGAATGCCACCAAGTATTATTTGCTGCGTTTTTTTCTTTTTTTCTTTTGGAGGGAAAATTGCTGCGTTGGTGATAATCCTTAGTTGCACGGTGTAACACACCCATCACACTTTGAATGACGTCTAAACAAGGCCCATGAGGAAAAGAGAGAGGCAAGTGAAGCACTAAAACATTCGTTTTGGCAACTTTTAGTTAGGAGAAAGAATGGGAAGTTCAGAGGAGAGAGTTGTGAGATTGGACATGAGAATTGTTATGTTAGTCTCAAGTGTGCTGGGCGTACTTTAATTGAATAGGTATTACTTTTGGGATTTTGAGAGATGTTTTTTCATTTGTTTTGTTAGTGGGAATTCATGAGGGATTAACCAAGAGATGGCAAGCTACGATAAGGGTCGGATGTTCGTAGAAAGAAAAAAAAGGTTGGATGTTCTCTTTTTTAGGGTCGGATGAAGAGTCAGATGTTCTATGTTAAACAAAGACCGCGCTACAAATTTGATGCCAGATTTTTAACCATGGCAAGTCGATCATTTTTATGGCAAATTACGTGTTGCTGAAGAAAATTGCCATGCTCGTGACATGTAATTTGCCATGCTCAAAAACCTGTCGGCGGTTTTTAAGCATTTTTGTAAAACAATTCCCTCCAAATTGGTGTGGAGCACCAGGCCTGCCTAGAAAACTTTGATGTAGCGCGTATGTTTCATAGGCAAACTTAATGCTCGCCTGGATAATGTTATCTGAATTTCTTCAACGATGGCATTATGGTTGCCTACATAATACTTGGTTTGCTAGTGCAATTTTTGTAGGCAAACTTGAGATGCACGAAGCATTGGTGTGGAGTATCAAGTTTGCCTACATAATGTTTGTCTAAAGTTCTCTAGAAATGGTTATGAAGAGCGCCTATCTGGTGCAATTCCAATTAAAGTACACTACCGCCAGCTAATCCAGAATTGTAAATCCCTCCCCCCCCCAACTCACAACTATTTGTAACTTAAGCACAATTCATTCTAACTCCCACACCCACCTCTTCAGATCATGCACCTTCTCAATTGGTGTGTGTGTGACACATTGTATCGCCATGACTGAAACACAAGTCATATCCCGACTGCTGATTGAGATGATCTTAACTCCTCGTGGCAGCAAGCAATTGGCATAGACCTTATGTTTAGCAGCATGCTCTTCATTAGAGATTGGCTACACAATACAAAAATGAAGGCTCCTCATCGAATATCAATAGCCCATGCAACACCTAGCCCATCTATTCTGAATTAGAAGATGCAAAATACTACAACCGTTGTCATGTAACAAATGGGTGAAAAGAGCATGTTGTCTTATAAGCTATAACCAATGTGTGAAAGAAGCACAAACACGGAAAACATACACTAGTGAGGCAGTGATGACTTATTCAAAGACATTACTGAATATATAACACTACACATCGCATAGTTTGGTGCCCATGGGATGATTGTGCAAACGTAATAGACGGAAAGAGTCTCAGTTCTCTCATAACTTAAGACTTAATTAGAATTAAGATATGCATCTTTTCGGTGCCCATGGGAGCGCATGACCCGTCCTAAGTGGGCAGGAGGAATTGGCTTTAGAGATATGCATCTTTTCAACATCGCCCTTCTTGCTAAACAAAGTTAAGACTCCTTCAAAAGCCAGATAGCCTATGTGCTAGAGTACTCATTATCCCCATGGTAACTTGCTTGATACTGTATTTCCGTCGAATGCGTCACCGGTCTGAAGAGAAATTGAGGCTTGTTTGGAACTACTTAAGAAAGAAATAATATGGAGAGTGGGGAACGGAAAGAGTATTCAGATTCAGAGAGATCAGTGGATCCCGCGACAGGAAGGACTAAAAACATCCACATTCATTCGTCGCTCGAGGCTACGGTGGGTGAACCAACTAAAGAGACATGATAGAAAGGAATGGAACGTTGAGCTCATTAGGCAAATTTTCCATGATTTTGACGCAGATAAAATTTGCAAAATTCATATCCCAAGCTCGGATACGGAAGATTGCATTGCATGGCACCATGAAAAGAATGTCAAAAGTGCGTACAGACTTGCGGCATCCATCCATGGCCAAGTATCTCAAGCTCCTTCTAGTTCGTCTAGTGTTGCGCTTGACCGGAGCATTTGGGATCTCATTTGGAAGACTAGTGTCCCTCCTGAAGTGAGAATCTTTGGGTGGAGGGTTGTCACTAACACGTTGGCGACAAAAAAAAAGAAGTGCAGACGGTCGAAGTGGACTCTACGTGCAATAGTTATGGCTGCAGAGAGGAGGACAAATTCCATGCTGTAATTGACTGCGCGAAGAGCAGAGCCCTGAGAGATGCCATGAGAAAGGAATGGGAGTTGCCACCTGAATCTTGTTTCCGACACACTGGCCCGGACTGGTTGCGGCTGCTGCTTAGTTCTGTCAAAGAGAAAATGAAGGCGAGAATACTTATGCTGCGGAGTTGGCACCTGCGTGAGGATTGCGTGCATGGGAATGTAAAAGAATTAATTATGCAGTCTGTATTTTTCCTACCGCGTTACAAGGATGATCTGTTAAGACTAGTCACAATGGGTAGTAACTTAGACTAGTACATTGCATTTGTTACTAGTCTATGTTACTACCTCTACAGTGGAAAGTAACATATGTGTGGTGTCATGTAACACTTCATTTATTAGGTTGTAGACTCATCTTGTCTTGGTATGTGTGATGTTACAGCAACTAGCTATGTTACCACATGCCTCTCTTTCCTCATTAATTACTCGTCACATCATCTATTTTGCCTAGAGATGTGTGATGTTACCACCTATGTTACTTCCGCCATTGGTAGTCTAAGACTAGTCACAATGGGAGTAACTTGACTAGTAACATCACACATTTCAATACAAGATTGCTTATGTGGCAGCTAATTAATGAGGAGAAAGGGGTTTGTAGTAACTTAGCTAGTTACTGTAACATCACACATTTCAAGACATAATAAGTCTATAGCCTAATAAATGAACTCTTTCATGATACCACTCATATGTTACTACCCACTATGAAGGTTGTAACATAGACTAGTAGCATCGGCAAGTTACTACTCTATGTTACTCCCCACTGTGAGCAGTCTAAAAGCAGCTCAAAGAAATCTGTTGGAGCATGGGAAGGACCCGTGGTCCCTGTCAGACCAGGCGCCGAGCATTCCCGCCCAAAAATGCATGCAGTGGACAACTCTTGTACTTGGAACAACCAAAATCAATTTGGACGCGGCCTATCTGGCTGACAGCGGGCAGAGTTGGGCGGGAGGCGTTGCTAGGGATCACAACGGTCACGTCTTCCTGTTTGTAGGCAAATAACTCGGGATATTGGGCGGTGTGGAGGAAGCTGAGGCTCGAGCAACTCTTACAGGACTTTAGGCCTTGTACAATGGGAGATGCTTAGGGGAGGTGCTTAGAGAAATAAACCAGGCTTTTTTTAAGCACCGATGCCTATTTGTACAGGAGAGACGCTTAACTAAGCATCTCTTCTGTAGAAATAGGCACCGGTGCTTCAGAAAAACTCGGTTTATTTTTCTAAGCACCTCCCTAAGTATCTCCCATTGTACAAGGCCTTAGGCGTTGGCTGCAGTGTATAATGGACTAGCTAAGTTGGAGATGGACTGCAAATCGGTGGTTGAGCACCTAAAAACTACAAGTCAGATCCGGTCTTCCTGCTATGGAGTAATTCAGGATATCAAAGAGGTCTTCTCTAGTTTTGCTACCCACAAAATCTCTTTTGCTGGGAGGGGATGCAATAGACTTGCTCATGAGCTGGCAGCGAAGGCTAGACAATTGGGAGACATGCTAATCATTACCGGTGTTCCGGATAGTTTACGTAGTCTTATGCTCTCGGAGTGTAATCCCCCTCTTGAGTAATTTATTACTCTTGATTCTAAAAAAATACTTATAAAATTAAGGGACTACCCACCATTCCAGAACAACAAGAAGACACACGAGAAACCATTTTAAACAGCATCATACAACATCATGACATTCGTATGATATGTTTCTAACTTAAACTCTAGAGGAACAAGGAACATCTCGGCTCCTTGCTTTGACACATGCACATAAAAATGTGGAGCTAGGGTGGTTTCAAACATCAGAAGATGCCTTCGGGGAGATCTCGGGTGTCTTCACTAAGATTATGACTTAAGTAACATGATGGCAAACACTAAGTAGCATGGATAAATATGAGGGCTGAGCTACATTAGGGCCAGGGGGGCTTGTCCACCTCCCCCTCTACGAATCAGAATCTCACTACCATCTATTAATATTTCTATTACTTAAGCACATGATTGAGCTATAAAATATCCCATTTACAAGTTTGATCATGTTGCTTGTTTGCTCATCTTAATAAATGGATGCGCTCAAAATAATAAACCACAAGCCCAACTAGCTTGGGGAATTCCAAAGATAAATGGCTAAGCTAATGCTTGTGTTGTGGCACTCGCACCTACATACCAAGATTGATCGTCCCATAATAGCAAGTCCCCAATAATATGGATAAAGAGCCCTCACATGCGGAGCTATGTTAGGGCCAAGGGAGCTTCCCACCAATCTCGGGTGTCTTCACTAAGATTATGACTTAAGTAACATGATGGCAAACACTAAGTAGCATGCATATAAATATCCCTCACAGGCAGAGCTACATTAGGGCCAGGGGGCCCTTGCCCCCCTCCCCCTCTACGAATCAAAATCTCACTACCATCTATTGATATTTCTATTACTTAAGTACATGATTGAGCTATAAATATCCCACTTACAAGTTTGATCATGTTGCTTGTCCGCTCATCTTAATAAATGGATGCGCTCAAAATAATAAACCATAAGGCCAACTAGCTTGGGGAATTCCAAAGATAAATGTCTAAACTAATGCGTGTGTTGTGGCACTTGCACCTATATACCAAGATTGATCCCTCCCATGATGGCAAGCACTAAGTAGCATGGATAAAGGATAAAGAGCCTTCACATGCAGAGCTATGTTAGGCTCCCCCTGATGGACCTATAAAATAGCCTGTTTACCAACGACACCTGAAGAAGATTACAAGGGTGATCCGAGACTTATTATGGCAGGGCCAAGGATGGCGATTCTGGCTCAATCACAGCTATGGTTCTATTCCGGATTCGGCCAAGGGGGCGCAAAGATGGTCGTTCTATTCAGGAGTTGTCGCCTACTGTCTCTGCTATGGTTCCGCACAGGCGTCACCGCTCCAGATTGGTTTGCAATGCTCTTGATCGAATCACCTGGATCAGGGACATCCACGGTGCGATGGGTCCCGCCGCCACGGTGGAGTATAAAACTTAAAACAAACCAGCGAAGTTGAAAGGTGGTTACTATTAATTGCCCGTATCACATTTACATAACCATGACTTATGGTGTATGCTTCCTCCAGCACCATCTTGATATTCATGCAGGCCTCCTCAGTTTTTCTACGATCTTCTTTCTGCAGAATGCTCCAACGAGTAAGGTAATGACACATGAAAATCACAGCAGCATTTTGGCTTTGTTTCAGGTTTGCAGATGGGCTGGCAAAATAGTGGACCCCCCCCCCCCGCGCTACCACTAGAGCCCAATCCCCAACTAGGTCCTCAACATTATCAGGAGGCCCACCACTATCTGCCATATCAACTTGACTAGACTGCATTTGAAGAACAGATGCTCAATGCTTTCTTTGTGCCTACAAAAGTGGCACTGGTCACTACCAACCCACCCTCTCTTGAGCAGATTATCTTTGATCAAAATGTTGTTTTTCAGCATCAGCCGCAAGAGCACTTTCAAGGGCTGCACTTTAATACGATGGTTGTGTGTGCCATCTGGTGGTTGATCTGGGAATAGCAGAACAGCATGGCATTCTAAAATGTGGCTGCCAATGCTTTACTTCCTCTTAATATAGATGAAAACATTGTTCGTAAAAATATATCATAAAAGGCATTCCGCTATTCCTAGTTAATAGCAGAACATCATTAGAGGGTGTTTGTTTTCAGGGACTTATTGGTTTAGGGACTTAAAAAAGTCCCTATAAGTCCCATCTAAACCAAACAGGAAGAACTTATAAGGACTTAAATGGGCATTTGGGACTTATGAAATAAGACTCTCAAGGAGAGTCTTATAGGGACTTATAGTTGTAATATGGTCTTATAGGGACTTATAAGTCTCAGGAACCAAACAGGTAGGGACTTTTTAGGGACTTGGGACTTATAAGTTGGGACTAAAAAAAGTCCTAGGACTTATGAACCAAACAGGGCCTAGTCTAATTGCTTTGGAGCTCTCCTAGCAGTGGCTCAAAATCTTGCTTGGAAATCTTGCTTGGATCGCAAGCCCAGAAAATCTCCTCCCTTACGACCAGGTCTCAACGATAAACCTACCAGCCCTCTTCAGATCCTTCAGCCACCCCGAAGCATCCTCCCGCGGAACACCGCCCTCTTGACACAGAACTTCCTCCAACGCCGCCGTAACATCGGCGGGCATTCCGGTGGAAGACCCGGCGACGTATATCGCAGCCTTAAACGATTCGGAGCACAGCATGTCCAGCACTCTCGCCCCCTGCTCCTTTATCTTGTCCTGCACGTACACTTTCCGAGGCTGATCCCTAGAGAAAGCAGTGAAGAAACCGCCGACCTTTTCGTGGGACAGCACCCCTCCTTGCCCCTGGGCGTGTTTCAGCCAGAAGTCCTTGTACAGGAAATCACTTTCTTGGTTTCTACAGCCGAAAAAGAATAGAACAGGAGCAACAGTTGGATCTGCCACGCTCTGTGCGGCCCTTTCCTCCACGACTGCACGGAATGGTGCGCATCCTGTTCCTGGCCCGATGAGCAGGAGAGGAACCGATGGCCGTGGGCGAGGCAGCGATCCTCGGCGTATCCAACATGGTATAAGATGATCGTCTGCGTGTAAGTGCACAGTGAGTTGCATTTTCTCGTGTGATTTCTAGCTAAAACAAGCAATGCGTACCTTCATTTGGACTGAGCCCCGCTAGCCATGTGGAGCAGAGACCATGCCGCGTCCTCTTCCATGGAGTAAGCCATGATACTACACTAACAGTCAAGTGTATCTGGTTTGGGTGGACCAAGGGGGACGACGATATGGAAAATGCTCTTTTCTTCAACGGAGGCGTCAGTTGCACCAGCCATTCAAAAGGCATTTGCACCGAGGGGAAATCCGCCAATACCTAAAACCAGTGCAAAATCCACGCAAGTTTAAGTCAAAGGACAACAACACCTGCAAGAAAGTTGGTGTTAGAATCAGTGGTAATTAAGGCATTACTTACTTCTAGAACAGTCCGGTTCTCCTTTTGGTTGTACCGGTAAAGGTCGCCCCTTCCTTCAGGAGAAGTATAATCCCGAAGTTTTGCTTTTTCACGTTCATCTGTTGCAAAATAGCTCATGACCTACCAAACAGCATGGCATATTAGTCATAGGCATCAAGGATATCAGAGGCCAGTATAAGATAGTATCAAACAACTAGACAACATGTGTATGTGATGAAGCATTCAGGGTAATTTCTCTTGCCTCGAAGAAATATCGCTATGGAGAAGCTGGTGTTACATCCATTGTCAAAGCAACAAAGGTCTTTAGCTTGATGGGATCTTTAGGAACTTTGTCCCCACCCTTCGTTCGAACCTGCGCAGAAAAAAGAAATGTTCCCTCTTTCGTTAGCAAGAGAACTGCAACAGATTGACTGCTTGAGAAGGTATAGCAACAAAGACACAACTAATACAAGAATTCAAGATATATCCCTAGTTTTATGGATAAACTCAAAACTACACATTTGAGATTGAGAAAGAAAAAGTGTTTATTGTCTAGACCATGATAAACTGCTAGCCCTACTCAAGCAGTAGACATACATATAAACACAAACAAGTAAAACACAGCCATCTTCTTACATCTTTACTTGGCACGCACTACTGCTATCTAGGCTACTCTCTAGCTGTAGCTAAGCTACTAAAGTAAGCAATTAGTTATTTTTCATTTTGCAATATAAATGAGTGTGCACAAAGTTACTAATGTTGGCCACAAAAGTGGAGCAGAGAAACATACAGAGAATAAAAAGCTAAATCCACAAGACGACAGAACAGATCCACATACCGTAATGTAACAATCGGGATCCAAGTTACAGCGCTTAATGAAATCATCAACAAGTGATGGATTCTGACTTGGTAAAATTTCTAGAACATCACCAACTTGATAACTGATGGCCTAAAATGACAAAACGGTACATTCTTTTAGTTTCCTTCATGTGTTCAGAAGATGGTTGCAAGCGAATATGATCAAACGGATCAAAGAACATACAGAACGCCAATCTTCCAATTCAAAGTGGCGGACATCTCTGTCAGTGTCTCCCTTAGTCAAACGCTGATTTGTTACCTAAAAAGGTTAGCAATGCCATCAACAACAGAAACTAAGTAAATAAAAACGGATCAACTAAGTTAAAAAGCAATATTCATTTTATGGTTACAATACAGACGAAGCATGAGCTAATAAGGATTCTTCCATTCATACTAACAACAGTGAGCATGAGTTACGATGACCTTCTTTTATATTGGAGATATACCTCGAAGGTGTCAGTCATGGCAACTGTCAATAGCAGAATGGCTATGAGCCTATGATGATGGAGTTGCACTTGTCCTTCCAGGCTCCAGCACCCACCTACTATGCAGGAGCTTATGCATAATACTACTGTACAGCGAGTCGTACAAAACAGCCTACTAAACTATCACTTACGGATTAGGAATTCAGTTCAAATCCTTTTGACAACTGATGGATTTGTTGAGTGTAGCATATAAACATTATAAAGTTTCTGAGGAGTAAATAATTCAGTCACCTAATACACAAGATAGGGAAATATCTTATATGTTAATGCAGAACATTCCCTACAGATGAAAATGTATATCCACATATAGAGTTGCTGGATCAGCTAAACATGCCAAAGAATAAAATAGAAACTGACTTGAACTGTTAAGCTCTTAGAGAGGTACACAGAGCATACCATTTGTAACATGTGTAGTGGCTCTATGCTATTATGGCACTTTAGAGCAGGGGACATTGAGCGTGCTTTCTCAATTAATATCTTGGAGTCTGGAGAAGATGACATACAGAATCTATAAGAGAAATTACACAGAAGTTTGCAGATTACTAGTAAACATTAGCAAGATTGAGACCACCCACCTGAAATGTCAGTAGCTTGCGGAGCCGAGTAATAGATGACTTCTACCTTTGCATCCCCCAAAATATTCAATTTACGATGACTGGCGTCAGATACTCTTGGTAGCAGTGATGGATTTGTTCGATTCAGGGATTTCCACAAAGATAGCAACCATGGATCTAGTTCTCCTTCGTATCTGATATACGATAAGAAAATAATTCCTTAGTAACTTTGGGAATTGCTTCTGAACTGCCCACAAATAAATGCTCTCTGTCATCAAGAAGGGAAAACCATTGCTTAAAACGTAACCAAAAAACCATATGGCATATGGCTTCTCCAGAGATCACACATGAATATCAATTACAAATAATAGATACTAAAATCATACCCCAAAGAATGTTGATCATCTCCCAAGCCTCTCTCTGTGATTCGTTTGGCACCAAGATCAAAAATCCTTTGATCGAGCTTGATTGCAGGAAACTGCAGAGCAAACACAACTGTGAAGAGGAAAACAGAAACAAGAAGAAAACCATAATAGTCATGATTTCTGAGTAACAGAGGACAATCTACTAGCCAAGACTTCCTTGAAAAACAGTGAGAAAAACAAACATGGTACTATAGCCACGATAGCAATAAGAAATCCGCATGGCTAATCATGCAGCGAAATGCATGTTTGGAACATACAAAAAATGTTTACTTCTTGATTACGTGTAAATCTGGCAGTTCCAAAATGAACTTTTTATCTTGATGATATTTCTAGCTAAGGATTTGAATATATCATACTCTAGTATGCTTTGCGACATTTTCTCAATCTGCTATAGTAACTTTTTTTTTTTGTAATGATACAATTATATGGCACAATGAAGTTATCCCTCCCAAAATCATCCTTTGCAACCACCAGAAAAACAGATGATAGAGTGTTGCTAAAACCATATACTTCTTTTCCAACACCGCGCACCATCACATGTTGCTAGAACTTTGGAATGTTATATCTGCAATTAATTCCCAAGAAACTAATGAACTACAGATCATTTCAACAAATCAACATAAACCATTGTATTAAAAGCAGCACATAGCACAATAGCAGGCTGTAGAATCTAGTCTGAAGACCCACATTGCACTCCCTATAGCTTGAGTAGCCGAGCCCAAACACGGCATAATGCAATCCTTTCAGCCATCGCACACCCAGATGATTTCTGAGAAGGTATTTCCAAAAATCCTGCCGAAAGAAAAAATCGCAATTAGAAAATCAACAGTCCGACTACCAAGCAAAAGAGGCATTTCAATCTTCCCACCTTCATGGAATCTGGGGGGTCTCCCTGCCCCATGGTAGACACAATGAAGATCATAAACCTTTCGTCAGGCAAACAACTCTGCACAAATAAGTGAGCGGCGAGTGAGATGTTCACATGACATCAGATGGGAGGGTTTTGGGATGGATTTTTATTTAGGATTCCCAACTTACGGGATTAAAGCTATCCGTGGAGAGAACCTCGACAGCTGGGCAGCCCCCATGCTCAGCCTCTCGGCCTACACGTTCAGCAGCGTCTATGGCGTTGCCGGTTTGCGATGAGTAGAGTATGACGAGACGGCCTGGCAAGGGTGATGACGAGGGCGCCATGGGGAGGTGGGACCATAGGAGGGACAAATGGTGTCGGGCCTACAAGTTCAATGCTCGGTCCATTAGACCCAGACATAAATCCTCTTTTGACACAGATGATAGATGCAAGTTCATTATATATTTTTTCCCGTCCAGTTTATTGCAACGACATGAACAAGGACAGACCACTCCAAATTTATCAGAATTGAAAACAAGTTCAAAAGTTGCTGATAAAAGTAATTCAACTTGTATTGCTTGAACCTATGGGTATATAAAAGCAAATGCAAACCAAGTTGGCCAGAGACCGAATTGGGCACCAATCTTAACATAACCTATCTACTAGTGTATATCTCTAGAAGGAGCCAAGAGATCTAACAGAAAGAAATTAAACCATGCCAATTTAGGGCAACCGAAAAAGTGGCAGAGCCAGGATTGGAGCAAGACCCGGACCAAAATCTAAGTGTGTATGACTATTTGAAAAAGTACCTCATGCAAAGTATACAAAAAGATGCAGCTCATTTGGACTAATATTATTTAAGAATTCGAACTCGGTGCTTAATAATACAACGAACTACATAGACCATGGCAAAAACACCATATAAACTACGGGGATACAGAAGATTCTCATTTTTCTGTACTTGTTTTGGTTTCTGGAGTCAATAACTGGTTGAATGAGCTGTGATATACACTAGTGTAAAAAACGCTCTTATATTATGGGACGGAGGGGAATAGATAAATAAAAAAATCATCTTGTCCCTCTGTTGCATGACATTGATGAGAAAATGCATCAATATTTTAGATTTTAAGCTACACTGCTACAAGAACAGGAAATTGAGGAAGATCTGCGAGACTTGAGGTTTTAGGACGTCCATCACCTGATAACACCCGCGCTTTTGCTCAAAAAACTGACAGAAGCCGCCCTGCTGGCGAGACGGCGGGGAACGCAACGAAGTGCTCGACGCCACGACTAAAAAGCCGCCGCTGTGGTGCAGGGAGGCAACGCGGGGGGCGGCGTCTGGCGCAGAGCAGGCTGGGGGCCGGGCAGCGGCGCAGCGTCGGCGGCGATAGGCGACAGCCTAGCGGAGTAGCGGACGCGAGGACGGCGGGGCAGACGATCGATCGCCCCCGCATGGGCCCAAGCTCTTATTGGGCCTAGCTAGGCCGGCTGAGAAGCGCAGGCAAAGAGGAATCTGGGCTGACACTGGGCCAAATCTAGCATCTAAGGACTCTTAAAGCATAGCATTTTTGTGTCACTTCCTAAAATATCTAGGGAGCAACCAGTTAACGAGCGCTCCTTCGGAAGCCTCGCAACGATCAGCGTCACTTGGCGCGCTCTCAGCCATTCGCCACGTGTCGCGCTCTGGACGCTTCCTCTAGATTTTGTTTTTTTTATGTTTCCGCACGCGTTTTCAGCTTTTTAAACGGTTTTTTCCCGGGTTTTTTCGACGTTTTGGTTTTTCCCCGGTCTTCCTTAGCGTTTCGACCAATTTTTTTTTCTGCGCGAAAAAACGTGTTTACTTTTTTTTTCTTTCGTGAAAAGTCACTTTTTTTCGCGAGAGGCACGGTTGTGCTTTAGCGAGAGTCACGGCCGTGCCTTTCGGAAACGAAAAAAACGCGTTTTTTCTTTTTTTTTCTTTTGCGAGAGTCACGGTTTTACTTCCGCGAGAGACACGGTTGTGCTTTCGTGAGAGTCACGGCCGTGCCTCTCGGAAAGCGAAAAACAAAACGCATTTTCTGTTTTTTTTTCTTTCGCAAGAGTCACGGTTTTGCTTTCGCGAGAGGCACGGTTGTGCTTTTGCGAGAGTCACGGCCGTGCCTCTCGGAAAGGGAAAAAAATACGTGTTTTCTGTTTTTTCTTTCTTTCGCGAGAGTCACGGTTTTGCTTTTGCCAGAGGCATGGTTGTGCTTTCGCGAGAGTCACGAGCGTGCCTCTTTCGAAAAGGAAAAAAACGCGTTTTTTGTTTTTTTCTTTCCACGAGAGTCACGGTTTTGCTTCCACGAGAGGCACGGTTGTGATTTCGCGAGAGGCACGGGCGTGCCTCTTTCGGAAAGGGAAAAAACCGTGCTCCCGTTTTGGTTTTTTCGTCAGGTTTTTTTCGTCCGGTTTTTTTGTGAAAAAAAGTTCGTCAAAACCTATCAACATGGGATCTAGTTTTGAAGATCTCGACGCGAGGAATCCAATGATGAAAACGGTTTGAGATTTGGACGCACGGTTTAAGAGATAAAACATTTTGAGTAAACGAATCTACGAAAAAAGGGAAAACTCCAGGTTGCGACAACTGGCGCGCTGCATGTGCGCCACTTGTCGTGACCTGGGAAGATAGAGTGTTCTTTGCAACGAGTACTCCTTAATTAGTGATTTCGAAATATCTAGGGTCACAGTAATTTCGTAGGAATTCCATAGCCTAGGATTTCTGTATAGCTCCCTAAAATATTTGGAGAAAAGGCTGGCTTTCATGTTCAGAAGTTCTCTTTGAAGCATACATACATCGCTTTCATCTTTCTCGGCTTACTCAAGTGATTTAACTAATAGATAAGCCCCACCCAGAGCAATTCAATCCCGAGCTCGTTCTTCTAGTGCTTTCCATCTTCCATAGTTTTTTGACATCCTATTGTTTTTAGTTGATGTCTTTGTGACCAAATGATACGTCAATGTTGCATCACTATTTCTCAGTGTAAATTAGTCATTGTTAATGATATTTAACACATTTATCACATCGTCTGAATACATTTTCACTCTTATCTTCATGTTTCACTGGGAGAGACAATTTGTCGGAAAGCTACAGAAAAGCACCATAACAAAATCCACCGAGGAAATTTTTTTCTGATGTTTGAAAAAAATGATAAAAGAATACATTCGGATGTTTTTCACGTGAAAAGATCCAGGGGCTAGACCCCAGCCAAGGAGACCCATGTGGGGCCCACGCATCCACCCCACATGGCCGGCCCTTGGGCAGCAAGCCAGGGGCGGGTGGGGAACCACGTACAAGACACCTTGGTCATTTTTTACCCCTGATACCTCTAGATTTATTTTGGTTTTGGTGGTGGGGGGGGGGGGGCATCGGCCCCCTCCAGTGCTTCCAACATGCTTGGTCTTATTTTACCTTAGAAACCTCTTGATTTTATAAAAATTTTCATGTCATCATCTTTGAGGCGAAAATGAGATGGAGCACTTTTCACCTATGACAGACTGATTTGTCAGAATTTCATTTCTTTGGGTGGGTGAAATCGAAGCCATTGACATCAACACGTCTATCATGGAGATCATCATCGCTATCATCAATCCAATTTTACCCCTAGGTTGCAGCCACCCCTTAGGAGAAGACTAACTCATGCATCTAGGCTTTGATTCTTTTACGACAACTGTGCCGGCTCGGCACCAGAGGCGAGGCTGCTAGCATCCTTCTTTTTCATTTTATCTTATCGCTTTCAAGTTTTGTGGAGAATCTAGGCATCCGATTTTCTTTATTAGTAGATGAGACATGAGAGTGATATCAGCTTGCAAAGGCAAACCTGCCAATTATGCGAGACATGGACATATAACAATTGGGGTTATTTCCTAGCTGCACTGTCACCTTTCACCATGGCGTGGCATGGCGAACACCACTGGAAAAAACAAAGATTAAGACACCAATCTTTCTTTCCTTTTCAGCTTTCACTCTCATAGTATAACCCTGTTGTCTTTCCACCTTTTCCTCCACTCTGCGTTCAAGCATCAATTGTAGGTGCCTGTTGCAATCTTTCTTGCAAGGATTCCACATCCATGGGAATACTAGCGTGTGGTGGAGCAGAGCTGGGTACCAAACTGTGAAAAGCAAGTTTCAGAAGAGAAATAAATAGGTCAACGTTTGCTTCTTCTAGCGGCGCATTCAGTTTCAAAGTGTTGAGTATAAGGATTATTAGGAAGTATAAGATAGATTAGGATTTGGTCCTGCCTTGTCTTGTACTTCAAGTTGATCTTTATATTTCTATATATATGCCCACGAGGCTTAAGCAATACAACGACAATTTCACCAATCCTCTCTCTCCCTTCTAACATGGTATCAGTTTCCGGGTTCTAAACCCTAGCCGCCGCCGCTTCCGCACCCGCGCGCTGCCCCTGGGGCGGTCGGCCTCCATGACCGCCGCCGGGGGCTGCGCCGCCCGTACCTAGGGTTCGTCCGCCGGCCGTGTTGGCCGGCTGCCCTAGAGAGTTTTTTTCCAATCCTTTGATCCGGGTTTTCTCTCTCTCGCCGGTCGCTTTGATCGGCGTCTATTTTTTGGTTTTCCGGTCTATATGATCCGGTTTGTGTCGCCCACCGCCGACGTCGACCCCGTGCGCCTCTACTCCAACATCGGCGCGATTGGCCGGCTTCTTCACCGACTCGGCGGCCTCGCGCGTCGTCCGCGCGTCTGCCCGTCGGTCGCCCCGACTCAGCGGCCTCGCGCGTCGTCCCCGCGTCGGCCCGCCGGTCGCCCCGACCCGGCGGCCTCGCGTCATGCAGCGGCCCTTCACCGCCGCCGTTCGCGCGACGGCCCGCCCGACCAGGGGTGATGCAGGAGTCCCGGTCGCGACGGCCCTTCACCGCCCTGCTCCGACCGGGACTCCTGCATCACCCCGACCCCGCGGCCTCGCGCCATGCGGCGGCCAATCATAGCCGCCCTGCCGCCCGCCGGCGGCGGCTTCATCTCGGACTCCGCCTCCACCGAGCGGCGTCCCCGACCTCGCGCGCGATCGGATTGATCACCCGACCGCCACCGCGATCCGCCTCATTACGCCGGGCGATCGACCTGGCCCGTCGGTTGCGCGCGCCTCCGCAGGCCCCGTGAAGACCGTCCCGAGTTCAGCGCGCCCCTCTACCGATCGAGCAACGGGCTGCCGCTGCGTCGCCCCGTCGGGCCGCAGCGCCGCCGCCCCGTGGTTCTTCTCCCGACTGCACCGACCCGCGTCACCGCTGCGTCGCCCCTTCGGGCCGTAGTACCGCGGCCCGCGGTTCACCGCCGCCCAGAGGCCGTCCGCTCCAGGTCGTCCCCGTGGCCGCACCGACCCTCGCGCCGCCACTGCGTCGCCCCGTCGGGCCGTAGCGAGCGTGGCACGCGGTCCACGCGGCTGTCGCGCCGCGGCCCGCGGTCCCTGCCGCCGCCCCGAGGTCTTCCCGTCGTCACCCCGACCTGCCCGCCGCCGTTGCGTCGCCCCTTCGGGCCGTAGCGCGGCGGCCCATGGTCCACTTCGTCGTCCACGCGTGTTGACTTCCCGTGGTATGCGTCGCGCCGCCTCCCTTGGCGCGGGAACGCCACCGTCCGCGCCGGTCTTCGTCATGCTGTCGGGTTCTTCACCTACTTCGAGCACCGCCGCCGCGCTCCTAACCTAGCTGCCGCCGCCGTCGTCAGGCCGCTGCCGCCGCACTTCTTTGGCCGCCGCCGCCGCCCGTTCACCTCATTCGTCTTCGTCCAGCACCAGCCCGTCACCAGCGTCGCCGTCATCTACCCCGACCACTTCGTCTACTCCGACAACCGCAGGCGACATCGGCCCCGCGCTGATTGATGCGGCAACCGTCGTCGAGTCCTTCTCTGCTGGCCTCTCTGACTTCTCCGACATGGCGTACAGCTTGTGCAGGTCCTCGTCTATGCATGCCCGGTGCTGGCAACACCTATGTGTGCCTTCGTCCACGACGTGTCCATGGGCCTGGCAAGCCTGGTGCGGCGCTTTGTCAACTTCGTCTTCGTCCGTCTACGCATGCCCGGTGCTGGCAACACCGGTGCGTGCCTTCGTCTACGATGTGTCCCCGGGCTTGGCAAACCCGCCGCGACGTGTCGTCAACAACATCTTCTTCCCGGCGCACCACTGCTTCGACACCAATGCGCCCATGCTAACTCGGCGCCTCCTTGCGCCCGCGGCTCCACGGAGACATCCTCGACACCGGCTCCCCGACTCGACATCGACCACGACATTTTTCTCACGGCTACCTCGACCATGGCTCCACCACCCACGCTCTCGGCTACATCGACAAACGGCACAAAGGGTTGCCACTCCAGCCACCTCGTCGGCACAAAGGGTTGTCCGTCGGCGTGCCTTTGGATTCTTCTCCAGTCTCACTATTTGCGTCGTTACCGTTGTGACTGCGGGGGGATGTTGAGTATAAGGATTATTAGGAAGTATAGGATAGACTAGGATTTGGTCCTGCCTTGTCTTGTACTCCAAGTTGGTCTTTGTACTCCTATATATATACCCACGAGGCTCAAGCAATACAACGACAATTTCACCAATCCTCTCTCTCCCTTCTAACACAGAGGATTGGTTTCATCATGAGATCCTCCCATTCATGGTCTCGTGGATGATGTGGTCCATGCCTGCATGGACTTTGTTTTATTTTAGGAATGGGATTATTTGGTTCGACGATTTCTTGGCTTGAGAAATGAAATGGTTTGGTTACTTGATAAAAGGATAAGAACCTTGATCAAATCATTATCTACAAAAATCCTAATCAAATGCTACATATACAAAGAGCTCATAGCATCCCCCAAAGCTAGTCTGAATCCTGATTTGCACTTGGAGTAAAATGCACAGAACCACCGCATTTGCGGTGTGATTAGCAGAAAACTACAACTTTAGAAATCGTTGCATTTTTCACCACGCTGAAAAAATGACAGCGACAAAAAATACGGATGGTAAAAGCTAATTGCTTGGTTAACATCACTAACTGGTCATCTGGCTCTTTCGGAAAAATGCCACATAGGCATGTGGGACCCTCTTTTTCACTCTGAGTGGCCGGTGACGCATCCCTCCTCACAACTCCCCGACACGCCGCCGGCACGTTCTCCACCTCCTCCTGCCCAGGGACGACTGGTCCGGCTGCTGGCACCGGCGGCGAGCACCCGAGCTGGGGCTGACGAGCGGGCTCAGGCAAACCACGATGAGTTGGAGGAGGCGGCGTCGGAGCGACGGGCCTAAGAGCATCTCTAGCAGACCCCTTAAAATCACAAACTGTAAAATTGGGGTACGAGTTAAAAAAAATTGCATTTTAAGGGTTCATTTTAGCTACGGCCGAACAAATACTGTAAAACTGGGATAAAGAGCTCTTTCCTCCAGTCGGCCGCGCCCCATCGCCCGCCGACCGTGCCCCGTCGCCCGTCGGCCGCGCCCCATCGCCACGCCGGCCGCGCCCAGCCTCGCCGGTGATACGTCTCCAACGTATCTATAATTTTTGATTGCTCCATGCTATATTATCTTCTGTTTTGTACATTATTGAGCTTTATTATTCACTTTTATATTATTTTTGGGACTAACCTATTAACTAGAGGCCCAGCCAGAATTGCTTTTTTGCCTATTTCAGAGTTTCGCAGAAAAAGAATATCAAACGGAGTCCAAACGGAATGAAACCTTCGGGAACGTGATTTTCGGAACGAACATGATCCAGGAGACTTGGACCCTACGTCAAACAACCAACAGGGAAGCCACGAGGTAGGGGGCGCGCCCTCCACCCTCATGGGCCCCCTGTTGCTCCACCGACGTACTTCTTCCTCCTATATATACCTACGTACCCCCAAACGATCAGATACGGAGCCAAAAACCTAATTCCACCGCTGCAACCTTCTGTACCCACGAGACCCCATCTTGGGGCATGTTCCGGAGCTCCGCCGGAGGGGGCATCAATCACGGAGGGCTTCTACATCAACACCATAGCCCCTCCGATGAAGTGTGAGTAGTTTACCTCAGACCTTCGGGTCCATAGTTAGTAGCTACATGGCTTCTTCTCTCTTTTTGGATCTCAATACAAAGTTCTCCCCCTCTCTCGTGGAGATCTATTCGACGTAATCTTCTTTTGCGGTGTGTTTGTTGAGACCGATGAATTGTGGGTTTATGATCAAGTTTATCTATGAACAATATTTGAATCTTCTAAATTCTTTTATGTATGATTGGTTATCTTTGCAAGTCTCTTCGAATTATCAGTTTGGTTTGGCCTACTAGATTGATCTTTCTTGCAATGGGAGAAGTGCTTAGCTTTGGGTTCAATCTCGCGGTGTCCTTTCCCAGTGACAGTAGGGGCAGCAAGGCACGTATTGTATTGTTGCCATCGAGGATAACAAGATGGGGTTTTTATTATATTGCATGAATTTATCCCTCTACATCATGTCATCTTGCTTAAGGCATTACTCTGTTCTTATGAACTTAATACTCTAGATGCATGCTGGATAGCGGTCGATGTGTGGAGTAATAGTAGTAGATGCAGGCAGGAGTTGGTCTACTTGTCTCGAACGTGATGCCTATATACATGATCATACCTAGATATTCTCATAACTATGCTCAATTCTGTCAATTGCTCAACAGTAATTTGTTCACCCGCCGTAAAATACTTATGCTCTTGAGAGAAGCCACTAGTGAAACCTATGGCCCCCGGGTCTATCTTCATCATATTAATACTCCAACACTTAGTTATTTCCGTTGCTTTTTACTTTGCTTTTATTTTACTTTGCATCTTTATCATAAAAATACCAAAAATATTATCCTATCTTATCTATCAGATCTCACTCTCGTAAGTGACCGTGTAGGGATTGACAACCCCTTATCGCGTTGGTTGCGAGGATTTATTTGTTTTGTGTAGGTACGAGGGACTCGTGCGTAGCCTCCTACTGGATTGATACCTTGGTTCTCAAAAACTGAGGGAAATACTTACGCTACTTTGCTGCATCACCCTTTCCTCTTCAAGGGAAAACCAACGCAGTGCTCAAGAGGTAGCAAGAAGGATTTCTGGCGCCGTTGCCGGGGAGGTCTACGCAAAAGTCAACATACCAAGTACCCATCACAAACCCTTATCTCCCGCATTATATTATTTGCCATTTGCCTCTCGTTTTCCTCTCCCCCACTTCACCCTTGCCGTTTTATTCGCCCTTTTTCCGTTCGCCTTGATGTCTTTCTTGGCTCGTTTTCTCGCTTGGTTGAAATAGTTGAGTATTTATTCCTGAACAGAGAAGCTAAGATCTATGGATCCTCATCCGCTTGCTAATCTTTTTAAGAGATCCAATTATGATGAACCAATTGCTAGTGAGTTTTGTGCACTAGATTATCCTTATGAAGTTTTGCTTGAAATTTGTGAATCTGAAAATTGTGATGAAGAAATTTATGAAGAGATTCACGATAGTTCCTTCGATAAAAAGCATGATTGCAATGATTTTACTATAAATTATTTTGATGACAATTGTGCTAATAACATGCAAAACCCTAAGCTTGAGGATGCTAGTTTTGCTATGTCTACCACTTGTTGCAATGATCATGATTGGGGTGATTCTTCTTATGATCTTGAAAATTTATTTAAGCCCCATGATGAATATGAGATTGATAATAATGTTTGCAATAATATTGAAAGTGGGTTTTGGAAAAGTGTCAACTTTAGATCCCACATATTTGGAGAATGTTCAACCTTATGGTATTTTTGATGAAAGTGGGTTTGGAGAGGTCATGACTTTAGTTAATGTTAATCCCACTATTTTGGAAGAGTGTCAACTTTGCATGCATGTGGATCATGTTGAGAATATTGTATGTGATAGTTATATTATTGAATTTGATAATGATCCTACATGTAATTATTATGAGAGAGGAAAATATTGTTATAGAAATTTTCATGTTACTAAATTACCTCTCGTTATGTCGAGATTGCTATTGTTCCTTTCCGCTTCCTTGCATATGCTAGTTTTTGCTTGCTATGATAATTTGTTTTTCTATAAGATGCCTATGCATAGGAAGTATGTTAGACTTAGATGTGTTTGTCACGTATTTCATGATGCTCTCTTCGCGCTTCAATTCTTGTCTTTTATGCGAGCATCATTAAAATTATCAATGCCTAGCTAAAAGGCTTTAAAGAAAAGCGCTTGTTGGGAGACAACCCAATATATTTCCTTTCTGTCGTTGAATAAATATTTGTTCTAGCCTCTGGTTAGATGTGTTTTTATGTTTTAATTAGTGTTTGTGCCAAGTTAAACCTATAGGATCTTCTTGGATGATAGTTATTTGATCTTGCTGTAATTTCCAGAAACTTTCTGTTCACGAAAACATGTGTTAAAAATCACCAGAACGTGATAAAATATTGATTCCAATTGCTGCTGATCAATAAAAAAAATTGTCTAGGTTGTCCTATTTTGCTGATTTTTTGGAGTTCCATAAGTTTGCGTTAGTTACAGATTACTACAGACTGTTCTGTTTTTGACAGATTCTGTTTTTCGTGTGTTGTTTGCTTATTTTGATGAATCTATGGCTAGTAAAATAGTTTATAAACCATAGAGAAGTTGGAATACAGTAGGTTTAACACAAATATAAATAAAGAATGAGTTCATTACAGTACCTTGACGTGGTCTTTTGTTTTCTTTCGCTAACGGAGCTCACGAGATTTTCTACTAAGTTTTGTGTTGTGAAGTTTTCAAGTTTTGGGTGAAAGATTTGATGGATTATGGAACAAGGAGTGGCAAGAGCCTAAGCTTGGGGATGCCCATGGCACCCCCAAGATAATCTAAGGACACCAAAAAGCCAAAGCTTTGGGATGCCCCGGAAGGCATCCCCTCTTTCGTCTACTTCCATCGGTAACTTTACTTGGAGCTATATTTTTATTCACCACATGATATGTGTTTTGCTTGGAGCGTCTTGTATGATTTAAGTCTTTGATTTTTAGTTTACCACAATCCTTGTTGTACACACCTTTTGAGAGAGACACACATGATTTGGAAATTATTAGAATACTCTATGTGCTTCACTTATATCTTTTGAGTTACATAGTTTTTGCTCTAGTACTTCACTTATATCTTTTAGAGCACGGTGGTGGATTTGTTTTATAGAAACTATTAATCTCTCATGCTTCACTTAGATTATTTTGAGAGTCTTAAATAGCATGGTAATTTGCTTAAATAATCCTAATATGCTAGGTATTCAAGATTAGTAAAAACTTTCTTATGAGTGCGTTGAATACTAAGAGAAGTTTGATGCTTGATGATTGTTTTGAGACATGGAGGTAGTGATATTAAAGTCGTGCTAGTTGAGTAGTTGTGAATTTGAGAAATACTTGTGTTGAAGTTTGCAAGTCCCGTAGCATGCACGTATGGTAAACGTTATGTAACAAATTTAAAACATGAGGTGTTCTTTGATTGTCTTCCTTATGAGTGGCGGTCGGGGACGAGCGATGGTCTTTTCCTACCAACCTATCCCCTAGGAGCATGAGCGTAGTGCTTGGTTTTTGATGACTTGTAGATTTTTGCAATAAGTATGTGAGTTCTTTATGACTAATGTTGAGTCCATGGATTATACGCACTCTCACCTTTCCACCATTGATAGCCTCTTCGGTACCGTGCTTGCCCTTTCTCACATTGAGAGTTGGTGCAAACTTCGCCGGTGCATCCAAACCCCGTGATATGATATGCTCTTTCACACATAAACCTCCTTATATCTTCCTCAAAACAGCCACCATACCTACCTATTATGGCATTTCCATAGCCATTCCGAGATATATTGCCATGCAACTTTCCACCATCTAGTTTATCATGACACGTTCATCATTGTCATATTGCTTTGCATGATCATGTAGTTGACATAGTATTCGTGGCAAAGCCACCGTTCATAATTCTTTCATACATGTCACTCTTGGTTCATTGCATATCCCGGTACACCGCCGGAGGCATTCATATAGAGTCATACTTTGTTCTAGTATCGAGTTGTAATCATTGAGTTGTAAATAAATAGAAGTGTGATGATCATCATTTTCTAGAGCATTGTCCCAAGTGAGGAATAAAAAAAATATAAAAAAAAGAGAGAAAGGCCATAAAAAAAGAGAAGGCCCAGAAAAAAAGACAGAAAAAGAGAGAAGGGACAATGTTACTATCCGTTACCACACTTGTGCTTCAAAGTAGCACCATAATCTTCATGATAGAGAGTCTCTTGTTTTGTCACTTTCATATACTAGTGTGAGTTTTTCATTATAGAACTTGGCTTGTATATTCCAACAATGGGCCTCCTCAAGGGCCCTAGGTCTTCGTGAGCAAGCAAGTTGGATGCACACCCACTTAGTTTCTTTTGTTGAGCTTTCATATATTTATAGCTCTAGTGCATCCGTTGCATGGCAATCCCTACTCCTTGCATTAACATCAATCGATGGGCATCTCCATAGCTCATTGATTAGCCTCGTTGATGTGAGACTTTCTCCTTTTTTGTCTTCTCCACATAACCCCCATCATCATATTCTATTCCACCCATAGTGCTATGTCCATGGCTCGCGTTCATGTATCGCGTGAGGGTTTATAAGTTTGAGATAACTAAAGTATGAAACAATTGCTTGGCTTGTCATCGGGGTTGTGCATGATGAGAGCATTCTTGTGTGACGAAGATGGAGCATGACTAAACTATATGATTTTTTAGGGATGAACTTTTCTTTGGCCATGTTATTTTGAGAAGACATAATTGCTTAGTTAGTATGCTTGAAGTATTGTTATTTTTATGTCAATATGAACTTTTGTCTTGAATTTTTCGGATCTGAATATTCATACCACAATTAAGAAGAATTACATTGAAATTATGCCAAGTAGCACTCCGCATCAAAAATTCTGTTTTTATCATTTACCTACTCGAGGACGAGCATGAATTAAGCTTGGGGATGCTTGATATGTCTCCAACGTATCTATAATTTTTTATTGCTCCATGCTATATTATCTTCTGTTTTGGACATTATTGGGCTTTATTATTCACTTTTATATTATTTTTGGGACTAACCTATTAACCGGAGGCCCGGCCCAGAATTGTTGTTTTTTTGCCTATTTCAGAGTTTCGCAGAAAAAGAATATCAAACGGAGTCCAAATGGAATGAAACCTTCGGGAACGTGATTTTCGGAACGAACATGATCCAAGAGAATTGGACCCTACGTCAAGCAACCAACAGGGAAGCCACGAGGTAGGGGGCGCGCCTACCCCCCCAGGGCGCGCCCTCCACCCTCATGGGCCCCCTGTTGCTCCACCGACGTACTTCTTCCTCCTATATATACCTACGTACCCCCAAACGATCAGATACGGAGCCAAAAACCTAATTCCACCGCCGCAACCTTCTGTACCCACGAGATCCCATCTTGGGGCCTGTTCCGGAGCTCCGCCGGAGGGCATCTGAAAGAACATGCGGTGCCCCCATGTTTGGTTTTGGTAATTGATGACAATCTCTATGGACTAATGGTTGCCTTGAGTTATATTTGAAGGATTTGTCCATAGGCATTTCTTGAAGTCCATGTGTTGGTTTCAAGGAGTTTATGTGGTGACCAAGGTGTTATTAAGGAATTATCCAAAGATTGGCCATTTGAGAGTTGAGCTTATTGCAAGCATGTCTTGAAGAAGAAGATTGTGTGATCATTCATGTTTACCTTCAAGACATCATCCAAATGAAGAGAGTTGGAAAGAGTCAAGGTTGATCAAGACTAAGTCAAGAGTGAATCAACTTGATCAACTCACAAAGCGTAGAAGATGTACCGGGAGGGATCAAGCGATCCCATGGTGTGGTAAGTATTGTCAATTACGCTTTGTGTACTAACCCATGATCTTCGTGAGAGTTCTTTGTGGGGTTAGGTTGCGGTGTGCAAGTTCAAGTGAAGCATCATGAAGAGATCAAATGCTTGAAGCTTGCCGTCCATTGTGGTGACAATGGACTTGTGAAGATGTTGCGGTGTGCAAGTTCAAGTGAAGCATCATGAAGAGATCAAATGCTTGAAGCTTGCCGTCCATTGTGGTGACAATGGACTTGTGAAGATGTGCGGAAGAGTGGCTCACCCATAGTGGAGTATGGGGGAGCAATCAACTAGTCTTCATCGAGCCAACGCAACCAAGAAAGGTGGTCCGACTTGAGGGAGTCAAGATCGTCATCATCTAGCTCAAGTGGACCATGTGCAAGGCAAAGGTTTGCCCTTGATAGGTTTTCTATTTTACCGGTCTCATGATGGTAGTTGGGAGACCGGGTTATAGGATCGATTGCCGTACTATCAAGGGGGGCTCTCGATGAGTAGCTTGATCGTATAATTCGTAGAGAGCTCAAACCATTGCATCCTTGCATCATCTTTCTTGGTTCTTGTTTGGTTTTTCTCTTTGTGAGTTTTGGAGCTTATGGTCATCTTGATGACAAGCTCGAGTTCATCGAAAGCGGAGTTCACTCGCATCTTCTATGATGTTTTCGATGTTGGAAGGTTATGCCGGTTCTTCTCGGTTGGAGGTTTCACTCCTCTATTTTGTTGGCATACCTTCCCTGCCTCTTCTTACTATAACCGGTTCTTCTCGGTTGATGCTACTCGTCGTCTTGTATCCAACAAGCTTGAGTTTGCTCAATTCGGAGCTCATATGCAGAAGTTATGGCAGTTTTGGTTTCTCGTGGAGTATACTTGTTTTCGTGGAAGTGGCTTTAGGATGGTCCCAGCGGTAGTACCGCGGTACCCAGCGGTAGTACCGCTTAGGGGTCACAAGCGGCAGTACCGCTCCACAGCGGTAGTACCGCTGGTGGGTCCTCAGCAGTAGCACCGCTACGGTACCAGGCCCCTACCGCGTCGAATCGAGGGGTCATTTTTCGTGTCGGATAGTGCGGTACTTCGCAGCGGCAGTAGGGCGGCAGTACCGCTCACGAGCGGTAGTACCGCCCAACCACCGCGGCAGTACCGCTCGGGTCTGTCACTCTCCTGCCCTCCAGACTCCACGGTAGTACTGCCCGGGGGAGCGGTAGTACCGCTGTGATCAGCAGTAGTACCGCTGCCTCCTGCGGTAGTACCGCCCTCTGCGGGGCTGTTTTGGGGGTAACGGTTGTATTGTTCCCCCCACTATATAAGGGGGTCTTCTTCCCCATTCTACCTTATCCTTTGAGCTCGTGTTCTTCCCCCATTGTTGACCTTCTTCGAGCTTGCTAACTCTCAATCCCTCCATGGATTCTTGCTAGTTTTTGAGGGAAAAGAGAGAGGAGATCTAGATCCACATTTCCACCAATCACTTTCTCCTCTAGGTGAGGGGAACCCCTTGGATCTAGATCTTGGAGTTCTTGGTGTTCTCCTTCTTGTTCTTCCTCTCTTTTCCCTCCCTAGCATTAGTTGCTTTGGTGGGATTTGAGAGAGAAGGACTTGGGCACTCCGTGTGCCCTTGCCATTGCATTTGGTGCATCGGTTTGAGTTCTCCACGGTGATACATGGAAGTTACAAGTTGAGAAGCTTATTACTCTTGGGTGCTTGGTACCCTTGAGCTTGTTCCTCTTGGGTGCTTGGGCGCCCTAGACGGTTGGTGGTGTTCGGAGCTCAATCATTGTGGTGTAAAGCTCCAGGAAAGCGTCGGGGTCTCCAATTAGGTTGTGGAGATCGCCCCGAGCAATTTGACGGGTTCCGGTGACCGCCCCCAGGGGTTGCCAAAGTGTATGGGTTCGGTGATCGCCCCCAAGGGTTGCCATTTGTACGGGTTCGGTGATCGCCCTCAAGGGTCCCTTAGTGGAATCACCGCATCTTGCATTGTGCGAGGGCGTGAGGAGATTACGGTGGCCCTAGTGGAGTCTTGGGGAGCATTGTGCCTCCACACCGCTCCAAACGGAGATTAGCATCCGCAAGGGTGTGAACTTCGGGATACATCATCGTCTCCGCGTGCCTCGGTTATCTCTTACCCGAGCCCTTTACTTATGCACTTTACTTTGTGATAGCCATATTGTTTCTTGTTATATATCTTGCTATCACCTAGTTGTTTATCTTGCTTAGCATAAGTTGTTGGTGCACATAGGTGAGCCTAGTTGTTGTAGGTTTTGTGCTTGACAAATTAACCGCTAGGTTTATTCTGCATTTGTTCAAGCCTAAACCGTAATTATTTTAAAGCGCCTATTCACCCCCCCTCTAGGCGACATCCACGATCTTTCAGCATCGATCACGGAGGGCTTCTACATCAACACCATAGCCCCTCCGATGAAGTGTGAGTAGTTTACCTCAGACCTTCGGGTCCATAGTTAGTAGCTAGATGGCTTCTCCTCTCTTTTTGGATCTCAATACAAAGTTCTCCCCCTCTCTCGTGGAGATCTATTCGATGTAATCTTCTTTTGCGGTGTGTTTGTTGAGACCGATGAATTGTGGGTTTATGATCAAGTTTATCTATGAACTGTTGGGGAACGTAGCAGAAATTTAAAATTTTCTATGTATCACCAAGATCAATCTATGGAGTCATCTAGCAACGAGAGAGAGGGGAGTGCATCTACATACCCTTGTAGATCGCGCGCGGAAGCGTTCAAGAGAACGGGGTTGATGGAGTCGTACTCGTCGTGATCCAAATCACCGATGATCCTAGCGCCGAACGGACGGCACCTCCGCGTTCAACACACGTACGGAGCGGGGACGTCTCCTCCTTCTTGATCCAGCAAGGGGGGAGGAGAAGTTGATGGAGATCCAGCAGCACGACGGCGTGGTGGTGGAAGTAGCGGGATCCCGGCAGGGCTTCGCCAAGCGCAAGCGGGGAGGAAGAGGTGTCACGGGAGGGAGGGAGGCGCCAGGGCTTGGGGTGCTGCTCCCATGCGCCTCCCCACTATATATAGGGGTGGAGGGGGCTGGTTTCTTGCCCTCCAAGTCCATTGGGGCGTTGGCAAAGGTGGGGGAAAGAAATCCCATCATTTCCCTTCCCCATCGATTGTTATCCCCCTTTTTTAGGGATCTTGATCTTATCCCTTCGGGATATGATCTTATTCCTTCTAAGGTGGGATCTTGGTGCGCCTTGACCAGGGGTGTGGGGCCTTGCCACCACTACCCACGTTCATGTGGGTCCCCCCATGCAGGTGGGCCCCACTTCGGAACCTTCTAGAACCTTCCCGGTACAATACCGAAAAATCCCGAACATTTTCCGGTGGCCAAAATAGGACTTCCCATATATAAATCTTTACCTCCGGACCATTCCGGAACTCCTCGTGACGTCCGGGATCTCATCCGGGACTCCGAACAACTTTCGGTTAACCGCATACTAATATCTCCACAACTCTAGCGTCACCGAACCTTAAGTAAGTAGACCCTACGGGTTCGGGAGACATGCAGACATGACCGAGACGACTCTCCGGTCAATAACCAACAGCGGGATCTGGATACCCATGTTGGCTCCCACATGTTCCACGATGATCTCATCGGATGAACCACGATATCGAGGATTCAATCAATCCCGTATACAATTCCCTTTGTCAATCGGTACGTTACTTGCCCGAGATTCGATCGTCGGTATCCCAATACCTTGTTCAATCTCGTTACCGGCAAGTCACTTTACTCGTACCGTAACGCATGATCCCGTGGCTAACTCCTTAGTCACATTGAGCTCATTATGATGATGCATTACCGAGTGGGCCCAGAGATACCTCTCCGTCATACAGAGTGACAAATCCCAGTCTCGATTCGTGCCAACCCAACAGACACTTTCGGAGATACCCTTAGTGCACCTTTATAGCCACCCAGTTACGTTGTGACGTTTGGTACACCCAAAGCATTCCTACGGTATCCGGGAGTTGCACAATCTCATGGTCTAAGGAAATGATACTTGACATTAGAAAAGCTCTAGCAAACGAACTACACGATCTTGTGCTATGCTTAGGATTGGGTCTTGTCCATCACATCATTCTCCTAATGATGTGATCCCGTTATCAATGACATCCAATGTCCATGGTCAGGAAACCATAACCATCTATTGATCAACGAGCTAGTCAACTAGAGGCTTACTAGGGACATGTTGTGGTCTATGTATTCACACATGTATTACGGTTTCCAGTTAATACAATTATAGCATGAACAACAGACAATTATCATGAACAAGGAAATACACTAATAACCATTTTATTATTGCCTCTAGGGCATATTTCCAACATGAACAATATTTGAATCTTCTGAATTCTTTTATGTATGATTGGTTATCTTTGCAAGTCTCTTCGAATTATCAATTTGGTTTGGCCTACTAGATTGATCTTTCTTGCAATGGGAGAAGTGCTTAGCTTTGGGTTCAATCTTGCGGTGTCCTTTCCCAGTGACAGTAGGGGCAGCAAGGCACGTATTGTATTGTTGCCATCGAGGATAACAAGATGGGATTTTTATCATATTGCATGAATTTATCCCTCTACATCATGTCATCTTGCTTAAGGCGTTACTCTATTCTTATGAACTTAATACTCTAGATGCATGCTGGATAGCGGTCGATGTGTGGAGTAATAGTAGTAGATGCAGGCAGGAGTTGGTCTACTTGTCTCGGACGTGATGCCTATATACATGATCATACCTAGATATTCTCATAACCATGCTCAATTCTGTCAATTGCTCAACAGTAATTTGTTCACCCGCCGTAAAATACTTATGCTCTTGAGAGAAGCCACTAGTGAAACCTATGGCCCCCGGGTCTATCTTCATCATATTAATCTTCCAACACTTAGTTATTTCCGTTGCTTTTTTACTTTGCTTTTATTTTACTTTGCATCTTTATCATAAAAATACCAAAAATATTATCCTATCTTATCTATCAGATCTCACTCTCGTAAGTGACCGTGTAGGGATTGACAACCCCTTATCGCGTTGGTTGCGAGGATTTATTTGTTTTGTGTAGGTACGAGGGACTCGCGCGTAGCCTCCTACTGGATTGATACCTTGGTTCTCAAAAACTGAGGGAAATACTTACGCTACTTTGCTGCATCACCCTTTCCTCTTTAAGGGAAAACCAACACAGTGCTCAAGAGGTAGCAGCCGGCCATGCCCGGTCGCCTCCGTCGTCCGTGCCTTGCTCTATTGCCAGCCATGCCGGCCGAGCCGTGCCCCTTTGCCTGCCGCGTCGGGATGATTCCGGCGGCCAGGCTGAGTTCATGGGAGGCCACGGCGATGTCAAACTCGTCCAATTCGAACCGGCGGCGATCGATTGCGGCGTCTAGCGGCCTTTTCCGGTGTGCGGTGATGAATTCCGGCGAGTTTAGGGCGAATTCCGGCAAACTCCACGGTGGCATGTTTGCTCTGACGAGATTTGACCGGTATACGGGCCCCCCTAGATTCGGCCTTCCAACCTCCAAACATAAGGGTTTCGGGTGTGCATTTTCGGTGACCCTTAAAAATTTTACGGGTTGGGCCACTTTTTACGGTTTTTGTTCTGGACACTTTTTTCAACCAAAACTGTAAAACGTAAAAATTATAAGGGTTTGACCACTTATACGGGTCTGCTAGAGATGCTCTAATCTCCATCACGAACCTCAAGATCCACCGCTGGTGCCTGATCTGCCAGGCCAGCTTCCTCTCGGTTGTGGCTTCTGCAGCGCAACAACGGCTTCCTCTTGGTTTGGTCCTGCTGCTCCGGCGTGCACCTATCCAGAGCTGGGCGAAGATGAGCGCGACCGGCGGTGTCAAAGTCAAGGATGCTTGCAGTGGACTATGGTTGACAACCAGGGGCGGAGCTAGGAGTGGGCCAAGCCCCAGGCCCATGCTGCTACAGTACCAAAATATGCTATAGTTAACGAAGTAAGTTTTCCCCACGCCCACGCCCCAGGCCCCCCCCCCGGCCCGGGTCCTGGATCCGTCACTGTTGACAACCACGAGGTGGACTGCTGAGGATGAGGGTCCTTCTTGCTCCCACTCTCCTCCGCCAAGGAGGTGAACAATGAAATTGAGAAAAATAGAAAAACCAAATTCAGAATTTGATTTTTTTACAACAAACATTACTTGGTTTCTGTCCGCATGCAATTTTTCGTGATAAAATCACAATCGTGCATGGCCGCGCAAAAATAACAAAATATGCAGATCAAAATGTTTTCAAAGATAGTCTTTTCGGAGCATCAATTTTTCTGTAGAGCAGTAGGAATGTTATTTTTTTCACGGAAATTTGCACATATATAGAATAGCCGACAATTTTTGTTGCATAAAAGGTATTTTTTAATTGGCTTTTTAATTTTACTTTTCATGAGAGTGCATTTAAGCTCGGGAGCAGAAACTCCACGTCGCGTAGAAATAGTTTTTTCAGATGGAAAAGTTACTGCATTGTATTTTTCTTTTCAAGAACATGCAAAAGCACTGCATGTCTTTTCCATCAAAAAAGAGAGCATGAAACAAGTTCCATCACATGGAAGGATCATCACAAACGACATCCTCGCTCCATACCGTAACTGTATATGTCAAGCTTCTTTTTGCTAACGTAGCTAGCTTTTTTACGAGAAGGATTAGATCTATAATAAAATTTATTGAAAGTACAAAACATCTCAAACATAATAAAAATACCACTACCGCTGCCAGAGAGAGCCGGAGTCGGTCTGACCTTATCGATGACAGCCGGAAAGTCTTTGTGCAAGTGCCCTTAAGGACCAGCAGCCCGGGCAGCAGTTGTCGCCGTTGAATCGATATATCACCATTGTGTACGCATAACGAGAAATCCTAACCTCGTCGCCCCGAGGAGCTGGCAGTGATCTATGCTGACGAGCTTGATGAGGATCGGAGCCCGCAAAACTAACTCGAAGAAGAAGCGCCGCCATTCGTCTAAACGTCGGCCCAGCGAGGACTAGAACCCTACTTATCTACTAGCCGGATCCGAGGAACCAGAAATCCCTCCCCGCCATCGGCTGCCGGAGAGACGGGCGGAGGGGAGGCGATTCCACGGACTAGCCGGTGAACATAATAGCCGCCAAGAGAAAAAAACAAGTGGCTTGTGTGAGTTATGATTTCTTCTACGATTTCGTCTAAAAAAATTAATGAATGAGAGGCATGACTTTGTTTTGTTTGCTTGGCGTGATGAAATGTGCCGATAAGAGCAACTCCAAAGGGCCGACTCATTTCGTCCGCCTACATCCGTTTGGGTCGGCGTGAATAAAAGTGGCGGCCCAACGCGCCGACCCAAACCCAAATCACGTCCGCGTCGCGTCCGCGCCGACGCATTTGCGGCCCAAATTTGCGCCCCAAATGCGTCGGCACGGACGCCGAACGGACGCTTCGCGCGCCTTCTCGCTATCCGCCGCGTTCCCACATGGCGGCCGTCCAACTACCCGCTGCCCACGCGGTCAGCTTAATTTATGACGACGGGCCCACGCGTCAGCGACGAAGCTCGTCCTTTTTTAAGCCGACCGTGCGGCGGGGCCGTCCTCATCCAAACTCGTCGTCCACATCTGCCATCCATTGCTCCCTCGTCGCCGGCAAACCCTAGCCACCACAACCACAACGAGATGGGCCTCTTCTCCGGCGCCAGCGGCAGCAAGGCCAAGGGCAAGTCCCCCGCCACCCCTTTTCCCTCAGAGTTCCTCCTACCTCCGTCGGCGCCGGCGCCTCGCCGGCAGAGGCAGCGCGTGAACGTGCCAGTGCAGCAGGCGGAGTGGCACTGGCAGCACCGCCAGCCTCTGCCGTATCCCGACGTGACGCTGCCGCACGACTGGCATCTGGATCCAGATAGGATCCCAGTGCCGGCGGCGCCGCGAACGGCTCGTGCTCACGCGGAGGAGGTGCGGCGCCGGCGGTCGCTGCTGACGCCGGAGCAGCGCTGCGACCCCGCCTACGCAACCGACTCGCCCAACTGGCGAGGTGGTTCGCCTTCGAGCATGAGGAGGCGAGGCGACGGGGCGTGCGCGAGGTCGGCCGGAGGTCGCCGCCACCGGCGCTCGTCGTCCGCGAGGAGGACCAGGCGGCGGAGGACGCCTACCAGGCGGCCCTTGCGGCCGTCTACCGGGAGAGCGAGGAGGACGATTGGCGCAGAGCGGAGGCGGCGGAGGCGGAAGAGGAGGCTCGGTACGAGGCGGCAATGGCGCAGGCCCTTGCCCTCTCCGCGGCGGGCGACAGCGTGGTGCCGCCGGTACCAACTTCTGTTTTGTCTGCCGGATTGGATGAAAGTCATGAAACTTGCCTAACATATGGACTTTTTTGGATAGGGAGCATATGCAGATTGATAAGCATGAATATACCCGGCAAAGGAAAAAAAAAAGGATAAGCATGGAGAGCAGGTGCTTCTTTTCTCCCCCCCTATCGATGGGCATCAAAGGAAAAGGCTAGCGTAGAACCAAAATGTTTGTGTGGCCCGAGGGAGGCGGCGCGAGGTCCCACGAACCCATCAGGGCCGTCCGGTCAGTCCCGGCTCTCCGCGACCGATGGGCAGCATTGCGCCACGCCACCAGTAAGCGGCGACCGGACATCGCCGTGGACCCAGCCGCCGGCAACGCTTAGCTACCACATGCGCGTCCGCTGTCCATGGCACAGGGCCATTGCTACGCTGGGCCCATAAGACGGTGACGTGGCAGCGGATGGGTTTGAATGGGAGACGTGGCCTTGTCTCGCGAAAAGCCGAAGCAGCACAGGAGTAAACGAACAAGTTCTCTGAAAATAAAAATATTACTAACAAGCGAACAAGTTTCACTAAAAAAATGGTTAAACGAACAAGTGCTACACGGGACGTACACGATTGTTCCCAAAAATGCGGGGCTAGTACCAATGACACTTGGGTCCCGCCACACACGCAGCCATTTGAGTCCGTATGGGCCCGCGGGCCAGCCACAGCAGCGGCACGTGCCCGCCGGCGGCGAGAATCCAGAGCAACGTGTTCATGCAAGGAAAGAACCAACCCCGTCCATTCGAGTAGTACATGACATGCGGGCCCGAACGAATAACCTAGGCCCACTCGTCAGTGTGTGAGGACCTCGCTTACGGGCCCCGCTCCACCCACTGGGGCCCGCCCGGCCCGGGGCATGTTCACCTCCGCCTCGCCTCGCCTCGCCTGCAGGAGGGAGGAGGATATCATACGAGAAGCGCAAGCGGACGAGCAGCGGAGGAAGGAATAGAGCAGCTTACGAATTCCCCGTCCCTCCCTGCGCCCATCCCCGCTCCCGCTCCCGCTGCCCAGATCCCAAACCACAACCCTAGGCGCCACCTCCGCCCCCGCCCGCCCCGCCCGCCCCGCCCGCCGGCGACCCCGCCGCTGATGTGATCAGGCCAGGCGCCGCCGTCGTTGACGCTCTAGCGCCGCGCTTCTGTTGCCTCAGGGGGAGGCCCCGCACCGCTGGCGCAGATCGGGGAGGCGCGCGACATGCCGGGGGACGTCGCGACCTCGCCGGTGACGGCGTCGGGGCCGCCGGCAGCCGCGTCCTCTTCGCACCACCACCACCATCCCGCCACCTCCGCCCGCAGCGCCCTCTCCAACGCCGTCGCGGGCGCCTCCGCCGGTAATTTGTGGCGACAGCTCTCTCCATTTCGGTCTAGTGTGTTGTTCGGCTTGGGGGTGTATTCGTATGTGTGGGAAGTAATTGCTGGATTTGGGGCTTGTGCGCAGGTGTGATAGCGGCGACCTTCGTGTGCCCGCTCGATGTGATCAAGACGAGGTTCCAGGTGCACGGCTGGCCCAAGCTAGCCCCTGGCACAGCTGGAGGTGAGCATTTCTTCGGATGAACTATTGCAGTTTTTGCTTCAGTTTACGGCCATAGTGTTAGAACACTACATGAACCCACTTTCAGTACAAAGTTTTGATGCTGGGCTTGAATGCATCCACTGGTGAGAGCAGAGTGTCTGCATGGAGGGGATGTCGTGTAGTATTAGTTTGTGGTGTCTTTTCACAGTCCAAAAGTTAGGGAGTTGAGAGAGAATCCTTTTCAGCAATAGAATACACATCTGACTGTAAATGTTATAATGGTTTGAATCGCTTGTTGGATCAGTTATGTCATCCTCGGCCTTCTTACAGGTTCGTGTCTTGCGTAATCGTCACTTATTAGAATTACTTGAATCATATGGGAGGCATCATCTGGTGATCTGAGATTGCGTGACCTATGAAATCTTGCATGTTGAGTGGAAAGGGATATGCATAATGCATGCATTTGTTCTTGCATGTGAAAAGCATGGAGAACACGCACGAACAACCAGCTGTAATGTGGCCATTATCTGCTGATAGATTGCTTTAGTGCTGAATATGTTTGTGGTAGTATTCAGTGATTGCCAGGTAAAACAAATGCTTGGGAGATCAATCTAGGCTTAGCTGTCCTACCCCGACCTCTTTTCCAATCTCCCACGATTTCGTTGCGCAATCCTTCAATGTCATCTAGTTTCTTTTTTCTCTCATGAGTCACGAATCTACTGCCAATCTGGTTGCGCTTTGCCCCTTAATAAGTCTTCTCATTAGGGATTAAGGAAGATCTCACTAGCAAATAAGTTTAAATTCCAGTATTACTTTGATTTTGAACAATACTGAAGAACACAACAATTTCTTGTCCTGTAAGCAGTGGACTTCGAAGTCTTTCTGACAAAATGGAACAACATGTTCTAGACACCATCTGCCAAAAAATATAAGTTGTTTGCTAAAGGAGACCTGAAGGATTGGAGTATCACCAAAGAACTAGCTATGGACAGGGGTGCGTGGAAGCTTGCTATCCATGTGCCAGAGCCATGAGTGGTCGTGAGATCTTATGGGTTTCACCTCTAGCCTACCCCAACTTGTTTGGGACTAAAGGCTTTGTTGTTGTTGTTGTTTTGCTAAAAGTGAAATAAGGAAAGAATGTAAATAATAGCAATTGAAGAGACCACGCTGCCATCTGCCCTCTTCAGTAGAATCAGTTGAAAATGTCTCCTCTGAGGGTTTGGATGAGCAGAAGGTTCAAAGATGCAGCTAATTACAGGAGAATATCGTGAAAGAAGAATGGTGAAGGCTGCATTATCGGAAAACATCTGGACGCGTAAGAACATGAAAGATGGTCTGTGGGGTGGCTGAGTGGGTGTAACTGATCTCATCTACGTGTTTTTGTGCAATGTGTGGAGTTCCTTTGCACGGTTGCACCTAGTTACACTGTATGCTCCCATTCCACACCCAATATGTATTGGCTATTTTTCTTGGCAGCACCTTCTAAAAATATGTATTGGTTATTTTAGATGGGAATAAGTTATCTATGAACCTTAGTTGTGCACAGAACACTAGAGCGTAATAATATTTCTAAGCCTGATGTTCCAGGGATTATTAGAGATGTGCTGAGCTTACAATTACATTTTAGAACTTATGCTCATGCATGTGGTGAATGGAAATAAAATAAAATGTTTTTCACTTCAAGTACGCTGCGGTGATGCTTTTGGGCATAGCTTTGCCCAATGATACTCCAGGAGAAAGCCATCAGCAAATCCCATGCATGTGGAGAAAGTGATGTGTGCATGGATGATGTCCATTCTTAATGCTCATTGCTATTGACTTTGCATCTAGAAATCTGATTATTAGCACACTTCATGTGTATACAAATGTGTGCTGGGCTTCCATTAGACCGTTACGTCCTGTTGTACCAACATATTGTTATTGCTTATATTTTAGGATGGCTTAGAAAGCTGAGGTTTATTACATCATCAGTTCTCTCTTCTATCTTTTTTGACAGGATTCTCTGTTATATATTGACTAGGTAGTGTCATCATTGGGAGCTTAGAACAGATTGCTAGACGGGAAGGCTTTCGGGGATTGTATCGTGGTCTTTCCCCGACTATTCTGGCGCTTTTGCCTAACTGGGCAGTGAGTATTTGCCCCTATCTTTTCTAACAACAATCACTGTTATGTTTTTCTTCCATGCTGTTGTAGAGCTAACTGTTCCTGTATGAATGGGCAGGTCTACTTTACTGTATACGAGCAGCTTAAAAGCATGCTTGCTTCCAGCGGTTAGTGCTTTAACCTTCCAATGGTATTGTTTTGTGATGTTGTAACCTTCCATAGGATCATGTCATATCAGTTCTCAAGTCATACCTTACATTAATATTGTAGAAGGAAGCCATCAACTCTCTCTAGGGGCAAATGTTATGGCTGCATCATGTGCTGGAGCTGCAACTACAATAGCAACAAATCCACTTTGGGTTGTCAAGACAAGATTTCAGGTATGATATGATTCATGCCTTGTCCTGAGCAGTATTAGAGATGATACAACATAACTGTAGTTAGAAATTTCTGTTCCTGAAATACTTCATTCGCCAATGAGTATGCGATTGTTCAAAATGTCTGGGCAATTTTGTACGTAATTAGATACATCCAGCTTGCAAGGGAACCATCTTTAGCTAGCATGCTTTTGAATATGGTAAACTTTTCGGGTCTCTTGTATTCAGTGGTCATACCTAGCATTATTCCAAGAAATATGATCCCAGTAGATACCAGGATTCCTGTCAACAACAGCTTTATGTTTTGTTTTGTAGACCCAAGGAGTAAGAGCTGGTGCGACGATCCCATACAAAGGCACGGTTGCTGCATTGACGAGAATAGCACATGAGGAAGGCATCCGTGGACTATACAGGTAACTTTTGACGGAATGATGGAAACCTATTGTGAACAACTTTTAGCCATGCTGGTGACTCAAGATTTCTATGTTTTGATATGCTTGCTGATTTTTTATATTCCAAAAGTGGACTCGTCCCTGCCTTGGCTGGTATCACTCATGTTGCCATTCAGTTCCCTGTATACGAGAAGATAAAAGCTTACCTGGCTGAGCGAGGTATTACTCTCAGCAAATGTTTTTCCACAGAGAAATGTTTCTGGATGATCATGGCTGCTAAATTTGTAGAGGCCATATTGGATGGCCTGCTTAGTAGCTCTGCGTATGACAGCATCTTGTTTTCACAGATAACACTACCGTTGAAGCATTAAGCTTTGGTGACGTCGCTGTTGCTTCATCTCTGGCAAAACTAGCTGCGTCAACCTTAACATATCCTCATGAGGTATTAAGTCAATCCTCTGCAATTATGATCTACTCTACTCTTGTTACTTGTTAAATGAATATACTCTCAATATTCTTAGTTTGGTTATATATCTCAGACTATTTTCACTCCTGATAATAATTACAGGTTGTTCGATCAAGGTTGCAAGAGCAAGGAGCACACTCCGAGGCGAGATACAGAGGGGTAATAGACTGTGTTAGAAAGGTTTATCATGCAGAGGGTGTAGCTGGGTTCTACCGTGGATGCGCCACAAATCTGTTGCGGACAACTCCTGCTGCAGTTATAACATTCACCAGCTTCGAGATGATTCACAGGTTCCTTCTCAATCTAGGCCCGCCTGAACCTGAACAACACCATCCCCATCCGTTGAAGCATTGACTGTACCATTCCTGTGTCCTATCCCTGCTGTCATCTGACAAGTTGAAATCCGCTTACTATCAAACGACACCATTTACCTTGAGGGGCTCTCACAACAGAGATTTTGGTATCGCAACAAGTAGCTGTCATTCAAAGCTCAAACCATAGTGTAGGACAGGAATTAGTACTTGTGTATGAATTAGTCTTGATAGCACGCAGTGTGGAGGTATACGGGGTGTGGGGGAACAGTGATATTGGTCGGTGTGTTGTCTGATGATGATGAAAAGAAAAGAATTTTATTGTTGGTACATGAATAATTGCCCTAACCTTTTTTACTTCGGGAGATCTGTGATCTTGTACATTATCTTGGAGCACTTTACTGGATTTGGTGCTACTTATGGTTCTTGAAATTTCGAGCTCAACCAGGAGAAGGTTTAAACTGGTTGACATATCTGGTGCATATGTGGAGTTAGTGTAAAATTTCCCTTTTCACCAACTTAGAAGTATCCAAATGACTAAACAGAAATTGGTTGGTATGTTTTATGCTTGCTGAAATAGTATATTGTTTGGGCACCATCTCAGCAAGTGATTGTCTATTTTTGCGCTCTGAAAATAGAATTGAAATTTATAACGTCATTTTTGCGGAGATTTAGATCATCTTGCCCGCATCCGTTAATTGTTTTGAAAATCTTTAGAAACTCTGAAGTTAAGTGCAAATGGTACATCTTCATATAAGCTGCTTACCATTTAAGTGCACCTTACCTGAGTTTTGCTGTTCTGTTTGGGCGTTTTCTGTTCTGGTGGTGGAATAAAGAAAGTGTTTGGTGCATCTTTATCTGAATTTTGCTGTTCTAGAAAATGGGGGGATGGGAAAACAACCTATAAGAATTTGGTAGCACCATCTCTATGATCTAAAATGGTTTCTACGGGAAATACTCTGTATCATCTTTTTCTTGTGAAATTTCTATAGGGCCGTAGCTGTGCTCATGTGTAGAGGTCCAATTGGTTGTAAGCAATATTTAGCCTCTTTTTTTTAGTGAGAAAGCAATATTAGCCCTGTTTGAGTTGGTCCGCGCATATGGTTGATGTTTCTGCGCTCCAGTAGGAAAATGAATCTTTGTTTTTAAAAACAATTAGATGGACCTAAAGGTGTTTTGATTGTATGATTTGCTTTAAAGGTACCTGTAGGATGCGAAAACTATCTTCATATTTAGAGGATTTTCCTTCCTTTTGCTTCTCAGTAACAAGCATGTACACGTTGAATATTAATTCTACTACCTCTGTAACTTTTTATAAGATGTTTTTAGAGTCCACAGATTGACAGTGTCAAAACACGTCTTATATTAAGTTATATAGAGGGAGTACTTTTTAGTGAAGCCTCCAAAGTCTAAACACACTTTGCTGCAAATTCTTGCGGCACGTCTGTTCAGCATTCTTTTCTCTCTTTTTTTTTCTTTTTTTTTGCGAGGGTCTGTTCAGCATTCCACATGTAGCTCTAGCATTTTCGTTCTACACGTGATGGCATTCCAATTCTGTTTTCTCCTACTCTTGAGTGAATTGAACTATATCCTGTCAAATTCTCTCGTCAGGAAAAGGGCTTGGTGCAAATGAACATTTTTGGAGGATTTTTGTTTGCTAGGTAAATCTCAGTCATGGAGATATCCTTGTTTTTAAGATCAAAGTAAGTACTCTTTTTTTAGTTATTCCTTGCCCTGTGAGAGAATACCATGCGCAGGTGCATCGTGCAAAAATAAGAAGGGAGAATTACAATATGCGGATCATGGGATAAAACTCAACCTGAAACCAAAATCATTACAAATACAGTACATCGTAAGATCACCATCGCTCATGCGGCAAGAAGCAGCGCCGACGCGGAGACAAGGAGGAAGGCGAGGAGGAGCGTCTGCACCGCGCCGCCGCCGGTGGCGCCGGAGCAGTAGTTGCCGAACGCGCCGCCCGGGTACTCGTACCGCCGGTCGCCGCCTTCCTCGCCGTAGCCGAGCGCGCCGTGGTAGCCGTACCCGTACTCGTCGCCGCACTCCCTGCGCTCACGTATGTCGAAGGTTCCTCTCTCCGGCGTGTAGCTGCAGCCGCTGCCGAGCGCCTGCTTCACGGCCAGCAGCGAGGCGCCGTTGGAGAACCTGAAGCCGTCGTGGGCGACCTCCTCCACGCAGCGCAGCGCCATCTCCGTCTCGGCGAGGCAGGCCCCGCCGCAGTACTCGTCCACGCTCTCCCGCCCCACGTGGAACGCCCCCTCCACGCCCAGCCGGAGCTCCTCCGCGCACTCGTTGTACACCTTCAAAGTTTTCGGCCCACAGGCAGTTTCAAACACCATATATGTACGTACGTCGTCACTTTCACAAACACATATGTCTAAGGTGTGGCTAGATCTCAATCGATCAAGACTTAACCAGTCAAATGACACAACATATAAAAAGGAAGAAATAAAAAAATTAAAAGGAAATTTTACACGGATCTCCACGTAAGGTCTCACGAATATAGCATGAACTGCGACTACGTTAAATCTCAGTCGACTGAGATTTAGTAACCCCGGTATGTTTGCGCTTCGAGATGACTTACATTGTGGTCGTCGAAGCAGTGGCATGCCCTCTCGAAAATCTCCAGGGTAACTTTGCCTGCAACAATCAACGGAAGAAAGGAGGTCCAGATCAAGTGGGAGTTTGATCTAAATTTCCCGAGAAAATGAAACAAGAAATGAATTAGATGTATACTTACTGGAGAAGCAGCCTGGGAGCAAGATGCAAATGGCAACAGCCAGGGCTAAGCAGACACTGCTTCGAGAGGGGTGAGATGCTGCCATTGTAATACACGGGCTAACAGTTGAGCAGATGTGTTTTACGCCAGTGCCGTCGTATCTGATCGTTTTCATCCGGGGCGGTTGATTGACTATATATACGGGTTTAATTTCTTGCCCGTCTGAGCAGAGAACGTTCCCTGCCTTGCCCTACCATTACTCCAATGGACGGTCAATTGCTCACTCTTTGCTAAGTTTGCCCACAAGAAATGCTCACGGTCCAACTTTCTGCAAAGATTTTTTTTTTGCGAAGATCTGAAAAGAAATTCTGACACTTGAAGTCTGACCTAGGCGGCGCTGGTGGCATAACACGGAATAACATCAACACAGAATCTGTAAATTCTCTTATCCTTGTTATAAAGAGAGAGAGAGAGAGAGAGAGAGAGAGAGAGAGAGAGAGAGAGAGAGAGAGAGAGAGAGATTGGTATATGTCAAGAGTTCGTGAGAATATTTCGACTCCTCTAGGTGCACTTTCGTAAGGTGTGCACCACCAACAGTTTCTATCAGAAAAGCACTTCACCGGCATCAAGTTTCATCTCAGCTTTTGATATGCGCCGGAGGAAAAACAACAGGTCCATGCGTAACAAGTCTGCATTTGATATTGCTACTCTAATCTGACCTCCTCTCTCTGCAGGACTCCCAACTTTTGCCAATTCTGCCCGCCGGGCAAACCAATCTTTGTCCAAGTGCTGTCTTGCACGATAACATTTTTTCACTTGTTACGCCAGCTTCTCTAGGTGCTGTGTAACTTTTGCCGATTCTGTAGCCAACCACTGCCAATATCCAAAAGCCTACTTGCTCATCTCGTAAAACGTATGCTTTTCATGTGATCAACTTAATCTTCGCAAAATAACAAAATTGTATCAAATCACTAAACGGCTCTGCCTATTTTTTATCGATTTATTTACTTGATCGCTATAATCAAGGACCCTCTAACAGGATTTCTTACATGGGAAGAAAATCCCAGCTCCTCTGCCTACTGCAATACCTGTAATTCTGAGAAGGCATAGATATGAAATGATTACACATTATAACATGTTTAAAACACACAACAATAAGAACCATAACCCATGGCTATCATAGGTCTTTTTGAAGCTACACCATGTACATGGGACATGGAAACATCCCTCAAAGGCAAATCATTTCAGAAGAAGCAACTCGGGCGAGAACTTTAGCGGTTTCATGTTTGTTACTCCCTCCGTTCCATAATATAAGAGTGTTTTTGACACTAGTGTGTGTAAAAAACACTCTTATATTATGGGACGGAGGGAGTAGTTAGGAGGATTCAGGAGAAACTTGCTAACTGAACACACATACCTCACAGTCACATTTGTTTGCATTTACCTTTTTGTCGTACAAAAGAAGCACCAGAAGCGTGCTTAACAGTGACACATGTATTACGGAATTCTTGTCCGTCTTGTAGAATGTTTGCTATGCTGTGGAATAAGATTGTATTTGCCTGCTCCTCTCCAATGGTCTCTGTTGGCCAATAGAAAAGTTCTGAATTCCTTATCAAGTATTGGGTCCGAAGCAAAACCATTTGCCTTCATTTCATCATAATACTCTAAAGCTCGTGGTATGCATCCATGTTTAACCAAACCTTGGACCACTGCCATGTAGTGTGCATAACCAGGCCTAATGTCGTATCTTCGCATTTCAGTCCACACCCTCAGAGCATTCCCAGACTCATTCAATTGGATAAACTTATCAATGAGCATGAGAAATGTGTCGCTGTTAGGGCCACAGCCATCTTCTTTCATTTTCTTCAGTAGCTGCAGTGTTTCGTCAATGCCTTCCTGTTTCAAAAATGCATGGTACGTCGAAATGGTTGGAACAATGCCTTTCATTGTCATGTCTTCCATTACCTCTCGTGCTTCCTCAAGCTTGCAACTTTCACAAAGTGGAACTATAATACTGTTGTATGTTTCAACATCCGGTTGGAGACCTTCATCCACAATTTTACTGAGAACATTTCTTGCATCCTTCATGCAATTCTCTCTTGTCAGAACATAAATAAGTTGGTTATAGACACCAATACCAGGAGTCCAACCCCTCTTCTTCATCTCATCGTAAACCCTCAGAGTATCAAAAAGGTTCCCTACCTTTGAGAAACAACAGACCATGAGAGCATAAGATGTACCATCAGGAGTAATGCAGCAATTTGACATTTCTCGCCAAACCCTCTTTACTTCGGCCACATCGGTGAAGATATTACACCAACCATCAAGTATTATATTGAAACCTTCGGCCGTGAGTGGGAAAAATTTCCTTCTTGCAAGAAGCAACTCTTCAGCATCTTCTATGTTTTTACTTCTGCAAAGAGCACGAAGAAGGGAATAGAATACAGTTTGGTCCACTTCCACTTTAAACCTCTCCATCACATCAAAGGTCTTGACTGCTTTCTTCACTTCATTGGCAGCTGCATACCTGAAATTTCATAAACAAATCCTTACAATGAAAGAAGCATGGCACACCAAAAGTAACAGTAACTAGTGTACTAAAATGGCAACGGCTTCTTTTCACTTTGGTCTTCACATTACAAAAGCAAAATACAGTTATGATGTCGAAAGTGATCGGATAATGTAAGAGGAGCCCCATAGCAGTGCTAGTAAATAGATTCAGATGTAGGGAATTATAAGTTCCATCCAACACATCAATTACACTAAAAGCGTGAATATAGGATTTATGACAGCAACAACACCACACTCAATAATCAAGATGCTAAGTTGAGCACTCCTGAAACTTCAAACATCAACACAACAAGTAACCGAACCAAAGTAAATTGAACCAAGCACTCACACAATACATGTCAATCATCACTCACTATACTATCATCATCACATGGCTAGAAGATTAGAATATCCTATGAAGACGAGTAATAAAGCTTCTTATGTCAACAACATTTTTACAAGCAGGCAATCACTTTTTTAGCTCTCAAAATAACTTAAGCACCTATAGCTCAAGCATCCACCCCCCTTCTATGACCACAATAGAAGCAATGCACATTGCATAACAAAATATGTCGAATGTCACAAAAGTTATTCAGCAGAATGTTGTGTTCACTGTTCACTCCTACAGTCATACTTTTCCCTTGTTTACCTGAAACCCAATCTAAAGCACTGGATCATTGCAGAAAACTCACCAGTGTGACCATCATCCTTTTCTTGTTCTCAGAATTATGTCTACTTCACTAACACACCAGTGTTTGTATCGGTGCAATGCAATTTTGCTATGATGTACGTATTTTATTGCAAATCTACTGAGATTTCTAGTAAAGTAAGCACCTCCTTTACTCTGTTGCTGGTTATATACCTAGTCCCTTGGCTCACATTCACTGCAATACCACTCCAAGAAACCAAACCAACTAAAACCAACCCACGGAAATGGGTTTACAAACATTATTATTAGGGGAATTTATGTCTTGTAATAATATGAGTCACTCACATTTGGTCTGGACCAAGCCGTTGATCAGACATCGAGTGGCAAATCCTTAAACCGCAATGCACGGAGACAAATTCTAAATTTTGCCTACATTATAGAGCCATAGCCAACGGAACAGAGTACTACAAGAGCACCATCATAAAGTACACTATGCTGGCCAAATGCTTGATTATACCTAATAATATCATAAAATGGTGACAGATCATGAGCATACGACCTTACCTCTCCATCAAGATGACCATGGCACGGCGGGTCAGCACCCCACGGCGCTGCATCCACCGCACGGCCGCCCACGCCAGGTCGAACCGCCCAGCCCTCCCCGCAGACCATATGGCCAGGTACCACGCCTCGGCCGGCAGGGACCCCGCCCCCTCAGCGCCGGACGTGGCGCTGCACTCGTCGCCCCAGAGAAGCGCGAGCGCTGCTGCCTCCGGGTCGCGGCGCAGTTCCCACACCGCGCGGACGAAGGAGGGAGGGGACGGCGATGGGCCAGAAGAGGAGGAAAGAAGGAGGGAGAGGGCGTCCTTCGGGGAAGACGCGGCGGAGGAGGCGTGGGAGATGCGACGGAGGAAGGAGGTGAGCTCGCCGTCGTCGTCGGGGGCAGGGGGGATAGGGTGAACGTACTCGAGGTCGCTTTGGTCGGAGGAGGAGTGGCTGGTGGAGAGGCTAACGTGGCGGGAGGGAAGCAGGGGGAAACGGTGGGGGAGGAGGTGGCGGCGGAGGGCGGCGGAGAGCGGCGGAGCCATGGGAGAGACCAGCGAGCGCTACGGGCGAGTCGCCTACAAGCGCGCCAACATGGGCCGTCGGCCCAGTAGGACGATCGGCCCGGTTTTTCCTGAGTTTTGTGCATTTCGTTTCGTGCGGTTTTCGTTGGTTATTACAGGGACCATGGTTGTGTTTCGATTTTTGTCTTTTCTGTTTTTTTCTGCTTCTTTTTAATATGCTTTTCTTCTTGTATTCATTTTTATCATGTTTATTTTTTACTCTTTCGAGTTTTTTATCTTTATATTTCCCTTTTTCTTTTCCTTGTTTTTCTTCTTTTCCCTTACTATTTTCTGGTTTTCTTTCTACTTCAAAGTTTCATGAAAAATCTCAGGAACATTTTATTTTATCTTTTACTTCTCTATTTTCCGTCTTTTCGCATTTCTTTCCCAGTCCTTTCCCGTTGTTGTCGCTTTGATTTTTGAAAACGCAGGGCGGCGCCGCCACGGTAGAGGCTACTATTCGGGATGGGAGCAGTGTATTGGGAAAGAAGTCCACATACTTTTTGAGGTTTTGCAAATCGACTACTTAACCCGTCAACTGTAAGGGCCTATTTGGACTGTAGGGATTTAAAAACGTAGAAATAGGGGGGGAAGCGTAGGGTTAAGATGTCATGTAATGTGAAAAAAATTACATTATATTCCGCAATATGTGCCTTTCATTAGTGCACAAGAATTTTAAAGGATTGATGAGATGGGGTAGAGAGAGATAGAATGAAAGTGACTTGGACTTCTTGGAGGAAAATTAAAATGAGGTTTGTGCTCATGTTGAGAATCCTATGGAGGGGGCGGGGGGATAGGAAATGATTCATAGAAATTTGGTGACTCCAATCCTATGATCCAAGGGTTTTCATAGTCACTTTTTTCTTAAGATTGAAACGGCCCAAAATTCTTACAATCCAAAGAGACACAAAAATCATGTATTTCGCCCCTCAATTTTACAAAACCGACAAATCGTCCCTAAAAGCTTGGAAGGTGGTTTTGGAGAGTGATCTATCCATGTGGCATCTCTCTCTCTCTCTCTCTCTCTCCACCCAACACCTTATGCATCAATGCCCGACCCCCCTCCGCCTCCGCCTCCCGCTCCTGCTCCTCCTCCCTACCCTGCATTGTTGAAATGAAACGAAAAACAGAATAGCGTGTTCTATAAACAAATTAACAAGTCAAGCAAACCAGAGTTGAACTTTACCTCCGCAAATAGGAGAAGGCAACAGAGAGCAGCACAACTATGAAACACAAGTGCATTATTCACGTATGAGTCAAGTAGGTGCGGAGAATGACACGTGTAAAAATGCTTGATGCGCTAGCTAGGCAGCAATGGCAATGGCCAGTTTTCAAATGATTCTGCGGAAATCCCATTGCGCCAGTCGCATGGAAACAATTTGAGACGTTCAAGTGCCACAATTTTTCTGAAAAGGAGGGGTAGCAGGAGCTCCACAACATTTCAAATTCATCATATCCGGGAATGTACCCACATAAAAGAAAAAAGAAAGAAAAAATAGTGAGGAGCAGCTTAACTTGCAGATGCAGTGCCTCTCAAACCCATGCAACAAAGGTAAAATCGGAACTACATACAGGCGAGGATTATTACATGCATGGAATACGTACAGCTAAATTAACTAACAAACTGGTTAATTAAACATGCTTAATTAAGCTTCTTGATAAATCAGTGTGAACATCAGCCGCTAATGTGGCGGTATGTGATTGTGCTATACTCTTGCGCACATCGCCGGCGGTGACGATCATTGGCGCTTCCACTGCACCAGCGGTGAAAGAACTCCATACCCCAACAAAAAACAAGGAGAAATTAATACTACTCCCTTCGTTCTTTTTGTAAGACGTTTTAGCCAGTCTAGTTTGAACTGTTTTGTGCATGTCTGGAATGTGTAAAACGTCTAATAAAATGGAACACATGAAGTACTATGTAAGCTACACACATGACTAGATTTTTTTTAGGGGTAAGGCCTAATTTTATTCCTCATAGTCCACATAGAGTGGGATAATGTTTACATCATGTGGTTGGCCAAATCACACATGACGCCCAAGGGATAAATTAAGAGCAAATCTAGCTAAACTATGAGCTTCTATGTTACTATCCCGGCCTTCAAAAATAAAACTACAAGAAAATGCAGTTGAGCAAGCTTTGATCTCGCTTATGATTGCTCCGTGTTTGCCATGAAAACCTTGAATAATATCCCGAACTATTTGTTTTGCATCTGATGCTACCACGAACTGATGTAGCAGGAGGTCTTCGGCTGCACAAAGTGCTGCCCTGCACGCCATCGCTTCGAGTATGACGCTCATGACTAGATTAAGTTGGGATCCGCGTCATGATATATGCACGATCAGGCCTAGGCCATGACAAAAGGTGTTGCGGCCTAGGGCCCATCTTAAATAAAGGCCCAATATATCCGCATACTTAAATAACATGCAAAAAACGATTTGCAGAACAAGAAATCAACATGGTCAGGGGGCAGATGCCCCCCTCCTTGGCGCACTTCACCACATTGTATTTGTTCAATAGTTATTTATAGTTGAGTGTATTATAATCATTATTTGCATCGTATAATCACATATAGACGGTGTGCTGAGCCCACTAGATTCAATATTTGATTTTTTGTCTAAAAAGACCACCTGCCAAACGTAATTGACAAAAAAGACAATCCTCGAGTCACATTGACAAAACAGATCAGCTTGGTCGTGGCGGCAGGCGCGGCAGCCAACACGTGGCGCCTGCCGCCACGCGCGGAGGCGGCAGCCCGTTGGGCTTTATTCCTATAAAGTCGAGCATATGCCTTTCGTAAAAAAAAACTATATGTTTGAACTCTGGTTGGTGCCGTTGGGCTTTATTCCTATAAAGTCGAGCATATGCCTTTCGTAAAAAAATAACTATATGTTTGATTGTGCACCTGTCAACAATATAAGGTCGCTTTGTTCAATGTCTACTTTTGTTACTGTTCGTCGATCTCTTGATTATCACTTAAAGTAGGAGGATAATGTCCTACCGATCATTTGTGAGCGTAGCACGAGCATCTTACCAGTATCATAAAGAAAATATTACGATGGAGGTGCCACCCAGTTGGACCATTCTGGACAAAACTGATCCGACTTATAGGAGTGATCAAGCACAACCAGGCCATCAACATTTTTTCTTTTTTGAACAGAAGGCCATCAACATTAGGAGGCTTAAAAACAACGCGTGGAAACACATCATTCATCAAGACGAGGGAATCACGCGTTGCGGTTACATATAAGATCATCCAGCCTCGCTCACTGACGGTGATAAAATCAACACTTTAAGTATGTCATCTGGAGAAGAAACGTGTCCGTCGCCGTTTCTGTCAAACCTAGAACAGCACCAGCCATGCGCCGGCCCAGATCACCAGCACGGAGGAGGAGCAGGCGCCCTTGAGGCCGAGAGCGGGCCCGCCCGCGCTGCTGGTCGGCTGACTTTGGTTGCTCACCGCCACGTGCGAGCCTGCAAGTGCACGTCCACGCAAAAATGTTACCACACTGAAAATTTCTTGGCATGTTGCAGTGTTCCAATGGTCTCTCGATCTCCAAGGAAATATTGAAATTTTGCTTCAGGGATTTGGTGTTACTCCTTACCTGCATTGGGTGAGACGCTTGTGATGTTGCCGCTGCCAATGGCACCGGTGGCAGCGCCGCCGTTGGTAGTGCCGTTGCCGCCTCCAGCCCCGCCGCTAGCTCCGCCGGCACCGGCGCCTCCGCCCGCGGCCCCGCCGATGATGTTAGTAGTACCACCGGCACCTCCCCCGCTGGCACCGGCCGCGCCAGCGGCACCGCCGATACTGTTAGGAATGCCACCGGGCCCGCCGATGCCGTTAGGAATGCCACCGGCAGCCCCGCCTCCAACTCCACCACTGGCACTGCCGGCACCGGCACCGCCGCCAGCGTTACCAGCCGGCCCGCCTCCCATTCCGCCGGCACCGGCACCACCGCCAGCGTTACCAGCCGGCCTGCCTCCCATTCCACCAGCAGCACCTCCGGCTCCTCCTGGGCCGTTGACGTTGCCGCAGGACATCTGGAAGACGGCCTGGACGCCCTGCATGAGGCCGGGGTTGTAGGTCACGAAGTTGCCGAAGATGGCGTTGACGCAGCTCATCATCATGGTCACGTGTCCGAAGCACGGCGGGCTGCACATGATCGCCGTCGCCGCGCCGCCCGGAGCAGGCGGCGGCATGCTCGCGCCGGTGCCGCTGGCGTTGATGCCCATCGCCTGCAGACACCCGGTGAGCACCTGCCACGCAAAGTTTGCTATTCATTAGCTGGCTGCTTATGCCACTACAAGTCTACAAGTGCAGACGAGAGATGATTATTACTGGTCTGTTGTCAAAGCAGAGAGCAGCTTGCGCCACGATCTGAACCGAGTCCTGCGTTCCTGGTACTACTGCACCGATGCCCGACCCCCCTCCGGCTCCGCCTCCTGCTCCTGCTCCGGCACCACCACCACCTCCCTGCCCTGCATTGTTGGGACGAAGCGAAAAACGGATTAGCGTGTTCCGTAATAAAAAGATTAGCAGTTTAACAAGTGATGCAAACCAGAGCTGTACTTTACCTCTGCAACAGGAGAAGACAGCAGAGAACATGACAACTATGAAGCACAGGTTCGTCAGCTTGAAGGAGGCCATGGCAACAGACAGAAGATCGTTTCAACTCTCGCAGCCTGCTGCTTCCTGTCTGTGCAGATTATGCAGTTGAGTTGAACCGGCTAGTTTAAGCTTATGATATGCAAGCTAGAGTGAGTGGCTTAAACAACTGTGGCCTGCGATGTTACTTGCTCTATTCCAGGGACACATGATCGATGCTATATATGGCCCTGTGAGCTGCGACTGCATGACCCAGTGCAATATAAAAATGATGGTCTGTGCCAGTCAGGTGCCTGTGTTTGGTATACAAGAACCAACTACTCTTCACTTGTCTCCTGGACTTTTTTGCCTGCAGACGTGTGCGTAAATCACACCTAAACTTCTCTCAAAAAATTAAAATCACACCTAAACTGGCATCGGGGTGTAGTTCCGACCTAGTTGTGTTGACTATGCTAGACCTAGTTCTGTACCTTGATGCTTCAGTTCAGGGCTTCCGATGAACGAAGGGTGATGGCATGCAAGCGTCTTCTTACCAAGGTTCACAAGTTTTCGCCGGTTCTGTTCGTGGTGTAGGTAGTGCGGATATGCGCGCACACATGGCATGTCACCTGAGGGAAGTACATTGATGTAAAAAATGGATGGGAGTAATCCCTGTGTATTGTTTTTTTTTTTCGAAACGGAGGCAAAAGATTTGCTTCATCTATTAATTTTTTTTTCCGAAAAGGGGGGAGTCCCCGGCCTCTGCATCATACGGCCAACTTTATTGAGAATCAAAAAGGTTCAACAGCGGTTTTAAAGTCGTAATGACAGTAAACAAAAAGCTCACATAGAGCCATAGCGCCACAACCGGCTGGCAAAAACAAGATAAGGAAACTAATTGCCTATGGTATACAAGAACCAACTACTCTTCACTTGTCTCCTGGACTTTGTTTAACTGTGGACGTGTGCATAAATCGCACCTAAACTTCTCTAAAAAAAATAAAATCACACCTAAACTGGCATCGGGGGTGTAGTTCCGACCTAGTTCTGTTGACTATGCCAGACCTAGTTCTGTACCTTGATGCTTCTGATGAATGAGGAATGGCAGGCGTGTTTTAGTTCTTACCAAGATTCACAGGTTTTCACCAGTTCTATTCGTGGTGTTGCCAGTGCAGATACGCACAGATGGCACCTACTCTTTCTGTCCGTAAATAAGTGTACTTCTATCTTTTGTCCTACGTCAAAGTTTTAAAACTTTGACCAACTTTATAGGAAAAAGTACTAGCATTTATGACATTAAATTAATATCACTAGATCTATTTTGAAATATACTTTCAGAACATATCAATTTGATGTCATATATGTTATTACTCTTTTGTATATAGCTGGTCAAAATCTCAAAACTTTGACTTAAGACAAAAGCTAGAAGTACACTTATTCGCGGACGGAGGGAGTATATTGACCTGAAAAATGGACGGGACGGGAGTAATCTTTATGCATTGTACATGTACGAGTCAGGTAGGCGCGGAGAATGACAATTGTCAAAATGCTTGTTGAGCCAGCTAGGCAGCAATGGCCATGGTCAGTTTTCAGATGATTATGCGGAAATCCCACTGCGCATGGAAATAATCTGAGACATTCAAGTGAACCACAAATTTTCTGAAAAAGAGGGGCGGCAGGAGCTCCACAGCATTTCATAATCCGAGAGATTCAGGCAGACCTAAAAAATAGAGCGTCTATTAATTGCACGTGCAACTGAAACTCGGTTAAATTTCGCCGGATTTGCTAAAGTTCACGGAGCCAAAATTTTGCCACCATAGTCGATTTCTTGGCCTCAAGACCTTTTGACGACGCACAACAAAAACTGATTCATCCATTCTATATTGCGCCTCAATTTAAAAGTCGGTCGCAGTCGAGTACAGCCTGCTCCTTTGCGCTTGCATTGCATGCAGAAGTCCACAAGTGGCTATGCTGCGTAGCTAGAGCGCATGTCGTTGAGCTCACTCTTGACCGGCTTGCAAACCGTGCGTGATCGAGGGAGGGGTACATGTCAAGGAGCCGACCTGCTTTAGTTTCTCGAAATTGCCTGCCTGCTTGCGTAGGACGATGAGCGCACATACCGATCACCTAACAGTTAACCATTTGCCGATCCATCACATTTTTCCTAGTATCTGAGACCTATGCATGGCTAATGAGCCCTGGGTCGTACCTTCTTCTCCGGCCGCCGGCGATCCCGAATCCAAGCCGTGCTAGCTACCGGTCCGTACGAACGGCAGCTAGTTAACCCTAACCAGTACGCTTACTAGTTGTTTTTTTCTCCTAAACACGCCAAGTTGAGCTTACCTAAACGTATGACCAAGACGATCCAGGCTAGTGTGAGAGTGTGGCACGGTCTTGTGGAACACGCATGGCATGGCACTTTTAGGTGCGAAATTGAACCTGGGGCCTTGGCTGGTTTCCCACCTACATGTTGAGCTACACCTCCACACGTGCGTACCTGTTCTGTTCGTGGAGAAAAACCTCGATCGCGAGGTACTCGGTCGGTTCCGTGTGGCGTTGTACTATGGTGTGGCGTGCGTGGCGGAGATGCTGGACGGCAGTGTGGATGACCGGGCCATGGGACCTGCATGCCTCGTGAAATGAGTTTCATGGCATCGCCTATTCGTGTCAGTGCGAGGCGCGGATTATCAATGACGTGCACTTGCGACCAAGGCATGGCATCGTCGGGGCGTCATCAAAGTGGAATTTTAGTGCCACCGTTCAAATGTACTAGCTCCTGTGGCCTGTGTGGTGCAGAGGACTCACGGAGACACTCATTACTCGAATGGTCTCTGTCGAGATGCATTCGGGCATTGGTCGATGGAGAGCTTGAGCACCTAATTGTTACAACTGACCCTAGTGCCAAGTGATTGTTCTCATTGCTTCATACGTTATCTCATGCGGCATGTTGAGTTTGTGAAGCTGGTTGTCATGTCATTTTTTTCTTCGATAAAGCCCATAAGTGTCATGTCATGGGCCACTTGGGGGCATATTTCAAAGTCCACATGCAACTGATATGTTCATCGGCCGGTTCATTGTTGAGTCGAGTCAATTGCAAAAAACACCATACTTGTGGCTAGGTTTGTAGGAAACTACCAACTCGCCGTAAAATCCGTTAACTCGTTGCAAAAAGCACTGATCAGCCGTTTAGCCTCGTTTGATCTCTTTTCTGACAGGTGGGCCCAGAAAACACCGACGTGGCATAACGGCTGGGCAGACGACGCCGTTTGGACAAACATGGTCGAGACCCCGCGCCGGTCGGTCCTGGTTAGACAGCCCCCCCCGGCGCGCCCCTCTCCTTTCTCTCGCCCCTGCTCGCCGCCGGTGATGGCCACCTCGCGTGGCGGTGACGATGGCGGCGGAGGTGGTGCTGGCAATCCATGTGGTGGCAGTGGTGCTCCTGCAGATCCAGCAGAGGTTTGCGACAGTTCAAACCCATCTCAGGCTCCGCCTCCGCAGCCGCCGTCGCCGGCTTACTGTGTTGAATACGCGGCGTCGAGGGCGTTCGCCAAGGCCGTGAAGGAAGATCCAGAGGGGAGCCATCACTACGCATCCTCCTTCGGCAGTGCCTCAGTAAGTTTTCTCTTTCCCTACCCCGATTTGGCTTCTAGGGTTCTAAGTGTATGTAGTTCTAGGGTTATAGGATTATTGTTCTAGGTTGTTTATGTGGTTAGACATGTAAGTGAAGTGTGAGTAGGCGCCTAAACTTTAACTGGAATTAAACTCAATTTTAACATAACAAAACTTTGTACTGAAATTTAACAAGTGAATTTGGACTGAACACAATATGCTTACAATGTGTTAACTAAATCTGTTACTAAAACTTTAACTCAATTTCAACTCACTCAATGTTAACTGAATGTTTTATTGAATTTATAACTGAATTTTTAAATGAAACTATTATCGAATTTATAACTGAATCTTTAACTAAAACTTTAACTGAATCTTTAAGTGAAACTTTAGCTGAATTGTTTACTTTAACTGAATCTTTTACTGAATTTTTAACTAAATAGTTTACTCTAACTGTATTTTTAACCGAATCTATAACTGAATTTTTAACTAAAAATTTAACTGAATCTTTAAGTGAAACTTTAACTGAATCTTTAAGTGAAACTTTAACTGAATTGTTTACTTTAACTGAATCTTTTACTCAATTTTTAACTGAACTGTTTACTTTAACTGTATTTTTAATTGAATTGTTAACTGAAACTTTTACTGATTGTTTACTTTAACTGAATCGTTAACTCAATGTTAAGTTTTATTTTATTTGTAGATTGAATGATGAAGTGTGGGAAGTCAGATTCCATTTCCATGACAGAGATAATATTGAAAGAAGCCTAAATGTGGATGATATAACATTTTACAATCTGATTGCACTAATAGAGCTTGAAGGATATGGATGACAGACTTTATGTACTCCAGAATGTAAGGTGCATTTCTTGTAATTCCTCATAATTCCTTTGTTAGCCCTCCAGAAAAAGGGAAAGTATGTCTCTTCTGATTGTCTGTATCTCTCCTTGTAGTAAAAGAAGGAAAGTATCCCTCTGTCGATTGCATGTATCTCATACTTTCCTAGACTAATGATTTACTTGCCACTAACCAATAAATTTGACAAGGGTAATTTTGTCCTAACATGTTTATAATTCTGTGCCTTGGTCACCGTGCCAAAAATAATACACCTTACATAAAGGAACGGAGGGAGTATTATGTTAGAGATCCAGGTGTTGGGGTTTCAGGAATGGAAGAACTGATAGGTGATGATAAGGTGGAGGAAATGTTGGATGACCTAGTTATCAAAGGTCAGAAGGCGGTGAACATAACAGTCATAAGAAGTGATGCTCTAAGACCTAGTGATTTGAACATTGAATGTTTGTGAAGAGCAGGTTCCATTGTCTAAAATTGGTGTGTGAGTGGTGTATGAGATAGATACAACGTGAGTATTGTTTCCTAGCCCAACAAAGCCACAACCAGTGCCAGTGCAGGTCATTAATACACAGGAGAGTTCATTTTTGAAGCAGAAGTGTCCACCAATACCATAATTTGCAATGAAGATTGGTGAAGAGAGGCATGAGTATTTCATGGAGCAAGACCAAGATCAAGAGCAAATTGAGCAACTGATGGAGCAGAAGAGGAATGAAGAGATTGAGAAGTTCAAGAAAAGGGGGAAAGAAAAAGAGAAATACAAGACAGCTAAAAGAAAACTTTGAGAGCTAATGGCTCAAGATTTCACTAATAGTGATAGTGACACAGATTTACTAGCAGATGAGGATATAATTGCTAGGCTTGAGGCGATGAAGAAGCATAGAGATGATTCACTTCATCATATTGAAGGGGACATTGATGTGGATGAGCCATATGAAGCAGATGAGGAGGAGGAGGAGGAGGAGGGGGAGGAGGAGGAGGAGGAGAAGGCACCAGAGGAGGAGGAGGAAGGGAGCAACATAGGAGGAAGTAGCAGATGAAGTAAAAGAAAGGGGCCAACCACAAGATCTCATGCTAGTTTGGATGAGATTATTGAGGAAGATTGGTTGCCTTCATCTGATGAGGAGAGCAACCCTGGTGACCTAAGTCAGGACGACAATGATGGGGCTCAAAAAACATGTGTTAAGCTTCCAGATGATAGGAAGAGCAGGGCTAAAAAGAAGAAGCCCAGAGTTTGGTACGATGAGCAAAGGGAGAACCCAGAAGAGCAATTTATGAAGAAACTTTGTTTCCTAGATGTGACCCAGTTCAAGAGGGCACTTCTTACTTTTCACATCTCACAGAATAGGAATCATGCCTTCCACGGGAACTGTCAAGACAGGTGAAGGAAATATGCCATAGAGGCAATAACAAAGTTGTTATTTTATATTTCCTTATTTCATGATAAGTGTTTATTATTCATGCTAAAATTGTATTAACCGGAAACTTGATACATGTGTGGATACATAGACAAAACACCGTGTCCCTAGTAAGCCTCTACTAGACTAACTCGTTAATGAAAGATGGTTAAGTTTCCTAACCATAGACATGTGTTGTCATTTGATGAACGGGGTCACATCATTAGGAGAATGATGTGATGGATAAGACCCATTCGTTAGCTTAGCATTATGATCGTTCAGTTTTGTTGCTATTGCTTTCTTCATGTCAAATACATATTCCTTCGACTATGAGATTATGCAACTCCCGGATACCGGAGGAATACCTTGTGTACTATCTGTTGGGGAACGTAGCATGCAATTTCAAAAAAAATCCTACGATCACGCAAGATCTATCTAGGAGATGCATAGCAACGAGAAGGGGAGAGTGTGTCCACATACCCTCGTAGACCGAAAGCGGAAGCGTTAGGTTAACGCGGTTGATGTAGTCGAACGTCTTCACGATCCAACCGATCTAAGTACTGAACGTACGGCACCTCCGTGTTCAGCACACGTTCAGCTCAATGACGTCCCTCGAACTCTTGGTCCAGTAGAGGGTCGAGGGAGAGTTCCGTCAGCACGACGGCATGGCGACGGTGTTGGTGATGTGATCCGCGCAGGGCTTCGCCTAAGCACTATGACGCTATGACCGGAGGAGTAAACTGTGGAGGGGGCCACCGCACACGGCTAAGAGAACAATTGATGTGCCTTTGGGGTGCCCCTGCCCACGTATATAAAGGAGCGGGGAGAGAGGCCGGTGGCCAGGAGGGGCGCGCCATGGGGGGAGTCCTACTTGGACTCCTAGTCCAAGTAGGATCCCCCCCTTTCCTTTCTTCCACCAGAGGGAAAAGGAAGGAGAGGGAGAGGGAAAGGGAAGGGGGCCACGCCCCCTCCTCCTTGTCCTATTCGGACTCCCTAGGAGGGGGACGCGCGCCACCCCCACCCCGCGGGCTTCCTTCTCTCTCCCTTAGGCCCATTTTGGCCCAACACTTCCCTAGGGGGTTCCGGTAACCCCTCGGTACTCCGAAAAAATACCCGAATCACTCGGAACCATTTCGATGTCCGAATATAACCTTCCAATATATGAATATTTACCTCTCCTCCATTTTGAGACTCATCGTCATGTCCGTGATCTCATCCGGGACTCCGAACAAACTTCGGTCACTAAAACACATAACTCATAATACAAATCGTCATCGAACGTTAAGCGTGCGGACCCTACGGGTTCGAGAACTATGTAGACATGACCAAGACACATCTCTGGTCAATAACCAATAGCGGAACCTGGATGCTCATATTGGCTCCTACATATTCTACGAAGATCTTTATCGGTCAAACCGCACAACAGCATACGTTATTCCCTTTGTCATCGGTATGTTACTTGCCCGAGATTCGATCGTCGGTATCATCATAGCTAGTTCAATCTCGTTACCGGCAAGTCTCTTTACTCGTTCCGTAATTCATCATCCCGCAACTAAATCATTAGTCATATTGGTTGCAAGGCTTATAGTGATGTGCATCACCGAGAGGGCCCAGAGATTCCTCTCTGATACACGGAGTGACAAATCCTAATCTTGATCTATGCCAACCCAACAAACACCTTCGGAGACACATGTAGAGCATCTTTATAATAACCCAGTTACGTTGTGACGTTTGATAGCACACAAGGTGTTCCTCCGGTATTCGGGAGTTGCATAATCTCATAGTCAGAGGAACATGTATAAGTCATGAAGAAAGCAATAGCAATAAAACTAAACGATCATTATGCTAAGCTAACGGATGGGTCTTGTCCATCACATCATTCTCTAATGATGTGATCCCGTTCATCAAATGAAAACACATGTCTATGGTCGGGAAACATAACCATCTTTGATCAACGAGCTAGTCAAGTAGAGGCATACTAGGGACACCCTGTTTTGTCTATGTATTCACACATGTACTAAGTTTCTGGTTAATACAATTCTAGCATGAATAATAAACATCTATCATGATATAAGGAAATATAAATAACAACTTTATTATTGCCTGTGGTTAGAATCATTACTATGTAATCTAGATTATTGACTCTGGTGCAAGTGGGAGACTGAAGGAAATATGCCCTAGAGGCAATAATAAAGTTGTTATTTATATTTCCTTATATCATGATAGATGTTTATTATTCATGCTAGAATTGTATTAACCAGAAACTTAGTACATGTGTGAATACATAGACAAAACAGGGTGTCCCTAGTATGCCTCTACTTGACTAGCTCGTTGATCAAAGATGGTTATGTTTCCCGACCATAGACATGTGTTTTCATTTGATGAACGGGATCACATCATTAGAGAATGATGTGATGGACAAGACCCATCCGTTAGCTTAGCATAATGATCGTTTAGTTTTATTGCTATTGCTTTCTTCATGACTTATACATGTTCCTCTGACTATGAGATTATGCAACTCCCGAATACCGGAGGAACACCTTGTGTGCTATCAAACGTCACAACGTAACTGGGTTATTATAAAGATGCTCTACAGGTGTCTCCGAAGGTGTTTGTTGGGTTGGCATAGATCAAGATTAGGATTTGTCACTCCGTGTATCAGAGAGGAATCTCTGGGCCCTCTCGGTGATGCACATCACTATAAGCCTTGCAACCAATATGACTAATGAGTTAGTTGCGGGATGATGAATTACGGAACGAGTAAAGAGACTTGCCGGTAACGAGATTGAACTAGCTATGATGATACCGACGATCGAATCTCGGGCAAGTAACATACCGATGACAAAGGGAATAACGTATGCTGTTGTGCGGTTTGACCGATAAAGATCTTCGTAGAATATGTAGGAGCCAATATGAGCATCCAGGTTCCGCTATTGGTTATTGACTAGAGATGTGTCTCGGTCATGTCTACATAGTTCTCGAACCCGTAGGGTCCGCACGCTTAACGTTCGATGACGATAAGTATTATGAGTTTTGTGATTTGATGTACCGAAGGTTGTTCGGAGTCCCGGATGTGATCACGGACATGACGAGGAGTCTCGAAATGGTCGAGACATGAAGATTGATATATTGGAAGGTTATGTTTGGACACCGGAATGGTTTCAAATGAGTTTGGGCATTTTTCGGAGTACCGGGGGTTACCGGAACCCCCCGGGGAGTTAATGGGCCTTAATGGGCCATAGTGGAAGAGAGGAGGAGTCGGCCAAGTGGTGGGGCGTGCCCCGCCCCCAAGCACAATCCGAATTGGGGAGGGGGGCCGGCCCCCCTTTCCTTCTCTCCCTCTTCCCTTCCTTCCCCTCCTAGTTGGACTAGGAAAGTGGGGAAACCTACTCCTAGTAGAAGTAGGAATCCCCCCTTGGGGCGCACCATAGGAGGCCGGCCCTTCCCCTCCTCCACTCCTTTATATACGGGGGAGGGGGGCACCCCATAGAGACACAAGTTGATTTTGGCCGTGTGCGGTGCCCCCCTTCCACAGATTTCCACCTCGGTCATATTGTCGTGGTGCTTAGGCGAAGCCCTGCGTCGGTAACTTCATCATCACCGTCACCACGCCGTCGTGCTGACGAATCTCTTCCTCGGCCTCAGCTGGATCTAGAGTTCGTGGGATGTCACCGAGTTGAACGTGTGCAGATCGCGGAGGTGCCGTGCGTTCGGTACTTGATCGGTTGGATCGCGAAGACGTTCGAATACATCAACCGCGTTACTTAATGCTTCTGCTTCGGTCTATGAGGGTACGTGTACACACTCTCCCCGCTCATTGCTATGCATCTCCTAGATAGATCTTGCGTGATCGTAGGAAAAAATTTCAAATACTGCATTCCCCAACAGTGGCATCCGAGCCAGGTCTATGCGTAGATGTTATATGCACGAGTAGAACACAAAGAGTTGTGGGCGATAATAGTCATACTGCTTACCAGCATGTCATACTTTGATTCGGCGGTATTGTTGGATGAAGCAGCCCAGACCGACATTACATGACCGCGTTCATGAGACTGGTTCTACCACCGTGCTTCGCACACAGGTGGCTAGTGGGTGTCCGTTTCTCCAACTTTAGTTGAATCGAGTGTGACTATGCCCGCTCCTTGTTGAAGGTTAAAACAGCACACTTGACGAAAAATCGTTGTGGTTTTGATGCGTAGGTAAGAACGGTTCTTGCTAAGCCTGTAGCAGCCACGTAAAACTTGCAACAACAAAGTAGAGGACGTCTAATTTGTTTTTGCAGGGCTTGCTATGATGTGATATGGTCAAGACATGATGATATATGATTTTTTTATGAGATGATCATGTTTTGTAACAGTTATCGGCAACTAGCAGGAGCCATATGGTTGTCGCTTTATTGTATGAAATGCAATCGCCATGTAATTGCTTTACTTTATCACTAAGCGGTAGCGATAGTCGTAGAAACAATAGTTGGCGAGACGACAATGATGCTTCGATGGAGATCAAGGTGTCAAGCCGGTGACGATGGTGATCATGATGGTGCTTTGGAGATGGAGATCAAAGGCACAAAATGATGATGGCCATATCATATCACTTATATTGATTGCATGTGAGGTTTATCCTTTATGCATCTTATTTTTCTTAGTTTGGCGGTAGCATTATAAGATGATCTCTCACTAAATTTCAAGGTATAAGTGTTCTCCCTGAGTATGCACCGTTGCGACAGTTCGTTGTGCCGAGGCACCACGTGATGATCGGGTGTGATAAGCTCTACGTTCACATACAACGGGTGCATGCCAGTTTTGCACACGCAGAATACTCGGGTTAAACTTGACGAGCCTAGCATATGCAGATATGGCCTCGGAAAACTGAGACCGAAAGGTCGAGCGTGAATCATATAGTAGATATGATCAACATAGTGATGTTCACCATTGAAAACTACTCCATCTCACGTGATGATCGGACATGGTTTAGTTGATTTGGATCACATGATCACTTAGATGATAAGAGGGATGTCTATCTAAGTGGGAGTTCTTAAGTAATATGATTAATTGAACTTTAATTTATCATGAACTTAGTACTTGATAGTATTTTGCATGTCTATGTTGTTGTAGATCAATGGCCCATGCTACTGTTCCTTTCAATTTTAATGCGTTCCTAGAGAAAGCTAAGTTGAAAGATTATGGTAGCAACTACATGGACTGGGTCCGTAACTTGAGGATTATCCTCATTGCTGCACAGAAGAATTACGTCCTGGAAGCACCACTAGGTGCCAGGCCTGCTGCAGATGCTGCTGATGACGTTAAGAACGTATGGCAGAGTAAAGCTGATGACTACTCGATAGTTCAGTGTGCCATGCTTTACGACTTAGAACCGGGACTTCAACGACGTATTGAACATCATGGAGCATATGAGATGTTCCAGGAGTTGAAGTTAATATTTCAAGCAAATGCCCGGATTAAGAGATATGAAGTCTCCAATAAGTTCTACTGCTGCAAAATGGAGGAGAATAGTTATGTCAGTGAACATATACTCAGAATGTCTGGGTACCACAACCACTTGACTCAACTGGGAGTTAATCTTCCTGATGATAGTGTCATTGACAGAGTTCTTCAATCACTGCCACCAAGCTACAAAAGCTTCATGATGAACTATAATATGCAAGGGATGGATAAGACAATTCCCGAGCTCTTCGCGATGCTAAAGGCTACGGAGGTAGAAATCAAGAAGGAGCATCAAGTGTTGATGGTCAACAAGACCACCAGTTTCAAGAAGAAGGGCAAAGGGAAGAAGGGGAACTTCAAGAAGAACGGCAAGCAAGTTGCCGCTCAAGTGAAGAAGCCCAAGTCTGGACCTAAGCGTGAGACTGAGTGCTTCTACTGCAAAGGGACTGGTCACTGGAAGCGGAACTGCCCCAAGTATTTGGCGGATAAGAAGGATGGCAAAGTGAAAGGTATATTTGATATACATGTTATTGATGTGTACTTAACTAATGCTCGCAGTAGCACCTGGGTATTTGATATTGGTTCTGTTGCTCATATTTGCAACTCGAAACAGGGGCTACGGATTAAGCGAAGATTGGCTAAGGACGAGGTGACGATGCACGTGGGAAATGGTTCCAAAGTCGATGTGATCGTCGTCGGCACGCTACCTCTACATCTACCTTCGGGATTAGTTTTAAACCTGAATAATTGTTATTTGGTGCCAGCGTTAAGCATGAACATTATATCTGGATCTTGTTTGATGCAAGACAGTTATTCATTTAAATCAGAGAATATTGGTTGTTCTATTTATATGAGTAATATCATTTATGGTCATGCACCCTTGATGAGTGATCTATTTTTACTAAACATCGATAGTAGTGATACACATATTCATAGTATTGAAGCCAAAAGATATAAGTTTAATAAGGATAGTGCAACTTATTTGTGGCATTGCCGTTTAGGTCATATTGGTGTAAAGCGCATGAAGAAACTCCATGCTGATGGGCTTTTGGAATCACTTGATGCTTGCGAACCATGCCTCATGGGCAAGATGACTAAGACTCCGTTCTCCGGAACAATGGAGCGAGCAACAAACTTGTTGGAAATAATACATACTGATGTATGCGGTCCAATGAGTGTTGATGCTCGCGGCGGGTATCGTTATTTTCTGACCTTCACAGATGATTTGAGCAGATATGGGTATATTTACTTGATGAAACATAAGTCTGAAACATTTGAAAAGTTCAAAGAATTTCAGAGTGAAGTGGAAAATCATCGTAACAAGAAAATAAAATTTCTACGATCTGATCGTGGAGGAGAATATTTGAGTTACGAGTTTGGTCTTCATTTGAAACAATGCGGAATAGTTTCGCAACTCACGCCACCCGGAACACCACAGCGTAATGGTGTGTTCGAACATCGTAATCGTACTTTATTAGATATGGTGCGATCTATGATGTCTCTTTCTGATTTACCGCTATCGTTTTGGGGTTATGCTTTAGAGACGGCTGCATTCACGTTAAATAGGGCACCATCTAAATCCGTTGAGACGACGCCATATGAACTGTGGTTTGGCAAGAAACCCAAGTTGTCATTTCTTAAAGTTTGGGGCTGAGATGCTTATGTGAAAAAGCTTCAACCTGATAAGCTCGAACCCAGATTGGAGAAATGTGTCTTCATAGGATACCCAAAGGAAACTGTTGGGTACACCTTCTATCACAGATCCGACGGCAAAATATTTGTTGCAAAGAATAGATCCTTTCTAGAGAAGGAGTTTCTCTCGAAAGAAGTGAGTGGGAGGAAAGTAGAACTTGATGAGATAATTGTACCTTCTCCCGAATTGGAAAGTAGTACATCACAGAAGTCAGCTCTAGTGATTCCTACACCAATTAGTGAGGAAGCTAATGATGTTTATCATGAAACTTCTGATCAAGTTACTACCGAACCTCGTAGGTCAACAGAGTAAGATCCGCACCAGAGTGGTACGGTAATCCTGTTCTGGAGGTCATGTTACTTGACCATGACGAGCGTACGAACTATGAGGAAGCGATGATGAGCCCAGATTCTGCGAAATGGCTTGAGGCCATGAAATCTGAGATGGGGTCCATGTATGAGAACAAAGTGTGGACTTTGGTTGACTTGCCTGATGATCGGCAATCCATAGAGAATAAATGGATCTTCAAGAAGAAGACTGATGCTGATGGTAATGTTACTATCTACAAAGCTCGACTTGTGCGAAAGGTTTTCGACAAGTTCAAGGAGTTGACTACGATGAGACCTTCTCACCCGTAGCGATGCTTAAGTCCGTACGAATCATGTTAGCAATTGCTGCATTTTATGATTTTGAAATTTGGCAAATGGATGTCAAAACTGCATTCCTGAATGGATTTCTAGAAGAAGAGTTGTATATGATGCAACCCCAAGGTTTTGTCGATCCAAAGGATGCTAACAAAGTGTGCAAGCTCCAGCAATCCATTTATGGACTGGTGCAAGCATCTCAGAGTTGGAATAAACGTTTTGATAGTGTGATCAAAGCATATGGTTTTATACAAACTTTTGGAGAAGCCTGTATTTACAAGAAAGTGAGTGGGATCCCCTTACTTGACTAGCCCGTTAATCAAAGATTGTTAAGTTTCCTAGCCATAGACATGAGTTGTCATTTGATGAACGGGATCACATCATTAGAGAATGATGTGATTGACAAGACCCATCCGTTAGCTTAGCACTATGATCGTTTAGTTTGTTGCAATTGCTTTCTTGATGACTTATACATGTTCCTATGACTATGAGATTATGCAACTCCCGAATACCAGAGGAACACTTAGTGTGCTATCAAATGTCACAACGTAAATGGGTGATTATAACGATGCTCTACAGGTGTCTCCAATGGTGTTTGTTGAGTTGGCATAGATCGAGATTAGGATTTGTCACTCCGATTGTCGGAGAGGTATCTCTGGGCCCTCTCGGTAATGCACATCACTATAAGACTTGCAAGCAATGTAACTAATGAGTTAGTTGCGGGATGATGCACTACGGGATGAGTAAAGAGACTTGCCGGTAATGAGATTGAACTAGGTATGATGATACCGACGATCGAATCTCGGGCAAGTAACATAGCGATGACAAAGGGAACAACGTATGTTGTTGTGCGGTTTGACCGGTAAAGATCTTCGTAGAATATGTAGGAACCAATATGAGCATCCAGGTTTCGCTATTGGTTATTGACCGGAGATGAGTCTCGGTCATGTCTACATAGTTCTCGAACCCGTAGGCTCCGCACGCTTAACATTTGATGACGATATGTATTATGAGTTTTGTGATTTGATGTACCGAAGGTTGTTCGGAGTCCCGGATGTGATCACGGACATGACGAGGAGTCTCGAAATGGTCGAGACATGAAGATTGATATATTGGAAGGTTATGTTTGGACACCGGAATGGTTTCGGATGAGTTTGGGCATTTTCCGGAGTACCGGGGGTTACCGGAACCCCCCGGGGAGTTAATGGGCCTTAATGGGCCATGATACGTCTCCAACGTATCTATAATTTTTGATTGCTCCATGCTATATTATCTACTGTTTTGGACATTATTGGGCTTTATTATTCACTTTTATATTATTTTTTGGACTAACCTATTAACCGGAGGCCCAGCCCAGAAGTGCTGTTTTTGCCTATTTCAGAGTTTCGCAGAAAAGGAATATCAGACGGAGCCAAAAACCTAATTCCACCGCCACAACCTTCTGTACCCACGAGATCCCATCTTGGGGCCTGTTCCGGAGCTCCGCCGGAAGGGGCATCGATCACGGAGGGCTTCTACATCATCACCATAGCCCCTTCGATGAAGTGTGAGTAGTTTACTTCAGACCTTCGGGTCCATAGTTAGTAGCTAGATGGCTTCTTCTCTCTTTTTGGATATCAATACAATGTTCTCCCCCTCTCTCATGGAGATCTATTCGATGTAATCTTCTTTTGCGGTGTGTTTGTTGAAACCGATGAATTGTGGGTTTATGATCAAGTTTATCTATGAACAATATTTGAATCTTCTCTGAATTCTTTTATGTATGATTGGTTATCTTTGCAAGTCTCTTCGAATTATCAGTTTGTTTTGGCCTACTAGATTGATCTTTCTTGCAATGGGATAAGTGCTTAGCTTTGGGTTCAATCTTGCGGTGTCCTTTCCCAGTGACAGTCGGGGCAGCAAGGCACGTATTGTATTGTTGCCATCGAGGATAACAAGATGTTTTTTTATCATATTGCAGGAATTTATCCCTCTACATCATGTCATCTTGCTTAAGGCGTTACTCTGTTTTCATGAACATAATACTCTAGATGCATGGTGGATAGCGGTCGATGAGTGGAGTAATAGTAGTAGATGCAGGCAGGAGTCGGTCTACTTGTCTCGGACGTGATGCCTATATACATGATCATACCTAGATATTCTCATAACTGTGCTCAATTCTGTCAATTGCTCAACAGTAATTTGTTCACCCACCGTAGAATACTTATGCTCTCGAGAGAAGCCACTAGTGAAACCTATGGCCCCAGGTCTATCTTCATCATATTAATCCTCCAACACTTAGTTATTTCCTTTGCTTTTTACTTTGCTTTTATTTTACTTTGCATCTTTATCACAAAAATACCAAAAATATTATCCTATCATATCTATCAGATCTCACTCTCGTAAGTGATCGTGAAGGGATTGACAACCCCTTCTCGCGTTGGTTGCGAGGATTTATTTGTTTTGTGTAGGTGCGAGGGACTCGCGAGTAGCCTCCTACTGGATTGATACCTTGGTTCTCAAAAACTGAGGGAAATACTTACGCTACTTTGCTGCATCACCCTTTCCTCTTCAAGGGAAAACCAACGCAGTGCTCAAGAGGTAGCAAGAAGGATTTCTGGCGCCGTTGCTGGGGAGGTCTACGCAAAATTCAACATACCAAGTACCCATCACAAACCCTTATCTCCCGCATTACATTATTTGCCATTTGCCTCTCGTTTTCCTCTCCCCCACTTCACCTTTGCCGTTTTATTCGCCCTCTCTTTTCTATTTGCCTCTTTTTCGCTTGCTTGTCATTATGGCTAGTCCTCTATCTTCTCCATTGTCTCCCGAGAATGAAGTTCTAAATTTTAAACAAAGGGAGGGAGAAAATCTAAAAGACGCTTGGTATAGAATTTGCAATGCTCAAAATAGATCTGCCAGGAAGCAATCTACTTCCGTTCTTCTCCGCAACTTTTATGTAGGTGCTAATCCTTGGTATAGATATATTCTTGATACCATTACCGGAGGGAATTTCTTGGGTAGCCATACTTTTGACTCTTATAATGCTATGATAGATTTATTTGGGTCACCACCTCTTTTGGTTAATGGAACTATGTTAAATTTGGAGCATGTAATGCAAAGACTTGAAATTATTGAAAATAAAGTTGCTACAGTAGAGTTAATTGAAAATCTGGATAAAAAGATCCACAACCAAATTACCCAATATGGATCTAAGGTAGGAGTCACTTTGAAAAATATTAAGGAGAAGGAACCCATAGTTAATGAGAGAATAAATCAAGATTCCACTAGAAACGATAAACTTGAGGGTATCATTGCCAACTTGGGAACCGCTTTTTCCTCCGTAAAGAATACTCCTAGTCCTCCCACTAAAATTGCCAAGCTTATGTATGTTCCTAAAAATAAGGGTGAATCTTCTAGTAAGGAAACTGCGGATCTCAAATCTATAAGTATTCATCCCAATCTTTTTGCTATCATTAAGGAACCATTTGCTACGAATGAATTTTTCGATCTTGTGCCTAAAAGTTTGATAATTACTAAAAAGAAATAAGTCCCTAAGGATGATAGATGTCTCATTGAAGAATTGCCTACCAAAGATGGCAATACCTAGATCTATCCTTGCTTTTATGCCTAGCTAGGGGCGTTAAACGATAGCGCTTGTTGGGAGGCAACCCAATTTTATTTTTAGTTTTTTTGCTTTTTGCTTCTGTTTAGGAATAAATATTTGTTCTAGACTCTGGTTAGATGTGTTTTTATGTTTTAATTAGTGTTTGTGCCAAGTTAAACCTATAGGATCTTCTTGGATGATAGTTATTTGATCTTGCTGTAATTTCCAGAAACTTTCTGTTCACGAAAACAATTGTTAAAAATCACCAGAACGTGATAAAATACTGATTCCAATTTCTGCTGATCAATAAACAAATTGTCTAGGTCGTCCTATTTTGTCTGATTGTTTGGAGTTCCAGAAGTTTGCGTTAGTTACAGATTACTACAGACTGTTCTGTTTTTGACAGATTCTGTTTTTCGTGTGTTGTTTGCTTATTTTGATGAATCTATGGCTAGTAAAATAGTTTATGAACCATAGAGAAGTTGGAATACAGTAGGTTTAACACAAATATAAATAAAGAATGATTTCATTACAGTACCTTGAAGTGGTCTTTTGTTTTCTTTCGCTAACGGAGCTCACGAGACTTTCTGTTAAGTTTTGTGTTGTGAAGTTTTCAAGTTTTGGGTGAAAGATTTTGATGGATTATGGAACAAGGAGTGGCAAGAGCCTAAGCTTGGGGATTCCCATGGCACCCCCAAGATAATCTAAGGACACCATAAAGCCAAAGCTTGGGGATGCCCCGGAAGGCATCCCCTCTTTCGTCTACTTCCATCGGTAACTTTACTTGGAGCTATATTTTTATTCACCACATGATATGTGTTTTGCTTGGAGCGTCTTGTATGATTTGAGTCTTTGATTTTTAGTTTACCACAATCATACTTGCTGTACACACCTTTTGAGAGAGACACACATGATTTGGAATTCGTTAGAATACTCTATGTGCTTCGCTTATATCTTTTGAGTTATATAGTTTTGCTCTAGTGCTTCACTTATATCTTTTAGAGCACGGTGGTGGATTTGTTTTATAGAAACTATTGATCTCTCATGGTTCACTTAGATTATTTCAAGAGTCTTAAATAGCATGGTAATTTGCTTAAATAATCCTAATATGCTAGGTATTCAAGAATAGTAAAAATTCTTATGAGTGTGTTGACTACTATGAAAAGTTTGATGCTTGATAATTGTTTTGAGATATAAAGATGGTGATATTAGAGTCATGCTAGTTGAGTAGTTGTGAATTTGAGAGATACTTGTGTTAAAGTTTGTGATTCCCGTAGCATGCACGTATGGTGAACCGTTATGTGATGAAGTCGGAGCATAATTTATTTATTGATTGTCTTCCTTATGAGTGGCGGTCGGGGATGAGCGATGGTCTTTTCCTACCAATCTATCCCCCTAGGAGCATGCGCGTAATACTTTGCTTTGATAACTTGTGGATTTTTGCAATAAGTATATGAGTTCTTTATGACTAATGTTGAGTCCATGGATTATACACACTTTTCTTCCTTCCACCATTGCTAGCCTCTCTAATACCGCGCACTTTTCGCCGGTATCATACACCCACCATAAACCTTCCTCAAAACAGCCACCATACCTACCTATCATGGCATTTCCATAGCCAATCCGAGATATATTGCCATGCAACTTTCCACCGTTCTGTTTATTATGACACGCTCCATCATTTCCATATTGCTTTGCATGATCATGTAGTTGACATCGTATTTGTGGCAAAGCCACCATTCATAATTCTTTCATACATGTCACTCTTGATTCATTGCATATCCCGGTACACCGCCGGAGGCATTCATATAGAGTCATATTTTGTTCTAAGTATCGAGTTGTAATTGTTGAGTTGTAAGAAAATAAAAGTGTGATGATCTTCATTTTTAGAGCATTGTCCCAAGTGAGGAAAAGGATGATGGAGACTATGATTCCCCCACAAGTCGGGATGAGACTCCGGACGAAAAAAAGAGGCCATAAAAAAAAGGAAGAAAAGGCCCAAATAAAAAAATAAAAAAATGAGAGAAAAAGAGAGAAGGGACAATGTTACTATCCTTTTACCACACTTGTGCTTCAAAGTAGCACCATGATCTTCATGATAGAGAGTCTCTCATTTTGTCACGTTCATATACTAGTGGGAATTTTTCATTATAGAACTTGGCTTGTATATTCCAATGATGGGCTTCCTCAAAATGCCCTAGGTCTTCGTGAGCAAGCGAGTTGGATGCACACCCACTTAGTTTCTTTTGTTGAGCTTTCATATACTTATAGCTCTAGTGCATCCGTTGCATGGCAATCCCTACTCACTCACATTGATATATATTGATGGGCATCTCCATAGCCCGTTGATACGCCTAGTTGATGTGAGACTATCTTCTCCCTTTTTGTCTTCTCCACAACCACCGTTCTATTCCACATATAGTGCTATGTCCATGGCTCACGCTCATGTATTGCGTGAAGATTGAAAAAGTTTGAGAATGTCAAAAGTATGAAACAATTGCTTGGCTTGTCATCAGGGTTGTGCATGATTTAAATACTTTGTGTGGTGAAGATAGAGCATAGCCAGACTATATGATTTTGTAGGGATAACTTTCTTTGGCCATGTTATTTTGAGAAGACATAATTGCTTTGTTAGTATGCTTGAAGTATTATTATTTTTATGTCAATATTAAACTTTTGTCTTTAATCTTTCAGATCTGAATATTCATACCACAATTAAGAAGAATTACATTGAAATTATGCCAAGTAGCACTCCGCATCAAAAATTCTGTTTTTATCATTTACCTACTCGAGGACGAGCAGGAATTAAGCTTGGGGATGCTTGATACGTCTCCAACGTATCTATAATTTTTGATTGCTCCATGCTATATTATCTACTGTTTTGGACATTATTGGGCTTTATTATTCACTTTTATATTATTTTTTGGACTAACCTATTAACCGGAGGCCCAGCCCAGAATTGCTGTTTTTTGCCTATTTCAGAGTTTCGCAGAAAGGAATATCAGACGGAGCCAAAAACCTAATTCCACCGCCGCAACCTTCTGTACCCACGAGATCCCATCTTGGGGCCTGTTCCGGAGCTCCGCCGGAAGGGGCATCGATCATGGAGGGCTTCTACATCATTGTCGGTGTCAAAACCGGCGGATCTCGGGTAGGGGGTCCCGAACTGTGCGTCTAAGGCGGATGGTAAACAGGAGGCGGGGGACACAATGTTTACCCAGGTTCGGGCCCTCTCGATGGAGGTAATACCCTACTTCCTGCTTGATTAATCTTGATGATATGAGTATTACAAGAGTTGATCTACCACGAGATCATAGAGGCTAAACCCTAGAAGCTAGCCTATGGTATGATTGTTGTTGTCCTACGGACTAAACCCTCCGGTTTATATAGACACCGGAGGGGGCTAGGGTTACACAGAGTCGGTTACAAGGGAGGAGATCTACATATCCGTATCGCCAAGCTTGCCTTCCACGCCAAGGAGAGTCCCATCCGGACACGGGACAAAGTCTTCAATCTTGTATCTTCATAGTCCAATAGTCCGGCCGACGGATATAGTCCGGCTGTCCGAGGACCCCCTAATCCAGGACTCCCTCAGTAGCCCCTGAACCAGGCTTCAATGACGATGAGTCCAGCGCACAGATTGTGTTCGGCATTGCAAGGCGGGTTCCTCCTCTGAATACTCCATAGAAGATTTTGAACACAAGGATAGTGTCCGGCTCTGCAAAACAATTTCCACATACCACCGTAGAGAGAATAATATTCCCACAAATCTAATCTGCTGACGCATTTTGCAGCATGACATCACACCATGGCCCGGTCATTATTCGAACCGTTTTTCACAACCAGCCACTGCACATATCGTGAGGCGGTTTCCTTGGCACGTCTTGTCGAAGCAGAGATCGTGTCCCCTTATCACGGGATTCTCATCAATACGGGTGTGGGTAACCCAACCGCGCCATCAATTACGGCGCTTGGGGAATAAGTGGTTTTACCAGGCAAGTGGGGAGGCGCAGAATCCCTGCTGCCTTTATAAGGGGATAAGGACTCCCTTTCGCACCCACGCTTTCTACTTCCCGATTCATTGCCCTCCGCCCAAGCTCCAGCGCCCAAGCGTTCATATTCTCTACCCACAAAAGGCCTTCCGAAAATGTCCGGATCCAGAGCAGGAGGCAAGTGGATGGCCTCTACCGTCCGGGAGAAGGATATCAAAAAGCTTCGGGAGGCCGGGTATCTGGCCAAGAAAATCAGCCACCGTCTCCCGACGGCGGGACAGATAGTCCCTACTCTGGAACCCCACGAGAGGATTGTATTCCTCCCTCACTTTGTCCGCGGGCTAGGGTTTCCCCTCCACCCATTCGTTCGCGGCATCATGTGTTATTATGGGATCGATCTCCATGATCTGTCCCCTAATTCCTTCCTCAACATCTCGACATTCATTGTCGTGTGCGAGGCTTTTCTCCGCATCTTGCCACACTTTGGCTTATGGCTGAAGATTTTTAATGTGATGCCCAAGGTAGTGGGCGGCGAGCACGCCGAGTGCGGGGCCGCTATGGTGAGCAAGATGCCCAACGTCACATGGCCAACAGGCACCTTTAACGATTCCGTCAAGGAGTGGCAACAACAGTGGTTTTACATCACCGAGCCGCGCGGCACGGAATGGACCGCTACCCCCGAGTTTCGATCCGGTGCCCCTCTGCGGCTTACATCCTGGGTCAAGAAGGCCCTGAGCTGGTCTTCATCCGATGAATTGTCGGTGCTCCAGACGCGCGTTAAAGACATGGGAGACAAGAACATTGAACTTGTCAATGTAGTCCAGGTGATGTTAGTTCGCCGGATCCTGCCTTGTGAACACCAGACTTGCAATCTATGGGAATTCGATCCGGCCAAGCACCAGACCCTGCGAGAGCTTTTCGGCTCCTCGCACAAGGACATCTGGAAGGTGCTCTTCAAGTCCAGCAAATCATGTCCGGACTCCGCTGAAGACCGCGGGTACCAACTGTCCCGCCCTGCAAGTTCGGTAAGTCATCATACTTTTTATCCGCATAACCCAAGGGAAGCGCTTAATGTGTTTTCTACAACTCTCCTAGGGCTGGACGAAGAAGGCGGAATGGATACATTGTCCGGCCCCGCTGCCCAAAGGACCGGCCGTCCCACTTCTGACGAAGATGCTGGTCCCGGCGCCTTACAAGGTGCCGAAGAAGACGGCCGAGAAGGAGGCAAAAAAGACCCGGGGCGGCCTTTGTTGCCACGGCACTTCAGACACAATATTCGAAGGCTCTGATGCCCGTTCCGCCTCCGAAGAGGACGAGGAGGAGGAGGAAGATGAATCCCCAGCGGGGGGAAGAAAGAAGAGGACGACCTCCACACACTTGGAGGCCGAGTCGCCTAAAAGGGGAAAAGCTCCTCTTCCGGAGGAGTCCACTGCCGCCGCCGCCAGCGGCCCGGCGTGGGATCCCAGGGCCCAGCCCCTGGTGAATTCATGAGTATATTGAATCCGAGTACGTTTATGTGTCTAGACTCATCATGGCATAATATTTTAACCTAAGCCATATTTTTGTAGTCCGGCGAGGTCCCGTACCAAACAATCCTCATCAGAGGATTCGCTGAGTCCGGATGCTATGGAGAGCGGGACGCCCTCGAATGCCCCTTCCTTCAAACAGGTGAATAACACCGAGGCTTCGTCCCAGAGGGACCCCGGCCAAGGAGGAGAGGAAAAGACAGTGAAGGCAGCGCCTGGAGGTCAAACTTCAGGGGCCGGACACATGGGGGAGAGAATTCCCATGGGAGCTGACGGCGGGGGCCATATTGAATTCGGCACCGAGCCGGATGCAATTCCGGAGACCAATACGGCTCCAGAATCAAGCAGGCAGCCTTTCTCAGCTCGAGGGGGCATGCCTGTTCCACCGGCAACCTCTGTCCAACCAGAGGTGTCGGATGGTTTGTTGGTGGCGCTGAAGAGCGCCTCCATCGTCGATGAACACCGTGCCCTTATGGGTGCGGTGATTAAGAAGATTCAGTCTGCTGAGAGTGGACTGAATGAAGCCTGTATCAGCCTTATAAAAGGTTTTGAGGTATGTTTTATGAGGTTTCGAAGAGTGTCATGGTATGGATAGTAGCCCCTGGTACACTGTTTGTTGAAAGAAAGAACCGGACAGAGGATCAAATTTATGTTCGCAGGAAGACTCACTGGATGACATCTATTTCTCTTCTGTTATAAGCAGGCGTCTGTAGTGGCTGCTGCCTCTCATACTGCGGAGGTCTCCGGACTGAATCAAAGTCTGGAGTGGGCCAAAGAAGAACTTGGCCAGTTGAAAATGCAGTTGGGAGATAAACAAGGTATGCGCAAGTCTTGTTCGCATTTATTGCGAATGAATTTTCAGTATGATGATATATGTTTCATGATTTGCGCTAGGGATGATGACCGAAGTCGAGCCTCTTAAGAAGGCTGTGGCCGAGGCCGAGAAAAAGGCAACCACTGAGCAGGCTCTTCGTGAGAAGCACGAGGCCAGGGTTATTAAAGCTGAGCAGGAGCTGCAAGAGGCCGTGAAGAAATGCGAGACCTTAGAGCAGAGTTTAACGGAGAAAGAATCCGAACTTGCCAAGGCGCGTCAGGCCACGAGCGATGCCCGGGGGAAACCCAAAGCGCCCTGCAGGGGATCCAGGAGGCGAGGAAGATCGCAACGGGTAAGGCTTTTTCCATGTAAAGCAAGTATTTGAGGAGAAAATTATATTTCTAATTTTGAATTCGGATTTATCCAGGGGTATTTGCCGAGCTGCCTCGCAACATATCCGATGCTGCCCAATTCTACCGAGTTGAAGAAAGGAACACCGCAGATAAGCTCTTCTGGTCGCAGTATTTGGCGCCGAATTATCCGGTGCCTTCTGCCGATCAACTGAAACAGCTGATCGAACTGCATAAGGCGGCGGAACTAGCCATGAAAGATCTAGTTATCCGGCTATGGCCTGCCGAGCCGATTCCAAGCAGCTACTTCGGGCTCGTGAAGCGGCTTGTAAGCGCTTGCCCTCGACTTGACGTCATCAAGCGGTTGGTCTATATAGAAGGTGCGCGAATGGCCTTCGCCTGCGCAAAGGTGCACTGGGGGAAGATGGATGCCGAAAAGCTGATGACCGAAGGGCCGCCAGAGGGGAAGGAGCCCCGCAAGCCCGAATTATATTATGAGAGTGTCCTGAAAGGATCCTACCTTGCAGCGGAGCTATGCACCAAGGACATTATATTTCCATGAATGCCAATCATGTTGTCCTTTATAATGTTTGAACAAGGTCATTTATTTGTCGCCTGTTATATAAAAGTTTACCCTCATGTACGGCCGTTTTATATGTTAAACCTGAGAGTTGGCCAGTCGTCGGCTTCTGCCCCCACGTAAGAAGTACGGGGGTGTTCTGTATAAACCTGAGCACTCTTTATCCCAGTTTTGGGTCCTTCGAAGGAGGTGCTCAGCACAACGAACCAGGCAATCGGACTATAGGGCTTTATCACTCTCACTTAGCCATAGGAGCTTTAGTATGGTAGGCGCAGCCCCTGGTGTTCGGAAGACCGTACTAGGGGCTCTATAAGCACCTGATCGGAGAAAAAACCGATCCATGCACGCTGCATTGGTTATGGCATTATGCGGGAGAAATCCTTAAAGATTTTGTGACCTCTCGAACAGCTGACCAGCTCTAGCCGTATCATGACAGTCAGTTTTCGGCTTTCTATACTGAGGTGCTCGTAACCGGGACACAATCGCAGTAGTTCTCCCAATGCTACCTTAGCCGATATAGCGGAACGTAAGGTACCAAAACATGGGAGCCGGGCAAACCCAACTATTGACCCAAGACATGATTCGGAGCTGATGCATATAATGCTATAGGTTCGGGGTGCCGAACTTCCGTGAAGGTGTTCGGACTTTATTGCCGTGTTATGGGTAAAATGAAGCCCCTGGCATATTTGAAGGCATATCGCTATGTACGGATGCCACTTGAAAAAATGATTTCAATAGGAAATAATAGCAGGTAAACGTCATATAAATCCACATGTTGTATTTGAATAGTACGTCTATGCGTATGGGTACAAGTAATGTGATAAAAAAGGAATATGATTGCGGAACCTGCTGAGACCAGGGGGAAGAGGCTGAATGCGGATCCGTAATATAGCCGGATGGTCACTGCGGGGAATGTCTAAGGATTCCCTTACGCGTTCAAGCTGCCTCCGTGTAGCCCGTCCTGGTCGGCGCAGAGTCGAACCTGCGAAGGAAATGTAAGAAATATTTATGTGCCGGAGGGCGGTTGAGCCGCTGAGTTCGGACTGTCCTGGTCTTCGCCGGAGTGTTTAGTTGAGCTCTGGACGAGCCGAGCTATCCTTCCGCGAAGTAGTTCGGAGTCCCTTGAAGGTGTCCAGGAACCTGGTCATCGACTCGAGGTTCGGCTGCGAGGTGCTGCTCGTTGTTTCTGCTGCTAAGGCAGTGGTGTATTTGTTGGTGCCGAGGGAAGGTTCGGCCTTGCCATTAACCGTGATGACGCCGCGTGGACCGGGCATCTTGAGCTTACGGTAGGCGTAATGTGGCACTACGTTGAATCGAGCGAACGCGGTTCGTCTGTAACATCCCAAATTTTCAATTTGGAATGTTATACATTAGAGCATCATTGCATATCATATTTTATTTGCATTTTGATTTTGATCCTAGAAATTCTACACAACTCAAGGACCCACGGAGAGAGTTGGGGATTTCGTTATTTTCATATTTGGGTTTCCTCAAATTTTGAAAAGAGGATCATTTGATTTGATTTATTTTATCTTCAATTATTTCATTTATAAAAATACGAGAGAGGGAATAAAATGACTTTCCCAAAAATAAGAAATATTGAGAATTTAATAAAAAAATCAAATATTATTTTATTTGGAAGTTTTCGCTATTTTATTTGAATTTAGGAAAAATTGCACGTTTTTCAAAACTGCATTTTAGGGCCAAGAAAATGTTCATCTCGTTCTAAATATTTTATTTAGACGGTGAAAATTTGTTTTGGCATTCTTAGATTTTTATTTTATTTTATTTCCTAGAATTTTTCTTAGTTTCGACGGAATTGTTTAAAAAAAAAGAGTCGCGCGCTCGACTGGGCCGAGGCCCAGCCGAGCCGGCCCGCCTCCCCGCCGCCGTCTCCCGCGCCGAGACCGCGTGCGCGCCGCGGCCCAGCCGAGCCGGCCCGCCTCCCCGCCGCCGTCTCCCGCGCCGAGACCGCGTGCGCGCCGCCGCCGACCCGGACAGAGTCCGAGCCGGACTCCGCCTCCGCCGCCGCCTTGCCCCCTCCCCCAAGCCACCACACCCCCCTCTTTAAATAGCCGCCGCCGCCGCCCCTCACCCCGCCACCCGACCCGCACCGCCTCCCGCAGCCGCAGCCGCCTTCCCGCCGTCGCCGTCCGAAGCCGAGCCGCCGCCTTCCCGCCGCCGCCGCCCGGAGCTCCGTAGCCCCACCGGACCCCGCCGGACTTCGCCGGAGCCCGACGAGGTAGCCGCCCGCCGTCGCCGCCGTTTTTTTAAACCCGTTCGTTTTTTTAGAAAACCTAGATCCGTTTTTTTAGAAAACCCTAGTTTTCGTTTTTTTATTAGATCGATTTTTTTCGGTTTAGTTTTTTTAGTGAACGTTCGTCCGTACGTTCGTTTTAACGAACGAGTTCGCCGTTTAGTCGCTGTTAACGAACGTTCATTCATTAGCCTGTTCGTCCATTTTGTTTTTCTCGGATTTTCCGCGATTATTTCTGATCGCGATTTCCGATCTGTTTTTCGTTTTCGTTTTTCTTTTCGCTCGTTTGTCGGAATCAGGCAATTCAAGCGCCTAGAGTTTCGTCTCGAAGCCCTCTTTCCGTTTAACCAACTCTAACAAGTTTTTGCTTCTGTAAAATTTGACTTAGGTCTAGATTAGTAAACGAAGCTTGTTTCTTTCGCCGTTTGAGTTTCGTTGCTTCGTTTGATTTGATTCTTTTTGCAAACCGGAGTTCTTAAGTTGAACTTTCTGGTTAGATCTCTTATTTGAGTTTTACCTGTGCATTAGACGAGTACTTATTGTATGCTTGTTTGTTTGCGATAGAGTACCCGGAGTGCGCCGCTTGCTACTTCGAATCCCTAGGTTTCACGGATCACCAGCAAGGCAAGTAACACTTTGATCATACCTCTTTTCATACCCAGTTTTATTGCATTAGATCAATCCTCAAACACTGCATGATTAGGATCTGATTAAATTGTGGGTTGGGAAGTAGCTGATGAGGTAGAACCTATTGCCCTATTTATTACCAAACCCTTGGGAGTTACTTCTACGTTTGCTTATATTGCTATGCTATGCTAGTAGACGTGGATTGGGTTGAGTGTATCCATGACAGATGTGAGTTTGTTAATTAATGGTTCAACTTAAGGTGGCAACTTAAATACACATCTGGGTGGATTGAGGTACCTGGGTATTCCAGCGATTGCCTGTTTTTTTATGGACCGCCACCCAGGCTCAAAGGGATCATAAGATTATTCATGCTAGAAACTTCCGTGTGCTGCCGCAAGCTATTATGGGCTCTAGCATAGTTGATTAAGTTGTGTGAACTCTTACAGTGGTAGACTAGTAGATGTAGGGGAAGTAGGTGTAACTGTCTACCCGATCGTAAGGTGCTAACGCTTCTGAAAGACTATGTCTCGGTCATCCGTTTCTCAAACACCATGTAGTGCGAGAATCCCAACGGAGGAGATTGAGTCTTGCGGGGAAAAGTGTGCAAACCTCTGCAGAGTGTACAATCTAATCATGGTTAGCCGTGTCCCCGGTTATGGACAACTTGGGTATCTAGTACTTGGATTATCATGTGAATCTCATCATGTTACTTTAATTAATTTTGTTGGGATTAATGTTGAAACTTAATTGGGATTGAGATGGTATCACCCATTCTCAATGTTTAACAACCACCATGATAGTTAAATAAAATTTATTCCTTTGCAGTAGGGAAAAATTGGCTTTTCGCAAAACTGTAACCATAGAGCTTTCCACCAGCCAAATATGCATGTAGTATAGCATTATTCTATTCATTACTCTCTATGTGTTACATTGCCAGCATATTCCATGTGCTGACCCGTTTTCGGGCTGCAACGTTTCATGTTGCAGACTTTTCAGATGACGAGTAAGGTGCCTTAGGTCGTGGTTCTATACTCAGTGATGCCGTTGGAGTTGATGGACTCACTTATCTTCCAAGTCTTCCGCTGTTATCGTTTTTAGATGGCCTTAAGCCATATTTATTGTATTAAGTTCTCTTTTGAGACATTCGATGTAATAAGTGTGTGATTGCTACTCTGTTATAAATCCTTCGAGTACTGTGCGTGTCAGCATTACTGATCCAGGGATGACACTGATGCACATAGACTTGACCGTCTGAGGTCTGGTCGCTACATCGTCCGAGCAGTGCTTGATAATCACTGCGGAAAGGGACGATATCGAAGATTAACTCTTCGATATGGTAATTTTCTGGTGATCCGAAGACTACCTCAAGGGCAATTGAGCCTGTACAGCTAACCTCCACACCTGGTATAATGCCTCTGAAAGTGGCTTTAGTGGGTTTGATCGCCGAATGATCGATGCCCATCTTGCGCACTGTGTCCTGGTAAAGCAGATTTAGACTGCTACCTCCGTCCATAAGGACTCGAGTGAGGTGGAACCCGTCTATTATTGGGTCGAGGACTAGTGTGGCTGGATTGCGTTAACCGGACGATCCGTGCGGTTGAAGGTGACCGGCCCTAGTTTATATTGTGGGACGACTAGTTTCATTGAGTCGCCGTCCCTAAGGGTGCATATCTGGTCCGAGTTGGTAAGTTGGGTGGTATTTACCACATTCACTGATTGAATATGCGGGGGAAATTTCTTTTGCCCTCCTGTGTTCGGTGATCTGGGCTCTTCGTCGCTATCGTCGCTTTGAGACCCCCCTTCATCTTTGGCCCCTGCCCTGCCGGCTTGTTTGAAGACCCAGCATTCTCTGTTGGTATGGGTGGCTGGCGTTTCTGGGGTGCCATGAATTTGGCATTGGCGATCGAGTATGCGGTCCAGACTGGATGGACCCAAATTTTTATTTTTGGGTGGCCCTTTCCGCTGACCGGACTTTGAGCTCCTGAACCCGGCATTAACTACCGTATTTTTGACGTTTTCACCACATTTGCGGCGCCTGTGTTTTTTGCGTCGTGGTTTGCCGTTGCTATCCCTGGCTTCTGATATGCCAGGCTTGCTTGCTGTATTGGTACTACGAGCCAACCAGCTATCTTCGCCCGCGCAAAAGCGGGTCATAAGTGTCGTGAGGGCTGCCATGCTTCTCTTGGCCGAGGTGCCGGGCGAGCCATTCGTCACGGATATTATGCTTAAATGCCGCTAAGGCCTCTGCATCCGGACAATCGACTATTTGGTTCTTCTTGGTTAGGAACTGGGTCCAGAATTTCGTGGCCAATTCCCCTGGCTGCTGAGTTATATGACTTAAATCGTCAGCGTTCGGCGGTTGCACATAAGTGCATTGGAAATTGTCCAGGAATGCCTCTGCCAGGCTTTCCCAACTTCCGATGGAGTTTTCCGGCAAGCTATTGAGCCAATGCCGAGTCAGCCCCTTGAGTTTTAGCGGGAGATACTTGATGGCATGTAGGTCATCCCCGCGGGCCATGTTAATGTGGAGGAAGAAGTCTTCTATCCATACCGCGGGGTCTGTAGTGCCATCATATGATTCAATGTTTACGGGTTTAAACCCTTCTAGGAATTCGTGATCCATTACTTCATCAGTAAGCATAGGGGGTGTGCGGCGCCTCTGTGCCGGGCTATATCACGACGCAGTTCATACGAGTCTTGTCTGCCGTGTTCAGCTCGGCCGGATTTGCTTTTAGTGTATCCAGCGTGACGATCAACGTGACGTGTTGGTCCCCCGTGATCCATAGATTGATCTTGCATGTTTTGCCTTGTTTTCCAATACGTCTCGCAGGTCCTGCGTGTTGCCCCGGGCCATGGTATTTTTGTTTGAGTGGCGGCGGGGTGCGGGCTGGACTTCGGGCTGATATGCCTCTCTGTCTCGGCCACGAGGTGGCCGATCTGCCGCATCATACGCTGGTGGTGTATGTTTTAATGCTTCCTCCTCGAGTCGAGGTAGCAACCTGCGCTTTGGGTAACTCTTGGTTGGGCGCTCGAGTTCGTATTCCTCAGCTGCCAGGACTTCAGTCCATCTATCTGCTAGCAGATCTTGATCAGCTCGAAGCTGTTGTTGCTTTTTCTTCAGGCTGTTTGCTGTGGCTATAAGCCGGCGCTTGAAGCGCTCCTGCTCGACGGGATCCTTAGGCACGACAAATTCTTCGTCGCCGAGGCTCACTTCGTCTTCGGAGAGAGGCATGTAATTGTCATCCTTTGATTTTCCGTTTGCTGCCTATTCCGGAGGGCTAGCTTGTTCATCCTCCCGCTCAAGGTTTTGCTGGAGGGGATTATCGTCGTCTTCGGCACTATCTGGAGCGTTATTGTCTCTTGTGCCGGTATCGCTGCTTTTGCTGTGGCGAGACTTAGAGCGGCGCCGCTGACGTCGGTGCTTGGGTTGCTTCTTGGAGGGATTATCCTCCGTTGTTTTGTCGCCATCCCCTTCTTTGGGGGTGTCCACCATGTATATGTCATACGATGAGGTGGCCGTCCAGCGCCCTATGGGCGGTGGTTCTTGTTCGTCTCCTGCATCGTCGTCCATACCGTCGATGTCTTCGGAGCCGAAGTCGAGCATGTCGGTTAAATCGTCGACAGTGGCTACTAAGTGGGTGGTGGGTGGGGCGTGAATTTCTTCGTCGTCCGCATCCCATTCTAGCCGGACATAGTTCGGCCAAGGGTCTCCCGACAGAGAGAGAGACTTCAATGAGTTTAGTACGTCGCCAAAAGGCGAGTGCTGAAAGATATCCGCGGAGGTAAACTCCATGATGGGTGCCCAATCGGATTTGATGGGCACGGACACAAGCGGCTCGAAGTCCGTGGCCGGGGAAGAATCCAACGGTTCGGCAACACGGGTCTCGTAGGAGGTAAGGTCAGTATTCGGCGCTATCACCACTGAGTGTGCGGCCTCCGTGGTGGGGTCCATCCACCCGTCCACAGAGGGCACAATTTGTTCCGGATTGAGGGCCGGAGTAGTTGCAGGTGTGATCTCCCGAACACAGTCCGACGACAGAGCTAAATCATGCTCGTCGTGATTGTGCGGCACACCTGATATGGGCTCGAATTCGTCGAAGATCAAGTCTCCGCGGATGTCGGCAGTATAGTTCAAGTTTCCAAACCTAACCTGATGGCCAGGGGCGTAGCTATCGATCTGCTCCAGATGGCCAAGCGAGTTAGCCCGCGGTACGAAGCCGCCAAATACGAAGATCTGTCCAGGGGGAAAACCTCACCCAGGATCGCATCGTTGCCATCGAGTTGTCCGATGATCGAAGGAGCCATCAAGCCTTACGGTGACGGCACAGTGGAACTCTCAATGAAAGCACCAATGTCGGTGTCAAAACCGGCGGATCTCGGGTAGGGGGTCCCGAACTGTGCGTCTAAGGCGGATGGTAACAGGAGGCGGGGGACACAATGTTTACCCAGGTTCGGGCCCTCTCGATGGAGGTAATACCCTACTTCCTGCTTGATTAATCTTGATGATATGAGTATTACAAGAGTTGATCTACCACGAGATCGTAGAGGCTAAACCCTAGAAGCTAGCCTATGGTATGATTGTTGTTGTCCTACGGACTAAACCCTCCGGTTTATATAGACACCGAGGGAGCTAGGGTTACACAGAGTCGGTTACAAGGAAGGAGATCTACATATCCGTATCGCCAAGCTTGCCTTCCACACCAAGGAGAGTCCCATCTGGACACGGGACGAAGTCTTCAATCTTGTATCTTCATAGTCCAACAGTCCGGCCGAAGGATATAGTCCGGCTGTCCAAGGACCCCCTAATCCAGGACTCCCTCAATCATCACCATAGCCCCTCCGATGAAGTGTGAGTAGTTTACTTCAGACCTTCGGGTCCATAGTTAGTAGCTAGATAGCTTCTTTTCTCTTTTTGGATCTCAATACAATGTTCTCCCCCTCTCTCGTGGAGATCTATTCGATGTAATCTTCTTTTGCGGTGTGTTTGTTGAGACCGAAGAATTGTGGGTTTATGATCAAGTTTATCTATGAACAATATTTGAATCTTCTCTGAATTCTTTTATGTATGATTGGTTATCTTTGCAAGTCTCTTCGAATTATCAGTTTGGTTTGGCCTACTAGATTGATCTTTCTTGCAATGGGAGAAGTGCTTAGCTTTGGGTTCAATCTTGCGGTGTCCTTTCCCAGTGACAGTAGGGGCAACAAGGCACGTATTGTATTGTTGCCGTCGAGGATAACAAGATGGGTTTTTTTTATCATATTGCATGAATTTATCCCTCTACATCATGTCATCTTACTTAAGGCATTAATCTGTTTTCATGAACTTAATACTCTAGATGCATGCTGGATAGCGGTCGATGAGTGGAGTAATAGTAGTAGATGCAGGCAAGAGTCGGTCTACTTGTCTCGGACGTGATGCCTATATACATGATCATACCTAGATATTCTCATAAGTATGCTCAATTCTGTCAATTGCTCAACAGTAATTTGTTCACCCACCGTAGAATACTTATGCTCTCGAGAGAAGCCACTAGTGAAACCTATGGCCCCCGGGTCTATCTTCATCATATTAATCCTCCAACACTTAGTTATTTCCTTTGCTTTTTACTTTGCTTTTATTTTACTTTGCATCTTTATCACAAAAATACCAAAAATATTATCCTATCATATCTATCAGATCTCACTCTCGTAAGTGACCGTGAAGGGATTGACAACCCCTTATCGCGTTGGTTGCAAGGATTTATTTGTTTTGTGTAGGTGCGAGGGACTCGCGAGTAGCCTCCTACTGGATTGATACCTTGGTTCTCAAAAACTGAGGGAAATACTTACGCTACTTTGCTACATCACCCTTTCCTCTTCAAGAGAAAACCAACGCAGTGCTCAAGAGGTAGCAGGCCATAGTGGAAGAGAGGAGGAATCGGCCAAGTGGTGGGCACCCCCCCAAGCCTAATCCGAATTGGGGAGGGGGCCGGCCCCCCCTTTCCTTCTCTCCCTCTTCCCTTCCTTCCCCCTCCTAGTTGGACTAGGAAAGGGGGGAAACCTACTCCTAGTAGGAGTAGGAAGCCCCCCTTGGGGCGCGCCATAGGAGGCCGGCCCTTCCCCTCCTCCACTCCTTTATATACGGGGGAGGGGGCACCCCATAGAGACACAAGTTGATTTTAGCCGTGTGCGGTGCCCCCTCCACATATTTCCACCTCGGTCATATTGTTGTAGTGCTTAGGCGAAGCCCTGCGTCGGTAACTTCATCATCACCGTCACCACGCCGTCGTGCTGATGAATCTCTCCCTCGGCCTCAGCTGGATCTAGAGTTCGTGGGACGTCACCGAGCTGAATGTGTGCAGATCGCGGAGGTGCCGTGGGTTCGGTACTTGATCGGTTGGATCGCGAAGACGTTTGACTACATCAACCGCGTTACTTAATGCTTCCTCTTCGGTCTACAAGGGTACGTGGACACACTCTCCCCGCTCGTTGCTATGCATCTCCTAGATAGATCTTGCGTGATCGTAGGAAATTTTTTCAAATACTGCGTTCCCCAACAGAGGCTTAGTCAACGGGTCTGCAACATTCAGATCCGTATGTATTTTGGAAATCTCTATGTCTCCTTCCTTGACTTGATCGCGGATGGAATTGAAGCGTCTCTTGATGTGTTTGGTTCTCTTGTGAAATCTGGATTCCTTCGCCATGGCTATTGCTCCAGTATTGTCACAAAATATTTTCATTGGACCCGCTGCACTAGGTATTACACCTAGATCGGATATGAACTCCTTCATCCAGACTCCTTCATTTGCTGCTTCCGAAGCAACTATGTACTCCACTTCACACGTAGATCCCGCCATGGTGCTCTGGTTCCGACTGCACCAACTGACTGCTCCACCATTCAATATAAATATGTATCCGGTTTGTGACTTAGAGTCATCCGGATCAGTGTCAAAGCTTGCATCGACATAACCATTTACGACAAGCTCTTTGTCACCTCCAAAAACAAGAAACATATCCTTAGTCCTTTTCACGTATTTTAGAATGTTCTTGACCGTTGTCCAGTGATCCACTCCTGATTACTTTGGTACCTCCATGCTAAACTTATAGCAAGGCAAACATCAGGTCTGGGACACAGCATTGCATACATGATAGATCCTATGGCTGAGGCATAGGGAATGACTTTCATTTTCTCTCTATCTTCTGCAGTGGTCGGGCATTGAGTCTGACTCAACTTCACACCTTGTAACACAGGCAAGAACCCTTTCTTTGACTGATCCATTTTGAACTTCTTCAAAACTTTATCAAGGTATGTGCTTTGTGAAAGTCCAATTAAGCATCTTGATCTATATCTATAGATCTTGATGCCCAATATATAAGCAGCTTCACCGAGGTCTTTCATTGAAAAATTCTTATTCAAGTATCCTTTTATGCTATCCAGAAATTTTGTATCATTTCCAATCAACAATATGTCATCCACATATAATATTAGAAATGCTACAGAGCTCCCACTCACTTTCTTGTAAATACAGGCTTCTCCAAAAGTCTGTATAAAACCATATGCTTTGATCACACTATCAAAGCATATATTCCAACTCCGAGAGGCTTGCACCAGTCCATAAATGGATTGCTAGAGCTTGCACACTTTGTTAGCACCTTTAGGATCGACAAAACCTTCTGGTTTCATCATATACAACTCTTATTTAAGAAATCCATTAAGGAATGCAGTTTTGACATCCATTTGCCAAATTTCATAATCATAAAATGCGTTAATTGCTAACATGATTCGGACAGACTTAAGCATCTCTACGGGTGAGAAGGTCTCATCGTAGTCAACTCCTTGAACTTGTTGAAAACCTTTCGCAACAAGTCAAGCTTTGTAGACAGTAACATTACCGTCAGCGTCAATCTTCTTTTTGAAGATCCATTTATTCTATATGGCTTGCCGATCATCTGGCAAGTCAAGCAAAGTCCACACTTTGTTCTCATACATGGATCACATCTCAGATTTCATGGCCTCAAGCCATTTCGCGGAATCTGGGCTCATCATCGCTTCCTCATAGTTCGTAGGTTCGTCATGGTCTTGTAACATGACTTCCAGAACAGGATTATCGTACTACTTTGGTGCGGAACGTACTCTGGTTGACCTACGAGGTTCGGTAGTAACTTGATCCGAAGTTTCATGATCATCATCATTAACTTCCTCACTAATTGGTGTAGGCATCACTGGAACTGATTTCTGTGATGAACTATTTTCCAATTCAGGAGAAGGTACAATTACCTCATCAAGTTCTAGAAAGGATTCATTCTTAGCAACACAAATCTTGCCTTCAGATCTGTGATAGAAGGTGTACCCAACAGTCTCCTTTGGGTATCTATGAATACGCATTTCTCCGATTGGGGTTCGAGTTTATCAGGTTGAAGCTTTTTCACATAAGCACCGCAGCCCCAAACTTTAAGAAACGACAGCTTGGGTTTCTTGCCAAACCACAGTTCATATGGTGTCATCTCAATGGATTTAGATGGTGTCCTATTTAACGTGAATGCAACCGTCTCTAAAGCATAACCCCAAATTGATAGTGGTAAATCGGTAAGAGACATCATAGATCGCACCATATCTAATAAAGTATGGTTACGATGTTCGGACACACCATTACGCTGTGGTGTTCCAGGTGGCGTGAGTTGTGAAACTATTCCACATTGTTTCAAATGAAGACCAACTATGTACTCCAACGTATCTATAATTTTTGAATGTTTCATGCTATTATATTATCCATCTAGGATGTTTTATATGCATTTATATGCTATTTTATATGATTTTTGGGACTAACCTATTAACCTAGAGGCCAGTGCCAGTTTCTGTTTTTTCCTTGTTTTTGAGTTTTACAGAAAAGGAATACCAAACGGAGTCCAATTGACGTGCCAATTTTTGATGATTTTTTATGGACCAAAAGAAGCCCGGAGTAAAATAGTTGGGCCAGAAGAGTCCCGGAACGTCCACGAGGGTGGAGGGCGCGCCCTGCCACCCTGGGCGCGCCCCCCGACGTGAGACCGACGCCAAAAATTCCTATAAATACAGAAGCCCTCGAAAGAAACCTAGATCGGGAGTTCCGCCGCCGCAAGCCTCTAATACCAGTAGCTATGTGTTTGATCTCTCTCTCTCTCTCTCTCTCTCTCTCTCTCTCTCGTGTTCTTGATATGGCACGATCTTGATGTACCGCGAGCTTTGCTATTAAAGTTGGATCTTATGATGTTTCTCCCCCTCTACTCTCTTGTAATGGATTGATTTTTCCCTTTGAAGTTATCTTATCGGATTGAGTCTTTAAGGATTTGAGAACACTTGATGTATGTCTTGCATGTGCTTATCTGTGGTGACAATAGGATATTCACGTGATCTACTTGATGTATGTTTTGGTGATCAACTTGCAGGTTCAGTGACCTTGTGAGCTTATGCATAGGGGTTGGCACACGTTTTTGTCTTGACTCTCTGGTAGAAACTTTGGGGCACTCTTTGAAGTACTTTGTGTTGGTTTGAATAGATGAATCTAAGATTGTGTGATGCATATCGTATAATCATACCCACGGATACTTGAGGTGACATTGGAGTATCTAGGTGACATTAGGGTTTTGGTTGATTTGTGTCTTAAGGTGTTATTCTAGTACGAACTCTAGGATAGATCGAACGGAAAGAATAGCTTCGTGTTATTTTACTATGGACTCTTGAATAGATCGATCAGAAAGGATAACTTTGAGGTGGTTTCGTACCCTACAATAATATCTTCGTTTGTTCTCCGCTATTAGTGACTTTGGAGTGACTCTTTGTTGCACGTTGAGGGATTGTTATATTATCCAATTATGTTATTATTGTTGAGAGAACTTGCACTAGTGAAAGTATGAACCCTAGGCCTTGTTTCGAAGCATTGCAATACCGTTTGTGCTCACTTTTATCATTAGTTACTTTGCTGTTTTTATATTTTCAGATTATAAAAACCTATATCTACCATCCATATTGCACTTGTATCACCATCTCTTCGCCGAACTAGTGCACCTATACAATTTACCATTGTATTGGGTGTGTTGGGGACACAAGAGACTCTTTGTTATTTGGTTGCAGGGTTGTTTGAGAGAGACCATCTTCATCCTACGCCTCCCACGGATTGATAAACCTTAGGTCATCCACTTGAGGGAAATTTGCTACTGTCCTACAAACCTCTGCACCTGGAGGCCCAACAACATCTACAAGAAGAAGGTTGTGTAGTAGACATCAAGCTCTTTTCTGGCGCCGTTGCCGGGGAGGTTAGTGATTGAAGGTATATCTTTAGATCTTGCAATTGAATCTTTTAGTTTCTTGTTTTATCACTAGTTTAGTCTATAAAAGAAAACTACAAAAAAATGGAATTGAGGGTGCCTCATATGCTTCATCTTTTTAATGTCTTTCGTGAAAATGATGGAAAGGAAAATTGTGCCCAAGTGCTAGAAGAATAATGCATTAAAAATGTTTGGCACTAAATCTTTGAATGATGATCATGATTGCAATGTTGTTAGTATTAACTCTTTGAATATCCATAGTACTAATGATGATTGCACTAGTCATGATGAAAATGTCTCTTATAAGCATGTCAACTTTTGTGGAGTACATAGAGTTTGCAAGTACACACCAAATAGGGAAGATAGATTTTGCAAGAGGCATAAGTATTTAGAAACTAAATGGTTGCAAGAAAGGCTAGATGTTTGTGCTGAAAATTTAAATTTCTTAACCATCCTTGTGAACTTTGCAATGAACATGGTCATTTAAATATCCAATGCAAATTGTTTCATGATCGAATCGTGTCCAAAAATTGTGATGACTTGATTTCCCTTGCGCCTCATAATGAACTTAGTTTGCTTCTGAGTTATGAAGAAATGAAACGTATGATTAAGGATCTTCCAGAATTTGCCCTTGATAAAGTTCTTGATTTTGATCTAGAGGAAATTTATATGTATTGTGCGGTGAATTGCATTGAAAACTCTTATATTGCCAATTACATAAAGACAAGAAAACAAATAGAAGATGAAGAGAATACTAATGAAAGGGAAGAGGTTTCCCCGTATCCTCCTATTCTTTCTTATGATGAATCAGGTAATGAGGAGGAGCTTTCTATTCAACCAATCTCATTAATAAGGAGCTCCAAAAATAGGATTAAACCCATACTTAATGTGAAGAAGAAAAAGAAAAGACGGAGAAGCAAAGGTAAAAAGGTATCCCTCCCAAATGATGTTGCTCCTATTACTCATTGTGATGATGATAATTGCTATACTATTGGTGCTATCCATACTATCAATGGTGAGAGTGATTATGCTTATGATATGAAAAGGCCCAAGCTTGGGGATGCTATGTTTGATGAGAATGATATGTTTGAGAATTTATTTGCTGCAATTAATGTTTGTCCCAAGCTTGGGGATGCTATGTTTAATGAAGATGATATTTTTAGTCTCCCAAGTTTTGATGAGCAAATTTGTTATGATGATAGCATGCCTCCTATTTATGATGATTATATTGATGAAAGTGGGTTTGGAAGAGTGTCAACTTTAGGAAGTAATGATCCCACTATTTTGGAGGATGTTGAATCTTATTGTGATAATTATAAAAGTGGATTTGGAGAGGTCATGACTTTATTTGGTAATGATTCCACTATCTTGGAAGAGGTTTCAATTGATTATGATGAGAACAAAGTTGCTACTTATGATGATTATTGTGATGATAATTATGTTATAAAAAGTAGTGATGATTATGTTTACAAAACTTGTCATGATTATGATTACCCTTTTTCTGAACATTACTCTTTTAATGTGGAAACAATTTATAGTATTCGAGTTTCTTATGATACTCCCACTATTTCGAATGAGAAGAATTTTGCTTATGTGGAGAGTAATAAATTTTCTATGCTTGTGGGTCATGAAAGGAATGATTTATGTGATGGTTATATTGTTGAATTCATTCATTATTCTACTGAAAATTATATGAGGGAGGAATATATGCTTGTAGGAGTTGCAATAATATCAAGTTTCCTCTCTATGTGTTGAAAATCTTGAAGTTATGCTTGTTTTACCTTCCTATGCAAGTTGATTCTTGTTCCCATAAGTTGTTTGCTCACCAAATCCCTATGCATAGTAAGTGGGTTAGGCTTAAATGTTCTTGTCATATGCTTCATGATGCTTCCGCTATGTTTCAATTCTTATCTTTTATACGAGCATCATTGAAATCATCATGCCAAGCTAAAAAGGCAATAAGAAAAGCTCTTGTTGAGAGACAACCCAATATTTACCTTTACTGTTTTTGTGTGTTCACATGATTATGCTACTGTAGTAATCATGTTTTATAGCTTTTGTTTCAATAAAGTGCCAAGTAAGACCTTTAGGATAGCTTACGGTGATAGTTGTGTTGATCCTGCTGAAAATCAGAAACTTTTGCGACCAGTAAATTAGTATTCATAATTCACGGGAACGTGATTTTGATATGATTCTTTTTGATCTGGATTGGTTAAATAATTTCTCAGGTTTTCCTAATTTGGTAGAATTTTTGGAGTTACAGAAGTATGGAAAGTTACCAGATTACTACAGACTATTCTGTTTTTGACAGATTCTGTTTTCTATGTGTTGTTTGCTTATTTTGATGAATCTATGAGTAGTATCAGAGGGTATGAACCATAGAGAAGTTGGAATACAGTAGATATTACACCAATATGAATTTAGAATGAGTTCACAACAGTACCTAAGTGGTGATTTATTTTCTTATACTAAGGGAGCTTACGAGTTTTCTGTTAAGTTTTGTGTTGTGAAGTTTTCAAGTTTTGGGTAAAGATTCAATGGACTATGGAATAAGGAGTGGCAAGAGCCTAAGCTTGGGGATGCCCAAGGCACCCCAAGGTAATATTCAAGGACAACCAAGAGCCTAAGCTTGGGGATTCCCCGGATGGCATCCCCTCTTTCGTCTTCGTTCATCGGTAACTTTACTTGGAGCTATATTTTTATTCACCACATGATATGTGTTTTGCTTGGAGCGTCATTTTGTTTAATTTTGTTTTGCTTGCTGTTTGAATAATATCCCAAGATCTGAAATTCTTAAATTTTAGAGAGTATTCACATAGTTGCATAATTATTCGACTACTCATTAATCTTCACTTATATCTTTCGGAGTAGTTTGTCATTTGCTCTAGTGCTTCACTTATATTTTTTTAGAGAACGACGGTGGTTTTATTTTGAAGAAATAGATGAACTCTCATGCTTCACTTATATTATTTTGAGAGTCTTAAACAGCATGGTAATTTGCTTAGGTTATGAATTTAGTCCTAATATGATAGGCATCCAAGTGGGGTATAATAAAAACTTTCAGACAAAGTGCATTGAATAATATGAGAAGTTTGATTCTTTATGATGGTTTTGAGATATGAGGATGGTGATATTAGAGTCATGCTAGTAATGTAGTTGTGAATTTGAGAAGTACTTGTGTTGAAGTTTGTGATTCCTGTAGCATGCACGTATGGTGAACCGTTATTTGACAAAGTTGGAGCATGATTTACTTATTAATTGTCTTCCTTATGAGTGGCGATCAGGGACGAGCAATGGTCTTTTCCTACCAATCTATCCCCCTAGGAGCATGCGCATAGTGCTTGGTTTTGATGACTTGTAGATTTTTGCAATAAGTATGTGAGTTCTTTATGACTAATGTTGAGTCCATGGATTATACGCACTCTCACCTTTCCGCCATTGCTAGCCTCTCTAGTACCGCGCAACTTTCGCCCGTACCATAAACCCACCATTTACCTTCCTCAAAATAGCCACCATACCTACCTATTATGGCATTTCCATAGCCATTCCGAGATATATTGCCATGCAACTTTCCACCGTACCGTTTATTATGACACGCTTCATCATTGTCATATTGCTTTGCATGATCATGTAGTTGACATTGTATTTGTGGCAAAGCCACCGTTCATAATTCTTTCATACATGTCACTCATGAGTCATTGCACATCCCGGTACACTTCCGGAGGCATTCATATAGAGTCATATTTTTGTTCTAGTATCGAGTTGTAATTTTTGAGTTGTAAGTAAATAGAAGTGTGATGATCTTCATTATTAGAGCATTGTCCCATGTGAGGAAAAAAAGAAGAGAAAGGCCAAAAAAAGAGAAGGCCAAAAAAAAGAGAGAAGGTGCAATGCTACTATCCTTTTTCCACACTTGTGCTTCAAAGTAGCACCATGATCTTCATGATAGAGAGTCTCTTATTTTGTCACTTTCATATACTAGTGGGAATTTTCGTTATAGAACTTGGCTTGTATATTCCTATAATGGGCTTCCTCAAAATGCCCTAGGTCTTCGTGAGCAAGCAAGTTGGATGCACACCCACTTAGTTTCTTTTGTTGAGCTTTCATACATTTATTGCTCTAGTGCATCCGTTGCATGGAAATCCCTACTCACTCACATTGATATCTATTGATGGGCATCTCCATAGCCCATTAATACGCCTAGTTGATGTGAGACCATCTTCCTCCTTTTTGTCTTCTCCACAACCACCACTCTATTCCACCTATAGTGCTATGTCCATGGCTCACGCTCATGTATTGCGTGAAAGTTGAAAAAGTTTAAGAATACTAAAGTATTAAACAATTGCTTGGCTTGTCATCGGGGTTGTGCATGATTTGAATATTTTGTGTGATGAAGATGGAGCATAGACAGACTATATGATATTGTAGGGATAAGCTTTCTTTGGCCATGTTATTTTGGGAAGACATAATGGCCTTGTTAGTATGCTTGAAGTATTATTACTTTTATGTCAATATTAAACTTTTGTTTTGAATCTTATGGATCTGAATATTCTTGCCACAATAAAGAGAATTACATGGATAAATATGTTAGGTAGCATTCCACATCAAAATTTTTGTTTTTATCATTTACCTACTCGAGGACGAGCAGGAATTAAGCTTGGGGATGCTTGATACGTCTCCAACGTATCTATAATTTTTTATTGTTCCATGCTATTATATTATCCATCTAGGCTGTTTTATATGCATTTATATGCTATTTTATATGATTTTTGGGACTAACCTATTAACCTAGAGCCCAGTGCCAGTTTATGTTTTTTCCTTGTTTTTGAGTTTTACACAAAAGGAATACCAAACGGAGTCCAATTGACGTGCCAATTTTTGATGATTTTTTATGGACCAAAAGAAGCCCCCGGAGTAAAATAGTTGGGCCAGAAGAGTCCTGAGCCGTCCATGAGGGTGGAGGGCGCGCCCTACCCCCCTGGGCGCGCCCCCTGCCTCGTGGATGACTCGGAGACCCCCCTGACGTGAGACCGACGCCAAAAATTCCTATAAATACAGAAACCCTCAAAAAGAAACCTAGATCGGGAGTTCCGCCGCCGCAAGCCTCTGTAGCCACCAAAAACCAATTGGGACCCTATTCCGGCACCCTGCCGGAGGGGGATCCATCACCGGTGGCCATCTTCATCATCCCGGCGCTCTCCATGACGAGGAGGGAGTAGTTCACCCTCCGGGCTGAGGGTATGTACCAGTAGCTATGTGTTTGATCTCTCTCTCTCTCTCTCCCTCTCTCTCTCTCTCCCTCTCTCTCTCGTGTTCTTGATATGGCACGATCTTGATGTACCGCGAGCTTTGCTATTATAGTTGGATCTTATGATGTTTCTCCCCCTCTACTCTCTTGTAATGGATTGATTTTTCCCTTTGAAGTTATCTTATCGGATTGAGTCTTTAAGGATTTGAGAACACTTGATGTATGTCTTGCATGTGCTTATCTGTGGTGACAATGGGATATTCACGTGATCTACTTGATGTATGTTTTGGTGATCAACTTGCAGGTTCAGTGACCTTGTGAGCTTATGCATAGGGGTTGGCACACGTTTTGGTCTTGACTCTCTGGTAGAAACTTTGGGGCACTCTTTGAAGTACCTTGTGTTGGTTTGAATAGATGAATCTGAGATTGTGTGATGCATATCGTATAATCATACCCATGGATACTTGAGGTGACATTGGAGTATGTAGGTGACATTCGAGTTTTGGTTGATTTGTGTCTTAAGGTGTTATTCTAGTACGAACTCTAGGATAGATCGAACGGAAAGAATAGCTTCGTGTTATTTTACTACGGACTCTTGAATAGATCGATCAGAGATGTCAGGTGGTAGGTGCGACATATGCCAACGGGTAGCTTTCATTGTGGGAGCCAGTAAGACATCGCCGGTGCCTGGAAACGGGATAAGGCGAAGACATGCACGCCGGCGAATCTTACCCAGGTTCGGGGCTCTCCGTGGAGATAACACCCCAAGTCCTGCTCTACGGGGTCTCCGCATGATCACTAGATCAACACAAGTGGCTCCTTGAGCTGTTCGGCTAGAGGAAGAAGAAGGGCAAGGCTAGCTCTCCTCTTCTCTCTATGTGGTGTCTAAACCTCTAAGAGATCCACCCTTTGCATGAGTGCCCTGGGGGGTTTATATAGGCCTACCCCCAGGGGTTTAATGGTAATCCGGCTGGATGCGGGTCCAGGCCGTCAGTGTCTGTATCCGCCGGCTTCTCTGCCGGCCGCTGGGGCCCGCCGACTGGTGGGTCCCGCCGGCTGCCGGCCTCTTGGCCGACAGGCCGGCCCCACCGCCTGGGGGTCTTGCCGGCGGCTGGTTACTGTAGCCTCACCCCTGAAATGACGAGGGCTTTGCCGAGGTAAGCATGGCTACAGTGCCGCCGTCTGGCGGGCTCTCACTGTAGTCTTATCTCGTCTTGTCTCCTTAATGATGCACATACTTCGAGGGAGTGAGGTAGCCGGCTATTGGGAGCCGGCTACACCCCAGGCCGACTGGGGGGGGGGGGCTTGGCCGCCTTCGAGCGTCTCTCTGGCTAAAGGGGCCCGCCACCCGCGGGCCGTACTGACAGCCTGTCATGGGTGGCGTCCTGGTCAACATGGCAACAGTGCCGCGCCGGACGGGGGATGGCCGACCCATACGGCGCACTGTGGCCATGCGTGCTCCGGGATTCGGGGGTGGCAGGCTTTACTGTAGCCACACCCCGTCTCGTCACCGTTATGTGGGTGCAGTCCTTGAGGGTGCAATCTTGGCCGCTTGCCGGGAGCTGGCCCTCTTGTGGCCGGCATCGTGGAGTCGGTCTTCTTCTGGCCGGCTTCTTGGAGTCGGCCTTCTTGTGGCTTTCTTTCGGGAGGGTTTTAGGGTCGGGCCACCTTCCAGTAGTCGGCCTGTGAGATAGCCGGCCAGGGGAAGGCGGCCCTGTGCTTTGGGTGCTTGAAGGCTCGATCGGCCCGATAATTTTTGAAGAGCCAGGGGGAGTCGGTTAGGCTACCCGTGGTCATTTACTTCGACAGTAGTCCCCGAAGCTGGTTGGGCTTCGCGGCTGAAAGGAGGACGAGAAGCTTAATCAGCTTCCTATCTTGAGGAGCCAGCAGCTAGGAGCCGGCTTTGATCAGGTGCGCCGTCTTGGTGAGGCTTTGAAGTCTGAAGGCGGGAACCAGCTGGCGCGCACGCCAGGTTGCGGGCCGGCTGCTTGCCGACCGCACGCCATGTGGCGCCCTCCGGCTGGGAGAGCCTGCCAGCCTATGTGCGCGACGGGACGCCGCTGCAGGCCGGGGCCCACCACTTCCACACCTCGGCCTAGGTGTGGATCTTCTGTGGCCCAAAACGGGCCATTCGCCTTCCAACGGCAGTTTCCGCATGCCGTTAGGGCGCAATAATCGCGGGACGTGGGGGAGTGGGCGCAGTCAATCCCACGCCCCCCTACGCCTCGCCTCCTCGGCTTCGCCGCACGAGGCTATAAATAGGGGGAGGAGGAGGAGCGGCAGACGCTCGCACGCTCGCCCTCGCTCCGGCATCTTCTTCTTCTTCTTCCTCTCCATCGCTGTAGCCCCTCGCTGCCGCGCCGTCCCTCCAGTCATCGCACTACCCCGCAGCTTCACCGCCGCGGGGCCATGCTTTCGCCGTCGCCGCGCCTTTTTCATCGGCTTCTTGCCCTCATGTCGCGTGGCGGAGACTGGGACGGCTCCAACGTCCACGAGGACCACATCGACTTCCTCCGCAAGACGCGGCGGTTGCCCGGCAAGGATCATGTGCGGGTCCGTCTCGCGCCAGAGAGAGAGATCTCGCCGGCGCCGGAGGAGGGCGAGCGGGTAATCTTCCGCTCGCACTGCCTGCGCGGCCTCGGCCTGCCTACGAGCGGCTTCTTCCGTTCCTTCCTCGAGTTCTACCAGCTCCGGCCGCACCACCTCACTCCAAACACCGTGGTGCTGCTGTCTGCCTTCGTCACATTGTGCGAGGGCTTCCTCGGCGTCCTTCCCACCCTCGAGCTCTGGGGGGAATTCTTCCAGTCCAAGCTCGGTACCGCCATGAGGGGCGTGCCGGCTCAGAGCGGCGCCTTCATCACGATGCGGAGGCCGGTAGCCGACAACCCCTTTCTTCCCATCACGCTGATCCAGTCGGTGAAGCTCTGGCAGTAATCCTACTTCTATGTGAAGAACGTCGCTCCGCAAGGCGACTTCGTCAACTTGCCGGTTTATGTAGCCGGCCCGCCGGCTGGGAGGCGGCCCCAATGGTCCTATCGGGCCAAAACACTGTCGCCTGCTGGAGCCGCCGCCGTCGCGCGACTCCGGGTATTGGTCCAGTCAGAGGGCCTAACCGGGCCCGACCTGCTGGCCGCCTTCGTGGCGCGCCGGGTGCTCCCGCTCCAAGGCCGCCCTCATATGATTTGTCAAATGAGCGGCCAACTCGATCCGAGTCGGCTGTGTACCAAGGAGATGCCTCATGCAGAGGTAGCTCACATGGTGAACTACCTTGCGAACTGCAAGCTCGCCGACGAGTGGCAGTTTGGCAAGGAGCCGTACTCCCGTGCTAATCCCCCACCTATGGTAACCTTTCTTTTTCTTCTTTACTTTTGTCACCAAGTTTCTCTTGGCCGACTCTGACCAGTCGGTTTGTCTTGACAGAGCCCCCTCCTTCGACCGGCAGCTGGGGCAGCGGGGCTGGAGCGCCAATATCCCCCGACCGGACGACGCACGACTTGGACGACCCCGACTTGGGGGCGGCCGCTCTAGACGACGACACCGTGGGGGAAGGCGGCGAGGCAGGCGGCTCCGAGCTTGGAGCGATCTTCGACGACTGGCCGGATGATGACGAGGCGGAAGTCGTCCCGCGCCGCCAGCCGGCGTCCAATCATCATGGCGCGGGTTCATCTGCCGCGCCGGCTGTCCGAGGCGGCGCGCAGAAGCGCCGGGCCGCGCCGAGCCTATTCGGCTGTCGGCCAAAGAAGCCCAAGAGCGCGGCGGCGGCGACCAAGCAGGACGAGGCAGCCGCGAAGGCTGCCCGCTTCCGCAAGGTGGTGAAGCAGCCACAAATGGTTTCAGCATAAGTGTCAATTCTCTCACGTATTCCTTCTTCTTTTTTGTTGATATTCTTCTGAGTCCTTGTCTTGACTTAAAAAAGGCTCCGCTTTCTCTTGAGCGGACCGCTGCCGCCTCTGTGGTTGGAGCGGCGGGAGGATCTGCAAGCGCCCGCCGCGTGGACCCCCGTGCCGAGCTTCAAGCGGCAACGGAGCGGAATGCGTGGGAGGTGCGGGAGGAGCGGGGGGCGGAGGAGCTAAGGGCGGCCGCTGCCACGGCAGCGCAGGAGACGACAGAGAGGTCGGCGGAGGCACAAGCCGACGCATCGGCCAAGGCTCAGGCGGAGGCTGCAGCCGCAGAGAGGGCGGCGGAGGCCCTGCGTAACCGGCATCCGCAGCTTGTCGTCCCCCTTCGTGCCGTGGCACCTGACATCCCGGTGCCCCCGCCGGAGGAAGCCGATGGCGACCAGCTGGTGGCGGAGAGGGAGGAGGGCGACGTCGTCGTCCCGGAGAGGGAGGCGGCACCACCATTGCCGACTGGGGCAGACCAAGGCAGCCGGCCTAGCGCGCCGCCGTGCAACCGGCTGGAGGCGAGCCGGCTGCGAGGGCAGACCTTGTGGTCCGGTCGCCATCGCGCCAGCGCGCAGGGAAGGCGACTTCGGCGCCGGACCCGCAGAAGGCCGCGGGCTCTAGCCCGTCGGCCCAGGATCTGGAGACGGCCAGCGCCAGCTCGCCGGGGTGGACGCCGGGTGGTGGGACGGCCATGCTGAACGTGGCGGCACAAGAAGTCCGGAACCGGCTTCTATCCCAAGCCACCGTGCTGAAGCAGTGTACTCAAGAGTTCCTCGCGACGCGGACGGCCATTCGGGTGAGTCTTCCCGCTTTTTTGTTTCTTGTTCTTGATTTCTTCCGTGGGGGCGCGTCAGCGCACCCACTGGGTTTAGTCCTCGAGTTCCGAGTCGGCTGCTGAGCAGGCGACTTGGAACTTCTTGGCAGACTTCGATTGCTATCTTGTTCTTATTCGCTCCTCTGTCCTATTTGCAGGACTATCACAACCTCCACGCGGCTACCTTCAACTCCCAGGCCCGGGAGCTGAACCAGAAGACCATTGATCTGACAGAGAGCCGGAGTAAGTGCTTCATCTTTTATCTCACGTGGGGGCGCGTCAGCGCACCCACTGGGTGTAGTCCCCGAGATTCGGGCCGACTGCTGAGCAGTCGGGCCGGATCTTTCCTGGCGACTTCTTTCTTATTGCTTTTTTTCTTTACCATATCCGCAAAGGCCAATGCGGACCTGAGGGAGCAGTTGGGTGGGGCCCAGACCGCCCTTCGCGCCAAGGAAGACGAGTGCAACGCCTTGGCTCAGGAGCGCGTCCGCTTGATCAAGAAGCTGGCCGACCAGGAGGAGAGCCATAAGGCGGCCCTGAAGGCGGCGCAGGATAGCGAGGCCGCCCTCCAAGCCGAATACGAGACCGAGGCGGCGAGCTGGGCTGAGGCAAGGCAAGCTTTGAGCGACGGCTACGGCCAGATCGAAGATTTGGTTGACGGTAGGCCGCCTTCTTCTTCGTCCCTTTGCTGGCCGCTTGCCATTTGTTCCATTTTCTGACTTTGTATTTTCTTCCTTTCTTACTTGCGCAGAGTACTTCCCTGGTTACTCCGTTGCCGCCAACCATGTCATCAAGGCCCGCCGCGACGCGCAAAGGCAGGCTGGGGCTGAGATCGCGCCGGATGCTCGCCGGTCGCTTGAGGAGCAGCTTCTGACGATCCAAGCCCGCCTCCAGCTGGCTCACCGCATGCTCCGCCGTCTTCAGCGCGTTGGGGCGCAAGTGCTGGCCGCCCTCTGGCCCAGCGAGGTGGTTCCCCGTACCCTCAGTCGGACTGCCGACTGGCTGGAGGTAGCGGTTGGCCGCTTCGAGGCCTGGAAGGCTTCTGCAACTCGGTCAGGCGCCAGGCGGGCGCTGGAGTTCGTCCGAGCTTGGTATCCTGGGCTGGATTTGGCCCAGCTGACCACCTGGCGGTAGGAGGCCAACGAGGAGCTGGAGGCGGTGCGGCCGGCTATCATCCAGCGCGCCTCGGCGATCGCCGACTACACCGACACCAGTGCCTTTGCCCCTAAGGTGAATGATGACGGCGTTGCTCAGCCGGAGGAGTGGTTTGGGCTGAACCCAGCGGATGGTGAAGACTCGGCGGAGGAGATCGGCTCTAGTGACGAGGGCGAAGAGGAGGAGGGAGAGGATGGTGAAGACGCCGTGCCAGACGGTGGAGTAACCGGCCAGCCTCACCTTGATCGTGCCTCCAGCAACGAGGCGCGTGCGAGCGCGCCGCCTGCAGCCGGTGATGATCAAGCCGAGACTCGCCAGCCGGCCACTCCTCCAGCCAGCATTGCCGTCTCCACTGACCTTCCTGGCTCGCCTGTTGCACCTTTGGCCTGATCTGCCACCTTTGTTTTCCTGTTTATTACTTGCATTTAGCTGTAAAATCTTCGGAGGAGATTGGTGTTCCATGGTCGTTCCGACTCCTTGCCGGAATCATCTATCTTGCGTGCCTTCGGCTTCTGTGCGTCGATCAGGTAGTAGGAGTCGTTGCCTAGGGCCTTGCTGATGACGAAGGGGCCTTCCCAGGGGGCCGAGAGCTTGTGTTGGCTGCCTGTTCGCTGGATCAGCCGGAGCACAAGATCGCCTTCTTGGAAGGATCTTGGCTTGATCTTCCGGTTGTGGTAACGGCGCAAACCCTGCTGGTAGATGGCGGACCGGCTGAGTGCTAACAGCCGGACCTCTTCCAGCAGGTCAACACCGTCTTCTCGCGCTTCCTTGGCCTCCGCCTCCGTGTACATGGTGACCCAAGGTGAGTCGAACTCAATGTCAGTTGGGATGACAGCCTCGGCACCATATACAAGGAAGAAAGGGGTGAAGCCGGTTGACTTGTTCGGGGTAGTACACAGACTCCAGAGGACGGCCGGCAGCTCGTCGAGCCAGCAGCCGGCCGAATGCTCCAGTGGTACGACCAGTCGGGGCTTGATGCTGGAGAGGATGAGGCCGTTTGCTCGCTCGACTTGGCCGTTTGACTGCGGGTGGGCTACAGACGCTAAGTCCAGTCGGATGCTCTGTGTCGCACAGAAACGTGCCAGTGCTCCTTTGGCAAAATTCGTGCCATTGTCGGTGATGATGCTGTGAGGTGCGCCATACCGGGTGGTGATATCTGCGATGAATGTCACGGCAGTCGGCCCGTTCAGCTTCTTGATTGGCTTCGCTTCAATCCACTTGGTGAATTTGTCCATGGCGACAAGCAGATGTGTCATGCCGCCGCGCGCCGTCTTGAATGGCCCCACCATGTCCAGTCCCCAGACGGCAAAGGGCCAGGTGAGGGGGATGGTCTTGAGTGCAGAAGCCGGCAGGTGTTGCTTGGGGCTGAAGACTTGGCACCCTTTGCAGTATTTGACTAATTCCTTGGCGTCTTCCAAAGCAGTCAGAACCCATGGCGGAAAGCTTTGGCGACAAGTGATCTTGAGGCCGCATGGTGGCCGCATTCGCCTTGGTGGATGTCCTTGAGGATTGCTATGCCCTTCTCTGGCTCGACGTAGCGCTGGAAGACTCAAGTGACGCTGCGCCTAATGAGTTCTCTATTTACTATTGTGTATGCTCTGGCTCGGCGTTGAACTTGTCTTGCCGAGATCTCGTCAGTCGGCAGCTCTCTGTTTACCAGGAAGTTGAGGATGGGTTGGGCCCATGATGGAGCTGTGACTTCTTCTATTGCCAATGCGGCTACTGCGACCAGGGTGGGTGGGTTGGGTGGTGAAGAGTTGGAGTCGGCCATCGCCTGTTGTGTCGTTGCAGTCCCCGGGCCGGGTTCTAAAGTCCCCGAGCCGGGTGCGACTACGGCAGTCCCCGAGCCGCCCGTCGAAGTCCCCGAGCCGCCTGCTGGGTTCCCCAAGTCGGATCCGACTGCATCAGGGTCAGGCGGTACGAAGATGGAGTCTGATTCTGGAGACGGCTTGACAGACGGTTTGAGGAGGCGTTGGAGAGAGACGCCGGTTGGGATAGCTTGTCGGGTGGAACCGATTCATGCCAGGGCATCTGCTTGCTAGTTGTGGGCCCGTGGCACGTGGAGGAACTCGCATCCTTCGAAGTATCCGCTGATTTGCTGAACGAGGAATCGATAGCTCGCCATGTTTGCGTCCTTGGCGTCCCAGTCGCCAGATGATTGTTGGACTACCAAATCCGAGTCGCCATAGCACAGGATCCGGCGGATGCTGAGCTCTTTGGCTAGCCGGAGCCCATGTATAAGCGCCTCGTACTCGGCCACGTTGTTGGAGGCGGCAAAATGAATTTGCAACGTGTATCTTAGTTTGTCGCCCTTGGGAGAGGTGAGGACGATGCCGGCTCCCAAGCCGGTGCGCATCTTGGATCCATCGAAGTGCATCCGCCAATGAGTGGAGTCGGGAGCCGGCGGTAGGTACTGGGTCTCGGCCCAGTCGACAAGGAAGTCGGCCAGTGCTTGGGACTTGATGGCGGTGCGAAGCTGGTAGAAGATCGTGTAAGGAGCCAGCGCAATGGCCCACTTGGCCACCCGGCCGGATGCATCCCGGCTGCCTATGATCTCGGCAAGCGGGGCAGTACATACGACCGTGATGGGGTGCTCTTGAAAGTAGGGCTTCAGCTTCTTGGCGGCGAAGTATACTCCATAGCACATCTTCTGGTAGTGCGCGTAGTTTTGCTTCGAGGTGGACAGTACTTCGCTCAAATAATACACCGGCCTCTGGACTAACTGAGGTCGGCCTTCTTCTGGGCGTTGGACCACAATAACTGTGCTGACCACTCGGCTAGTTTCGGCAATCTAAAGGAGCATGGGCTCTTTCTCAGTTGGCGCCGCCAAGACAGGTGGCGTGGTCAACATCTTCTTCAACTCGTGAAAAGCTTGGTCTGCTTGGTCGTTCCACTCGAAGTGGGTGGACTTTTTCATGAGTCGGTACAGGGGGAGAGCCTTCTCTCCTAGCCGACTGATGAAGTGGTTCAGGGAGGCCAGGCACCCGGTAAACTTTTGGACGTCTCGCAGCTTGGTAGGAATCTCCATTCTCTCTATGGCCTTGATCTTCATTGGGTTGCACTCGATGCCGCGTTCGGAGACCAAGAAGCCTGGAAGCTGGCCGGCTGGTACTCCGAACACGCATTTCTCAGGGTTGAGCTTGATCTGAAACCGGCGCAAGTTGTCGAATGTTTCTCTGAGGTCTTCCAGCAGGGTGCCGCGCTTCTCCGTCTTCACCACAATATCGTCTACATAGACATGGGCATTTCTGCCGAGTTGCTTGAGGAGGCATTTCTGCATGCAACGCTGAAAAGTGGCACCGGCATTTCTCAAGCCGAATGTCATAGTCAGGTAGCAGAAAGCTCCGAATGGTGTGATGAAGGCGGTCTTCAGGCGGTTGGCTGGATCCAACTTGATCTGATGGTACCTGAGTAAGCATCCAAGAAACTCAACAGCTCGCATCCGGCTGTGGAGTCTATCACTTGATCGATTCGAGGTAAGGCAAACGGATCTTTGGGGCAGGCTTTGTTGAGGCTGGTATAATCTATACACATGCGCCATTTATTGTTTTTCTTCAATACAAGGACCGGGTTGGCAAGCCATTCTGGAAAAAACACCTCCATAATGAAGCCGGCTGCCAGAAGTCGGGCTATCTCTTCTCCTACAATCCTTCTCTTTTCCTTCGACAGTCGGCGGAGAGGTTGTTTGACTGGTTTTGCGTCTGCTCGGACGTGTAGCTTGTGCTTGGCGAAATCCTTCGGAACACCCGGCATGTCCTTTGGGGACCATGCAAAGATGTCTCGATTCTCACGGAGGAAATCGACGAGCTCGCCTTCCTATTTGCTGTCCAGGTTTGCTCCAATGACGGCAAACCTCTCCGGGTTCTCTGGGTCCAGTGGTATCTTCTTTGTTTCCTTGGCCGGCTGGAAGGAGCCTTGAGCATCATATTCCTTGGGGTCAGGGGACAGGGCCGACTGCTTGCCGGCCATGGCCACGACTCGGTCCAGCATCTTTTTTTCTTCGGCAATCACGAGGGACTCGGCCAGCCGGCTGCTGGTTGCAGCACACTCAGAGGATTTCTTGTAGTCTCCGGCTATGGTGATGATCCCCTTTGAACTAGGCATTTTCATCTTGAGGTAGGCATAGTGGGGCACAGCCATGAACTTGGCCAGGGCAGGTCGGCCAAGCAACGCATGGTAAGGGCTCTCTAGATCCACCAGTTCAAACCAGACTGCTTCTCAGCGGAAGTGACCCTTGTCTCCGAAGAGAACATCTATCTTGATCTTGCCGATTGGTGAGCAGGACAAGCCGGGTACGATGCCATGGAACACAGTCCGGCTTGGCATGAGTTGCTTCGTCTTGATGTTCAGCTTCTCCATGGTGTCACGGTACAGTATGTTGATGCTGCTCCCACCGTCAATCAGTACTCGGGAGAAACGGGCAGCTTGCCTTTCTGTCGTGAGGGTGGAGTCCAACACAATTGCATAAGAGCCGGGAGACGGCATCACCTCTAGGTGATCGGCCCGGCTCCAGCTGATAGGCTTCTCAGACCAATGCATAAACTCTGGGTTGTTAGAGGCGATCACGTTGACTTCTTGGTGTTGTCGGCGCCGACTGCGTTTGTCTTCAGTTTGGCTTGTAAAGACAATGTAGGCGGAATGCTCGTCCGGGAACTCGTCTTTAATGGCTCCGACTGCTGAGGGGATGGAGGTGGCTGGCCAGCAGGTGGAGGCGGCACCAGCCCTTCGCCTTTGGAGATTCGCGTGAGCCAATGACACTTTCGAGTCGTGTGGTTGGACGGCTTCACGCCGCTGTGGAACTTGCAGGGGGCATCAAGGGTTTCCTCGTAGGAGAAAGTCAGCTGCCAAGCCGCCCTACCGCTCTTCTGCTTCTTGGGCATGGGCCGCCCTTTAGGTTGTTCGTCTTCGGCTGTGGCTACTTGCCGACTGGTGGAAGGCGGCATAGGGGCCTTGCGCTTGTTGTCGTTTGGGTACGGGCGTCGATTGGAGTCACCGGCCGGCGTCTTGGGAGCCGGAGCGAGCACCTTTCCAGAGGCATCCACTCGAAGCTCAGTCTTCATTGAAGAGTCGGCCGTGGTATACTTGTCTGCTATGATCAGCAGCTCGTCGAGGGTAGTCGGCTCGTCGCAGAGGAGCCTGTGCTTGAGGAGGGTGCCCTCTCGGCACCCGGCGATGAAGTACTCTATGGCTTGAACCTCGTGCACCCCTTCGCAGGAGTTGCGGAGCTCGGCCCAACGCGTGAGGTAGTCGCGAGTTGATTCGCTGGGCCCTTGGACGCACAAGGAAAGCTGGCGGGGCTTGGGAGGCCGCTTGTATGTGCTGGTGAAATTGCGGATGAAGACTTCCGTGAAGTCTAGCCAGCTGTTGACGCTGTAGGGCTTGAGGCTATTCAACCAGGTGCGTGTCGTGCCTCGAAGCATGAGCGGGACGTACTTCACGACAACGCGCCTGTTGCCGTTTGCTATGCGGACTGCGGTGGAGTAATCGATCAACCAGTCTTCCGGCTTCATGGAGCCGTTGTATTTTGGCGTGTCTCTTGGGAGTGAGAACCCTTTGGGGAAGGGCTCGTCGCGGATGCGGGGGCCAAAGCAAGGCGGGCCGACATCATCTTCTTCTTCTAGCGCCAGGGATCGCGCAAGGCGGTCGATCCGGTGGCGGGCATCATTCTCGCCGACTCCTTCGCGGTGGCCTAGTCGGTCGCCGAGAGTCGGATGCGTAACAGGCGGCGGGGTGGGATATCTCTCCCCACGAGGCGGGGGAGGAGGCGGATTGCAGCGTCGTTCCACAGCTCGGGGGCGGCCTTCTACGTCGCGCTCGATGGTGAGCCGAGTCAGACTGCGGCTAGAAACCGGCTCCTTGTCTTTTCTCGCACGGGCGCCGCTTGCAGTCGGCGTCCGGGATGTCGCGCCGTGCTCTCGGTGTGGGGGAGGACTTTCAGCGCGGGCGCTGGCTTCATGCCGTTCTGCGGCCGCGTCGATCAGCTGCTGGATGCGTCTAGTCATGTAGGGGAGCTCGTCGGCCCCCAGCCCGTTCAGCTCATCTACGGCCGCCTGAGCGGCACGCAGGTTCTCGAGTGGCGTGGCGTAGATTGGGCGGTCTGCTCCCAGCATGCTGGCGATGGCCGCACCGCGCTGGCTCGGCTCGCCCGCTTGGAGGTGGCGTACCAAAGGCGGCGCGGTCGACTTCGCGCTGGTGAGCCTCAGTGAGGCATCTCATGGATGCTATCTTCTGGCCCTCCGCGATGAGGGCGAGGCGGCATGCCTCCAGTGTCTCGGTGTCGGCCGGGATGGGGGCGGACAGGTCGTGTAGCGCCGCTTGTAGAGCGTCGTGGGCGTTCTCTCCTGAGGCGGCGCCATGGCTGATGACCAGCACCTCAGCGACAGTGCTACCGCCACTGTCGGCTCGAGGAAGAGGGTCGTCGATGATCACCACATTGGTGGGGAAGGCGTCAAGCGATGCCATGTCGGAGTCGACAAGCATCGGGTCAGTGGAGCCAACCGACTCCAAATCCACAGCAGGCTCGCTGGAGACGTGAAGCTGATTGAGGAGGCTAACGAGGCGGCTCTCGGGGTAGTCTGTGCCCGCGTCGGATGCAGGCTCGTCGGAGATGCGAGCCTCGCCAAGAAGATCGGCGAGGCAGCTCGCCGCGCAGGCGTCGTCGACGCCTTGCAGCGCGTCGGGGCAAGCGCCATCGGGCGTGCCGGGCTGGCTACACTCGCTGGGAAGGAAATGGGTTCCCGTCGAGAACAGGTCTCCGGACGACGGTGCACCTGGCCCCACGGTGGGCGCCAAATGTCGGGTGGTAGGTGCGACATATGCCAACGGGTGGCTTATCATTGTGGGAGCCAGTAAGACATCACCGTGCCTGGAAACGGGATAAGGCGAAGACATGCACGCCGGCGAATCTTACCCAGGTTCGGGGCTCTCCGTGGAGATAACACCCCTAGTCTTGCTCTGCGGGGTCTCCGCATGATCACTAGATCAACACAAGTGGCTACAAGTGGCTCCTTGAGCTGTTCGGCTAGAGGAAGAAGAAGGGCAAGGCTAGCTCTCCTCTTCTCTCTATGTGGTGTCTAAAACTCTAAGAGATCCACCCTTTGCATGGGTGCCCTGGGGGGTTTATATAGGCCTACCCCCCAGGGGTACAATGGTAATCCGGCTGGATGCGGGTCCAGGCCGTCAGTGTCTGTATCCGCCGACTTCTCCGCCGGCCGCTGGGGCCCGCCGACTGGTGGGTCCTGCCGGCTGCCGACCTCTTGGCCGACAGGCCGGCCCCACCGCCTGGGGGTCTTGCCGGTGGCCCGTTACTGTAGCCTCGCCCCTGATGACGAGGGCTTTGCCGAGGTAAGCATGGCTACAGCGCCGCCGTCTGGCGGGCTCTCACTGTAGTCTTACCTCGTCTTGTCTCCTTAATGATGCACATACTTCGAGGGAGTGAGGTAGCCAGCTACACCCCAGGCCGACTGGGGGGGGGGGGGCTTGGCCGCCTTCGAGCGTCTCCCTGGCTGAAGGGGCTCGCCGCCCGCGGGCCGTACTGACAGCCTGTCATGGGTGGCGTCATGGTCAACATGGCAACAGTGCCGCGCCGGACGGGGGATGGCCGACCCGTACGGCGCACTGTGGCCATGCGTGCTCCGGGATTCGGGGGTGGCAGGCTTTACTGTAGCCACGCCCCGTCTCGTCAACGTTATGTGGGTGCAGTCCTTGAGGGTGCAATCTTGGCCGCTTGCCGGGAGTTGGCCCTCTTGTGGCCGGCATCGTGGAGTCGGTCTTCTTGTGGCCGGCTTCTTGGAGTCGGCCTTCTTGTGGCTTTCTTTCGGGAGGGTTTTAGGGCCGGGCCGCCTTCCAGTAGTCGGCCTGTGAGATAGCCGGCCAGGGGAAGATGGCCCTGTGCTTTGGGTGCATGAAGGCTCGATCGGCCCGATAATTTTTGAAGAGCCAGGGGGAGTCGGTTAGGCTACCCGTGGTCATTTACTCTGACAAGAAAGGATAACTTTGAGGTGGTTTCGTACCCTACAATAATCTCTTCATTTGTTCTCCGCTATTAGTGACTTTGGAGTGACTCTTTGTTGCACATGGAGGGATTGTTATATAATCCAATTATGTTATTATTGCTGAGAGAACTTGCACTAGTGAAAGTATGAACCCTAGGCCTTGTTTCGAAGCATTGCAATACCGTCTGTGCTCACTTTTATCATTAGTTACTTTGCTGTTTTTATATTTTCAAATTACAAAAACATATATCTACCATCCATACTGCACTTGTATCACCATCTTTTCGCCGAACTAGTGCACCTATACAATTTACCATTGTATTGGGTGTGTTGGGGACACAAGAGACTCTTTATTATTTGGTTGCAGGGTTGTTTGAGAGAGACCATCTTCATCCTACGCCTCCCACGGATTGATAAACCTTAGGTCATGCACTTGAGGGAAATTTGCTACTGTCCTACAAACCTCTGCACTTGGAGGCCCCACAACGTCTACAAGAAGAAGGTTGTGTAGTAGACATCAACGATCAGATCGTAGAAACTTTATTTTCTTGTTACGATGATTTTCCACTTCACTCTGAAATTCTTTAAACTTTTCAAATGTTTCAGGCTTATGTTTCATCAAGTAGATATACCCATATCTGCTCAAATCATCTGTGAAGGTCAGAAAATAACGATACCCGCCACGAGCCTCAACACTCATCGGACCGCATACATCATTATGTATTATTTCCAATAAGACAGTTGCTCGCTCCATTGTTCCGGAGAACGGAGTTTTAGTCATCTTGCCCATGAGGCATGGTTCGCAAGCATCAAGTGATTCCAAAAGCCCATCAGCATGGAGTTTCTTCATGCACTTTACACCAATATGACCTAAACGGCAGTGCCACAAATAAGTTGCACTATCATTATTAACTTTGCATCTTTTGGCTTCATTATTATGAATATGTGTATCACCACAATCGAGATTCAACAAAAATAGACCACTCATCAAGGGTGCATGACCATAAAAGATATTACTCATATAAATAGAACAACAATTATTCTCCGATTTAAATGAATAACCGTCTCGCATCAAACAAGATCCAGTTATAATGTTCATGCTCAACGCTGGCACCAAATAACAATTATTTTGGTCTAAAACTAATCCCGAAGGTAGATGTAGAGGTAGCATGCCGACGGCGATCACATTGACTTTGGAACCATTTCCCATGCGCATCGTCACCTCGTCCTTAGCCAATCTTCGTTTAATCCATAGCCCCTGTTTCGAGTTGCAAATATGAGCAACATAACCAGTATCAAATACCCAGGCGCTACAACGAGCATTAGTAAGGTACACATCAATAACATGGATATCAAATATACCTTTCACTTTGCCATCCTTCTTATCCGCCAAATACTTGGGGCAGTTCCGCTTCTAGTGACCAGTCCCTTTCACTACAAAAAAGACACTTCCGTGATGATACGTGTTTGTCATAGTAGGTCACGTTTTCTGTCATGCATGTACATCCATGACAATTTTATGACAGAATCAAGATAGTCATATCTGTGCTGTCGTAGAAGTGTTCCATGACATTACCAAAATTATCATCACGGAAGTGTCCACTTCCATGAGGATAAATCGCTTGTCATAAAAGTGCTTTCGTCAAGGGTGACCGACACGTGGCATCCACCGTAACGGCTCACTGTTAAGCTATCGGGTCTGGTTTTGGATTCGATAACCCGTTAACAGCCCGGACCAATGGTGATTTTCCACGTGTAAAATTCTCATTGGCCGGAGGAAGCACGTGTCTGCTCCTCGGTGGGCCAGATGTCGCCCGTCCATTGGAGGAGACATGCCTATGATACGTCGACACGTGGCAGGGCCCAACAGAGGCCCATATAGGTTAAAAAGGCCGGCCCAGTAAAAGGCCCGTAGTACTTACTCAGGTACTAGTGGGCCAGCCCAATAACGACCTGTTTAATAAAGGCCCATTTACGGCCCGAAGCCAGATCTGGCCCGTTAATTGTTCGCCGAATATTTGGGCCCAATTACAGCCCAGTGAATTTCGGCCTGTTAGAGGCCCGATGTAGACATGGGCCCATTTCAGCCCGGTGTGTCTTTCGGCCTGGGAATGGCCCGTGCTGCCCATGGGCCATATATGGTCCGACGCGACATCCGGCCCACTAATGGCCCGTGATAAAGGTGGCAACAATTCAACCCAACGTGACTTCGGTCCTGTTAAAGGCCTGTCATATAATTTAGCCCGTTGATGTATGTACTAAGCTTTCAGCCTCTTAAAGGCCCATGATATCACTGGGCCAACTAAGGCCCAAGATATGTTTCGGCCTGGTAATGGCCCGTCATATAACTGGGCCAAAAAAGGCCCGGTCTACATTTCAGCCTGCTGAAGGCCCGTCAACGACTAGTGAAAATTGAGGCCCAACATGCATTTAGGCCTGCTAAAGGCCCATGGTTTCTTCTGGGCCGTAACAGGCCAGTAGAATATTCAGCCTGTTAATGGCCCAACGCTACCTGGGCCAATCTAAGCGCTGGGTCCACAAAAGGCCCAACTAAAATTTGGGCCGAATGTACCCCATCAATGTGGAAGCCTCTGTTGCTTCTGCACTTGCTGCCCTATTTGGCTGTCAGCTTGGTTCTATGCCTTTCACTTATTTGGGACTTCCTGTTGGAACCACTCGGCCCAAAATTGTTGATTTGCTACCTTTGGTGGACTGCATGGAAAGAAGGCTAACTGCTAGTTCCTGGTTTTTACCACAAGGTAGTAGGTTGCAGTTGGTAAATTCAGTGATATCTTCACTGCCCATATTCTTCCTTTGCAGTCTATCTTTGCCACAAGGTATTCTAAAGCAGTTAGAAAGGATTCAAAGACAGTGCCTCTGGAGAAAATATGGTCAGGAGAAGGGACACTCTTTGGCTGCTTGGCCCCTTGTCTGCAGGCCCAAGATGAAGGGTGGGCTTGGAATTCTGAATTTGGGACTACAGAATGATGCTCTGCTCCTTAAGTACCTGAATAAATTCTATAATAAAGCAGATGTGCCATGGGTCCGTTTGGTGTGGGACTCATATTACTTTCAGAGAATTCCTCATGACACTATTCTTTGTGGCTCATTCTGGTGGAGGGACATTTGTAAATTAATGGACAAGTATCGGGCTATTACCTTTGTCACTATTGGCAAAGGAGATTCTGTTCTATTTTGGTCTGATCATTGGGAGATTGACCAGTCTTGCATTCCTCTACAAGAAAGGTTTCCAAGGCTTTTCTCTTTTTGCCTGCAGAAGAACCTTTCTGTCATGGAAGTGATACAGGCAGGAAATTTGCAGCAAATGTTTTCATTGCCACTGTCTGAACTGGCTTTTAGGGAGTTCAATCAGCTTTCAAGCTTGTTATCTGGGACTTCCTTAGACAATGGTTGTAATGATATCTGGGCTTGGAGACATGGGAAAAAGGCGGAGTACTCGGCAAAGAAGTACTATGATTTTGTCCACCAGCCTGTTATTGCCAATCCTATACTAAGCTGGGTCTGGAAAAGCTGCTGTACCATGACAATTAAAATGTTTGTTTGGCTGGTAATTATGGACAGAGTTAACACCAAGGATATGATTCATCGATGCCATTGGAGAATTAATGATGGACCTAGTTGTGTCCTATGCCCGACTGGAGTAATTGAGGATAGGAATCATCTATTCTTCCAATGTAACTTCAGTGTGAGAATCTGGAACTACCTGCAAGTTTCCTGGTTGGATAGCAATGATATGGTGCAAATTGCCTTACATGCCAGGAAGGAGTTTAATAAGCCTTTTTTCTCAGAGGTGGTTTTTCTTGCATGGTGGAATATTTGGAAAGTTAGGAATGACAGGGCTTTTAGGCATGTCAACCCAACTTTTAGGCAGTGGAGAAATGGGTTTATTCATGATATTACTCTTCTTTCACATCGGATCAAGACCAGATACAAGGAGGCTCTGCTCAAATGGATTGATTTTCTGCCTCCTTGAAGGCCATCTATTTTGTAACTTCTTTCTTTCCTAGTTGTAAATTTTGGTGCTTTCTTTATTTTCTTAGAGTACTTTAGCTTTTCTTGTATAGCTTTTCTTTCTTTTTGTTCCCCCTCTTGAGGAACTTTGTACTTATTCTTTGTTCTTTATTAATAAAATGCTGTGGGGTGTAAGCCCTGCAGTCTTCCAGGTCAAAAAAAATTTGGGCCGAATATAGGCCGGAGTAAGTCGTGGGCCTGGCGCAAAGTGTGAAGGCCCCAATGGCCATTCGGGCCCAAGAAAGATGCAGGCCGGCCCAATTGTGGCCTGCTAAAAATCAGGCCCGTTAGAGGCGAATGTTTCGGCCCAGTCAACTACATCAGTTTTTTTTTCAGATAGCGAATGATGGCAGTAACTAGTAGGAATTAGGAACAAACCTACTCTATACAATAAATAATTTATGACATAGTAACTTAGAATAAACCTACACTATACAATAAAGGATTTATGGTATATTACATCCACTGGGCATCGAAGTTCGCCACCAGTGATCATAAAGCGCAACGAAGAAGCAGATTATAAAAACTGGGCACCACTGCAGCGTAACAAAATAATACTCAACCGAGACCACTTCCAAGATAGTTCAAGAAAGATTAGCCTTGCACGGGAACTGCTGCGCAAGCTGCTGAGCAAGGCTGTGAGACCGGCCTAGCATGTCGGTCATAGCTTCCAGGTGTAGCTATTTAGCAATGAGGTTCTCATTGGTGTTCTCCGCAATCTTTCTTAGAGATAGGACTTCAAGTCGAAGTTGAGTTGCAGAATGCCTTTCTGCTAGAACTTGGGACTGAAGAAGTCAAACTGATTCAGACAGTGAATTCTGTGAGCTTGTCTGACTGCTAGTCTCAAGCAACTTGAACACGGCATCAAGACAAGACTTTGGGGTTGTCTCGCTATATTCAAGATGTTTTGCCTTCTTTGCTGCAATATAGGTTGGGTTTGTCTCACAGCCTTCAGCAGACTTGTGCATGCCATCAGGCATATCACCCTGAAACAAGCAGAGAGATGACAGGTTTTCCACGTGTATAAACAAAGATGATAACTGTGCTGTCAATTCCATCCAATTTCAAATTAGAAAATAAAGAGTAAGTTCAAAATATCAATAGCATAATCTGGCATTGTTCATAATGCGGGGAGCTTCACCACACTACTGGATTACCATGTCAACATAACAAGCATAGATGAAGGGCAAAGATAATCATTGTATATATTTTGGTTAATGTGCATGGCATGTTGTTCATATCATCAGCCACATCAGTAAGATAAAACAGGAGATGACAAGGTGCATACGTGGGCTGCTGCACCATACACGGGATTATAGATCCAAAAAAACAAGCATACATATAGGGAGTATTGAGTAACGTGCATGGTATGAATAAGGAATTTGGTTTTACAAGTAAAACTTGGAACTTACGGTTCTTGCGAACATGCATTTTGATAGAAACAGCAAACTAAACAGCAGTAAACGATAGGGAGTATGAGCAAATTAAACAGCAGTTGAGGATAAAGGCTTTAGAAGGACTGACTTACATTAACAGTTAACACCGGCTTTATAATGCCCTTCTCCATGTCAAGGGAAGGATAACTCAAGAATTTCAGCACAGAATCTTCTTCATAAGCATTGCCTGTACTCTACATTTTGTGGAGAGTAATTATAAATATGATAATACTGGAAGGGATAGAGGATAATGAAGATAAGATGCAGATTCATGCTACATAATCAACTACCAATCCCTGGAAGTACAAGCGTTACATGACAAAATGTACTGACAAGACCAATGGGCTACACTTCTGCACTGGCATTGTCTGTGTATTCAACTTCTGCACTGGCATTGTCTGTGTATTCAACTTTTTGGTAAGATTAAATATAGATATGATATCTTTTAGTAAATGGTGGGCGAGGGAGATAAGATGCAGAATGCTACACAATGAACCAATCTCTCTTCCCATAATACAAGAGTGTTTTGAACACTGGTGTACTTTACAAAACGTTCTTATATTATGGGACGGAGGGAGTAGCTGTTAATGTAAGTACAGTGATAGACGACGTTCAGTCCTTACAAGAGGATTGTAGAGCTAAACCTCTTCAAAAGCATTGGGTTGATTCTAAATTTATGTAAGATTCCATACGGATCTTATAATGTCCACCAAATGGACAATAACGAGGCTAACATGTGCAATGATGCTACATACTCAAACAGCTATGAAAGTAAGTATGGTCATACAGGGCAAGAGGTACTCACAAGAGCAATGCAGTGTGCAGTATAGTTGCGAGATTTTGTGGTCCCTTGAGAATGAATGTTCTTCTGCTAACAGTTTTCGTACAAGTGAGACGTTAAGGCAAATGCAGAAATGTAGTTCAAATTGTGATGTGATATCATAGACAGTACCTTACGCTGCAGACGAGACCAATGTGTAACAAGATTATTCCAGTCACTGTCGGATAAATGTAGCACTGGAGACTTTACAGAAATTTCGTTTAGAGGCTTGCCATCGAAGTGCGCTTGCCTCAGGTAGGAATGATACTTCATCAACGAGTGCTTGAAAAGTGCAACCAACCCTTGCTCGTCTTGACAATCCAGTTTGGTCCTCGCCTATTTAAAAGAATGAAATCTTGTGTCTTCTGTCAGCAGAAACATATGCAGTAATTACCATGAATAACATTAGTACATTACTTACGCGTAAGTTGCGGAGGAAGACTGAAAATTGTTCTGTGTTTGCGGTATAATCTTTCCATGAAGGAAAGATGCGCACAAAGTTCCTGACAACAATATAAGCTTCGTCTTCTAAACTGGGAAGAAATGGAACATGGGTCCTATTTGCTGCAACTGGGGCTCTCTCTGGTTCGAAAAGGGATTTGGCAACTGGATTTGGTGTACTCTTTGCTAGAATGGGGGTTTTGCGTCATAGAGCTGGTGCTATGTCAACTGTCATCATCATACTGTTTGCTGCAGTTGGGGTCTGCTGAGTTGGGGCATCAGAAATGACCAGTGTAGTAGGGCTAGAGTCTGCTAGAGTTGGGGTGTTTTGCAGGTCAGGTGATATTGCACCTACACCTAATGGGCTATTTGATTTATCAGGTGTCACTACCTTTTCCAAATACTTTGCTTGTGCTCCTCCGCGATCAGCAATCGCCCTCTTCCTTTTGAATGTCTGATACACAAGAACAACATTTGAATGGATAAATATGGTATGATGACAGATGGAATATGTACTGAAAATGGATAGGCAGGGCGTATTCACATACACGATGTGTAAACTAAGCTAATGGCAGTGCAACAAGGTAGAAGCAATGCAAAGCATCAGTTGCAAGATATGTGCGACCAATATAACCGTGGAAAGTTAGAGCAAGCACTTGATGGGTGAATAAGATAGGGCATCTGCCTCTGACTCCTCCACTAGGGAGCTACATTGACTTAGGTCTCCTCTCTAGCTCAGAATCACTGTTAGGATCATATTCTGAGCATGAATCTGTAGGTGGAGAGCGTTTGCATTGCATTGCATCCAGACTTGATTTCAGTCCCTTAATGCCAAGTTTGATAGCCATGGCATTGTTCTGCTTTATTATTTTCATGCGCGCAAGCTCATAATCATTATGATGCTGTTCAGAATCTGAGGTTCATGAAAACATAAAAAGTAGTCAGATTATCTATGGAATGCATTGCAGATTCAAAGAGTGTCTCCCTATAAACCCCTGCATATGCAAAGTTCACCCCCCAACCGTGCTGACCAGACCACACACAGAAATACAAACCCCTTATGTCTCTATAACAGGTAGACACACATTTCAAAACTGAAGTAGGAACATTAGAATCATATCAAATTCGTATTTGAACAAATAAACCAAGGAATTATGAGTGGCATAATATTTAGCTTCAAGGGTAGAGTGTTGGTAGTGCGACACAAAGCAAGTAGGCACATTGTATTCCATGTAAAAGATCATAGCCTATGTAAAAGCTGAAAATGACACTTTCTTTCTATACAATGCAGTGTTCGTTGCCCACACATGATGGAAGAGATCACACAGAGAAATACTATTCACTCATGTCTACGGTTCCAGTATTTTGAAACAGGGTGGTCCACCCTAAAAAAATATTGACAACAAATATGAGAAGGCAAGCATAGATGTAGTGAATCAATCATTTACTTGTGAGCTCACTAGGACAAGTATGCAAAATTGTAGCAGTAAGAGATCGTCCAAAATCTGAATCAAGAAGTTTGTCTAGCACTTACTGTTTGCAACTAATCGATGTGAATAATTGGATATTATATCAAATGAGTAAGAAAGACAAGTAAAATTGTCAACAAACCTGGCCTGCAGTAGTAATCTGGGTCAATGTCACAACGACCAACAATCCAAAATGACTAGTGTCTGTTCCTAGGGCCGAAATTTTGAAACCCTGTGAACTTTACAGGTACTAAAGATTACTGAAATACATCTCAACTATTAAATGTAGGTAGCACTCAGCACACGACAAACCCTAATGACAGTCCTGTGATACGTCTCCAACGTATCTATAATTTTTGATTGTTCCATGCTATTATATTATCTGTTTTGGATGTTTAATGGGCTTTATTATGCACTTCTATATTATTTTTGGGACTAACCTACTAACCAAAGGCCCAGTGCAAATTGCTGTTTTTTTTGCCTATTTCAGTGTTTCGCAGAAAAGGAATATCAAACGGAATGAAACCTTCGGGAGAGTTATTTTTGGAACAAACACAATCCAGGAGACTTGGAGTGGACGTCAAGGAAGCAACGGGGCGGCCACGAGATAGGGAGGTGCGCCCAGGAGGGTAGGCGCGCCCCCCACCCTCATGGGCCCCTCGTGGCTCCACCGATCTACTTCTTTCGCCTATATATACTCATATACCCTAAAAACATCAGAGAGCACCACGAAACCCTATTTCCACCGCCGCAACCTTCTGTACCCGTGAGATCCCATCTTGGGGCCTTTTCCGGCGCTCCGCCGGAGGGGGAATCGATCACGGAGGGCTTCTACATCAACACCATAGCCACTCCGATGATGTGTGAGTAGTTTACCACAGACCTTCGGGTGCATAGTTATTAGCTAGATGGCTTCTTCTCTCTCTTTGGATCTCAATACAAAGTTCTCCTCGAATCTCTTGGAGATCTATTCGATGTAATTCTTTTTGTGGTGTGTTTGTCGAGATCCGATGAATTGTGGGTGTATGATCAAGATTATCTATGAACAATATTTGGTTCTTCTCTGAATTCTTATATGTATGATTTGATATCCTTGCAAGTCTCTTCGAATTATCAGTTTGGTTTGGCCTACTAGATTGATCTTTCTTGCAATGGGAGAAGTGCTTAGCTTTGGGTTCAATCTTGCGGTGTCCTTTCCCAGTGATAGTAGGGGCAGCAAGGCACGTATTGTATTGTTGCCATCGAGGATAAAAAGATGGGGTTTATATCATATTGCTTGAGTTTATCCCTCTACATCATGTCATCTTGCCTAATGCGTTACTCTGTTCTTATGAACTTAATACTCTATATGCATGCTGGATAGCGGTCGATTTGTGGAGTAATAGTAGTAGATGCAGAATCGTTTCGGTCTACTTGTCGCGGACGTGATGCCTATATACATGATCATAGCTAGATATTCTCATAACTATGCGCTTTTCTATCAATTGCTCGGCAGTAATTTGTTCACCCACCGTAGATTATGCTATCTTGAGAGAAGCCACTAGTGAAACCTATGGCCCCCGGGTCTATCTTCCATCATATAAGTTTCCGATCTATTTTATTTTGCAATCTTTACTTTCCAATCTATATCATAAAAATACCAAAAATATTTATCTTATTATCTCTATCAGATCTCACTTTTGCAAGTGGCCGTGAAGGGATTGACAACCCGTTTACCGCGTTGGTTGCAAGGTTCTTATTTGTTTGTGCAGGTACAAGGCGACTTCCGTGTAACCTCCTACTGGATTGATACCTTGGTTCTAAAAAACTGAGGGAAATACTTACGCTACTTTGCCGCATCACCCTTTCCTCTTCATGGGAAAACCAACGCATGCTCAAGAGGTAGCAAGAAGGATTTCTGGTGCCGTTGCCGGGGAGGCTTACGCCAAGTCAAGTCAAGATTTGATCTCCCAGCAACTAGCCATTTCTGGCGCCGTTGCCGGGGAGATCTATGCACAAGTCAAGACATACCAAGTGCTGATACGTCTCCATCGTATCTATAATTTTTGATTGTTGCATGCCAATATTCTACAACTTTCATATACTTTTGGCAACTTTTTATACTATTTTTGGGGACTAACATATTGATCCAGTGCCCAGTGCCAGTTCTTGTTTGTTGCATGTTTTTGTTTCACAGAATATCCATATAAAACGGAGTCCAAACGGGATAAAAACGGACGGAGATTATTTTTGGAATATTCGGAGAATATGGGAAGAAAAATCCATGCGAGACATTGCCCGAGGGAGGCACGAGGCAGGGGGGCGCGCCCCACCCCCTGGGCGCGCCCCTGACCCTCATGGGCTCCCCGTAAGATGGTTGATGCCCTTCTTCAGCCGCAAGAAAGCTAATTTTTAGGAAAAAATCACGGCGAAGATTTCAGTCCAATCGGAGTTACGGATCTCCATATATATACGAAACAGTGAAAGGGCATCAGAGGAGAACGCAAAAACAGAGAGAGACAGAGAGACAGATCCAATCTCGGAGGGGCTCTCACCCCTCCCACGCCATGGAGATCAAGGACCAGAGGGGAAACCCTTCTCCCACCTAGGGAGAAGGTCAAGGAAGAAGAAGGAGGGGGCTCTCTCCCCCTCGCTTCCGGTGGCGCCGGAACGCCGCCGGGGGCCATCATCATCACCGCAATCTTCACCAACAACTTCACCGCCATCATCACCAACTCTTCCCCCCTCTATGCAGCGGTGTAACCTCTCTCTTACCCGCTGTAATCTCTACTTAAACATGGTGCTCAATGCTATATATTATTTCCCAATGATGTATGGCTATCCTATGATGTTTGAGTAGATCCGTTTTGTCCTATGGGCTAATTGATGACCGTGATTGGTTTGAGTTGCATGTTTTATTATTGGTGCTGTCCTATGGTGCTCTTCGTGTCGCGCAAGCGTGAGGGATCCCCGCTGTAGGGTTTGCAATATGTTCATGATTTGCTTATGGTGGGTGGCGTGAGTGACAGAAGCACAAACCCGAGTAAGTAGGTTGTTTGCGTATGGGATAAAGGGGACTTGATACTTTAATGCTATGGTTGGGTTTTACCTTAATGATCTTTAGTAGTTGTGGATGCTTTCTAGAGTTCCAATCATAAGTGCATATGATCCAAGTAGAGAAAGTATGTTAGCTTATGCCTCTCCCTCAAATAAAATTGCAATAATGATTACCGGTCTAGTTATCGATTGCCTAGGGACAAATAACTTTCTCGTAACAAAAGGCTCCACTAAAACTAATTTAGTTGTGTCTTTACCTAAACATCCCCTAGATTTTATTTACGCACTCTTCATATTCTTGCAAACCTATCCCACAACACCTACAAAGTACTTCTAGTTCATACTTGTTTTAGGTAAAGCGAACGTTAAGCGTGCGTAGAGTTGTATCGGTGGTCGATAGAACTTGAGGGAATATTTGTTCTACCTTTAGCTCCTCGTTGGGTTCGACACTCTTACTTATCGAAAGAGGCTACAATTGATCCCCTATACTTGTGGGTTATCAAGACCTTTTTCTGGCGCCGTTGCCGGGGAGCAATAGCGTGGGGTGAATATTCTCGTGTGTGCTTGTTTGCTTTATCACTAAGTAATTTTTATTTGCTGTTCTTAGTTGTTTTCTATCTTTAGTTATGGGTAGGAAACGCAAAATACCAAAAAAATTAGTTGTACCTACTGAACCAATGGTTGAAGAACCACTCAAAATCTATCACACTCCTTAAGCGTATTACTTGGATCATCTTTGATCCCTATGTGGTCATGCTGAAACCCCAACTAGCTTAGTTGAGGGCAAATCTTTAGATGAGCATGCTTGTTATGTGCGACACCGGATATATGAAAAAGTGAAACTTTTACTGGGTCAAATTCATCGTTTGCAATGCTATGCTTGGAATTTATGTGAAATATATGATTTTACTTGTTGTTCTCAAAACCCTAAGAAACACCTTCCCTATCAATGTGAGTTTAGTGATAATGGAATCGTATCTTCGTATGCTAAGGGTGTTTATAATTACGATGATGTTCAACAAATTGAAGAATTTGTTGCTTTTAAGGGTGCTTATGAAATTGCTTCTTTGATTGAAAAGTATGATGCTACTCTTTACACATCTGAAAATTTTGCCATACTTGAATATTTTTATGATAATTATGCTTCTAATGCCTATGTTAAACCATATATTGAGGACTCCTCCGCTGTCCAAGAAGAGACTAATATTTTGCAGGAGTCTATGGAAGAAGAAATTGATGAAACTGTGAGCTCATTGGATGAAAAAGATGATGAGGAGAGCGAAGAACAAAAGGAGGAAGAGCGGATTAGCTACCCATGCCCACCTTCTAATGAGAGTAACTCTTCAACTCATACATTGTTTAATTTCCCTTCGTGCTTACCGAAGGATGATTGCTATGATGATTGTTATGATCCCGTTGATTCTTTGAAATATCCCTTTTTGATGATGCTTGCTATGCTTGTGGCCAAGATGCCAATATGAATTATGCTTATGGAGATGAACTTGCTATAGTTCCTTATGTTAAACATGAAATTGTTGCTATTGCACCCACGCATGATAGTCCTATTATCTTTTTGAATTCTCCCGATTACACTATATCGGAGAAGTTTGCCTTATTAAGGATTATATTGATGGGTTGCCTTTTACCTTGCACATGATGATTTTGATAGATATAATATGCATGTGCTTGCTGCTCCTACTTGCAATTACTATGAGAGAGGAACTATATCTCCACCTCTCTATGTTTCCCACATGATAAAATTGCAAGAAATTGTTTATACTATGCATTGGCCTTTACTTTGTGTGCATGAATTGTTCTTTTATGACATGCCGATGCATAGGAAGAGAGTTAGACTTCATCATTACTTGATATATGTTGCTTTGTGCTCACTACTAAATGCCAAATCATTGCTAATGAAAATTGGCTTTGATATACCTTGGGATCCGGCTGGATTCATTACTTGAGCACTATATGCCTAGCTTAATGGCTTTAAAGAAAGCGCTGCCGGGGAGACAACCCGGAAGTTTTAGAGAGTCATTTACTTCTGTTGAGTTCTTTTATATAGTTTAAAAACAAAAAAATAAAGAGGGGAACCCAAAACTTTTTCAAAAAGGAAAGTGAAAGTGACAGAGACAAGCATTGTTGAAGTGGGAGCTAGCCTTGAACTTTGTTCATGCTCATGGAAACTTTGTGAATCTTGATTACAGAAACATTTCAACAAAAATAATTATCCCCTTGTACAATTCCATTGTATTATAAAAATAATGTGCCAAGGTTTGCCTTTAGGATGTTTACAATGCTTGTTGGTTTGTACGGTGCAGGACAGAAACTTTGGCTGTAGTGCGAGATTTTTCATTTTTTACTGGAACGTCAAACGATTCTGATTCTTTTTGCACTGTCTTTCTATACAAATTTTTTATTTTTCCTAAGTTTGGAAGAATTATTCAAGTACCATAAGTATGGTTAATGTTCAGATTTTTACAAACTGTTCTGTTTTAGACAGATTCTGTTTTTGATGCATAGTTTGCTTGTTTTGATGAAACTATCAATTTCTATCAGTGGATTAAGCTATGGAGAAGTTATATTACAGTAGCTATAATGCAAAAACAAAATATGAATTGGTTTTTAACAGTACTTAGAGTAGTGATTTGCTTTATTATACTAACGGATCTTACCGAGTTTTCTGTTGAAGTTTTGTGTGGATGAAGTGTTCGATGATCGAGAAGGTCTCGATGTGAGAAGAAGGAAGAGAGGCAAGAGCTCAAGCTTGGGGATGCCCGAGGCACCCCAAGTAAATATTCAAGGAGACTCAAGCGTCTAAGCTTGGGGATGCCCCGGAAGGCATCCCCTCTTTCTTCAACAAGTATCGGTATGTTTTCGGATTCGTTTCGTTCATGCGATATGTGTAAATCTTGGAGCGTCTTTTGCATTTAGTTTTCACTTTTCTTTTATGCACCATGATGGTATGAGATAGTCCTTGGTTGATTTATAGAATGCTCATTGCACTTCACTTATATCTTTGAGTATGGCTTTATAGAATGCTTCATGTGCTTCACTTATATCATTTGAAGTTTGGATTGCCTGTTTCTCTTTACATAGAAAACCGCCATTTGTAGAATGCTCTTTTGCTTCACTTATATTTGTTAGAGCATGGGCATATCTTTTGTAGAAAGAATTAAACTCTCTTGCTTCACTTATATCTATTTAGAGAGATGACAGGAATTGGTCATTCACATGGTTAGTCATAAAATCCTACATAAAACTTGTAGATCACTGAATATGATATGTTTGATTCCTTGCAATAGTTTTGCGATATAAAGATGGTGATATTAGAGTCATGCTAGTGGGTAGTTGTGGATTGTAGAAATACTTGTGTTGAGGTTTGTGATTCCCGTAGCATGCACGTATGGTGAACCGTTATGTAACGAAGTCGGAGCATGAGGTATTTATTGATTGTCTTCCTTTGAGTGGCGGCCGGGGACGAGCGATGGTCTTTTCCTACCAATCTATCCCCCTAGGGGCATGCGTAGTAGTACTTTGCTTCGAGGGCTAATAAACTTTTGCAATAAGTATATGAGTTCTTTATGACTAATGTGAGTCCATGGATTATACGCACTCTCACCCTTCCATCATTGCTAGCCTCTTCGGTACCGTGCATTGCCCTTTCTCACCTCGAGAGTTGGTGCAAACTTCACCGGTGCATCCAAACCCCGTGAGACGATATGCTCTATCACACATAAATCTCCTTATATCTTCCTCAAAACAGCCACCATACCTACCTATCATGGCATTTCCATAGCCATTCCGAGATATATTGCCATGCAACTTCCATCATCCTCATATACATGACTTGAGCATTTATTGTCATATTGCTTTGCATGATCGTAAGATAGCTAGCATGATGTTTTCATGGCTTGTCCGTTTTTTGATGTCATTGCTACGCTAGATCACTGCACATCCCGGTACACCGCTGGAGGCATTCATATAGAGTCATATCTTTGTTCTAGTATCGAGTTGTAATATTGAGTTGTAAGTAAATAAAAGTGTGATGATCATCATTATTAGAGCATTGCCCCATTGAGGAAAGGATGATGGAGACTATGATTCCCCCACAAGTCGGGACGAGACTCCGGACGAAAAAATAAATAAATAAAAAATAAAAAAGAGAAAGGCCAAAAAAAGAGAAGGCCCAAAAAAAGAAAAAAAGAAAAAAATGAGAGAAAAAGAGAGAAGGGGCAATGTTACTATCCTTTTACCACACTTGTGCTTCAAAGTAGCACCATGTTCTTCATATAGAGAGTCTCTTGAGTTATCACTTTCATATACTAGTGGGAATTTTCATTATAGAACTTGGCTTGTATATTCCAACGATGGGCTTCCTCAAATGCCCTAGGTCTTCATGAGCAAGCAAGTTGGATGCACACCCACTTAGTTTCAGTTTGAGCTTTCATATACTTATAGCTCTAGTGCATCCGTCGCATGGTAATCCCTACTCCTCATATTGGCATCAATTGATGGGCATCTCCATAGCCCGTTGATTAGCCGCGTCGATGTGAGACTTTCTCCTTTTTTTGTCTTCTCCACATAACCCCCATCATCATATTCTATTCCACACATAGTGCTATATCCATGGCCTGCGCTCATGTATTGCGTGAGGGTTGAAAATGCTGAAGCGCGTTAAAAAGTATGAACCAATTGCTCGGCTTGTCATCGGGGTTGTGCATGATGTGAATATTTTGTGTGGTGAAGATGGAGCATAGCCAGACTATATGATTTTGTAGGGATAACTTTCTTTGGCCATGTTATTTTGAAAAGACATGATTGCTTTATTAGTAGGCTTGAAGTATTATTGTTTTTATGTCAAAAGATAGACTATTGCTTTGAATCACTCATGCCTTAATATTCATGCCATGATTAGATTATGTGATCAAGATTATGCTAGGTAGCATTCCACATCAAAAATTATCTTTTTTATCATTTGCCTACTCGAGGATGAGCAGGAATTAAGCTTGGGGATGCTTATACGTCTCCGTCGTATCTATAATTTTTGATTGTTCCATGCCAATATTCTACAACTTTCATATACTTTTGGCAACTTTTTATACTATTTTTGGGGACTAACATATTGATCCAGTGCCCAGTGCCAGTTCCTGTTTGTTGCATGTTTTTGTTTCGCAGAATATCCATATCAAACGGAGTCCAAACGGGATAAAAACGGACGGAGATTATTTTTGGAATATTCGGAGAATATGGGAAGAAAAATCCACATGGGACGGTGCCCGAGGGAGGCACGAGGCAGGGGTGGGCGCGCCCCTGACCCTCGTGGGCCCCCGTAAGGCGGTTGATGCCCTTCTTTGGCCGCAAGAAAGCTAATTTTTGGGAAAAATCATGGCGAAGATTTCAATCCAATCGGAGTTACGGATCTCCATATATATACGAAACGGTGAAAGGGCAGCAGAGGAGAACGCAGAAACAGAGAGAGACAGAGAGACAGATCCAATCTCGGAGGGGCTCTCGCCCCTCCCACGCCATGGAGACCAAGGACCAGAGGGGAAACCCTTCTCCCACCTAGGGAGAAGGTCAAGGAAGAAGAAGAAGGAGGGGGGCTCTCTCCCCATCGCTTCCGGTGGCGCCGGAACGCCGCCGGGGGCCATCATCATCACCGCAATCTTCACCAACAACTTCACCGCCATCATCACCAACTCTTCCCCCCTCTATGCAGCGGTGTAACCTCTCTCTTAACTGCTGTAGTCTCTGCTTAAACATGGTGCTCAACGCTATATATTATTTCCCAATGATGTATGGCTATCCTATGATGTTTGAGTAGATCCGTTTTGTCCTATGGGCTAATTGATGATTGTGATTGGTTTGAGTTGCACGTTTTATTATTGGTGCTGTCCTATGGTGCTCTCCGTGTCACGCAAGCGTGAGGGATCCCCGCTGTAGGGTTTGCAATATGTTCATGATTTGCTTATGGTGGGTGGCGTGAGTGACAGAAGCACGGACCCGAGTAAGTAGGTTGTTTGCGTATGGGATAAAGGGGACTTGATACTTTAATGCTATGGTTGGGTTTTACCTTAATGATCTTTAGTAGTTGCGAATGCTTGCTAGAGTTCCAATCATAAGTGCATATGATCCAAGTAGAGAAAGTATGTGAGCTTATGCCTCTCCCTCAAATAAAATTGCAATAATGATTACCGGTCTAGTTATCGATTGCCTAGGGACAAATAACTTTCTCGTAACAAAAGGCTCTCCACTAAAACTAATTTAGTTGTGTCTTTACCTAAACAGCCCCTAGATTTTGTTTACGCGCTCTTTATATTCTTGCAAACCTATCCCACAACACCTACAAAGTACTTCTAGTTTCATACTTGTTTTAGGTAAAGCGAATATTAAGCGTGCGTAGAGTTGTATCGGTGGTCGATAGAACTTGAGGGAATATTTGTTCTACCTTTAGCTCCTCGTTGGGTTCGACACTCTTACTTATCGAAAGAGGCTACAATTGATCCCCTATACTTGTGGGTTATCAAGTACCCATCACAAACTCTTATCCCTCGCATTACATTATTTTCCATGTGCCTCTCGTTTTCCTCTCCCCCACTTCACCCTTGCCATTTTATTCGCCCTTTTTTGTTCGCCTCTTTTCGCTTGCTTCTTGTGTGCTTGTGTGTTGGATTGTTTGTCACGATGGCTCAAGACAATACTAAATTGTGTGACTTTTCCAATACCAACAACAATGATTTTCTGAGCACTCCGATTGCTCCTATTACCGATGCTGAATCTTGTGAAATTAATGCTGCTTTGCTGAATCTTGTTATGAAAGATCAATTCTCTGGCCTTCCTAGTGAAGATGCCGCTACCCATCTAAACAACTTTGTTGATTTGTGTGATATGCAAAATAAGAAAGACGTGGATAATGATATTGTTAAATTGAAGCTATTTCCGTTTTCGGTTAGAGATCGTGCCTAAAAATAGTATTGATTCATGGAATAAGTGCAAAGATGCTTTTATCTCTAAGTACTTTCCTCCCGCTAAGATCATCTCTCTTAGAAACGATATTATGAATTCTAAGCAACTTGATCATGAACATGTTGCACAAGCTTGGGAGAGGATGAAATTAATGATACGTAATTGCCCTACACATGGTTTGAATTTATGGATGATTATACAAAAATTTTATGCTGGATTGAATTTTGCTTCTAGAAATCTTTTAGATTCGGCCGCGGGAGGCACTTTTATGGAAATCACTTTAGGAGAAGCTACTAAAATCCTAGATAATATTATGGTTAATTATTCTCAACGGCACACCGAAAGATCTACTAGTTAAAAGGTTCACGCGATAGAAGAGATTAATGTTTTGAGTGGAAAGATGGATGAACTTATGAAATTGTTTGCTAATAAGAGTGTTCCCTCCGATCCTAATTATATGCCTTTGTCCACTTCGATTGAGAATAATAATTAATCTATGGATGTGAATTTTGTTGGTAGGGACAATTTTGGTAACAACGCGTATAGAGGAAACTTTAATCCTAGGCCGTTTCCTAGTAATTCCTCTAATAATTATGGTAATTCCTACAACAACTCTTATGGAAATTTTAATAAGATGCCCTCTGATTTTGAGACTAGTGTTAAAGAATTTATGATTTCGCAAAAGAATTTCAATGCTTTGCTTGAAGAAAAATTGCCTAAGATTGATGAGTTGGCTAGGAACGTGGATACAATTTCTCTTGATGTTGATTCTTTGAAACTTGGATCTATTCCACCTAAGCATGATATCAATGAGTCTCTCAAAGCTATGAGAATTTCCATTGATGAGTGCAAAGAAAGAACCGCTAGGATGCGTGCTAAAAAGATTGCTTTATGAAAGCGTGTTCTTCTAGTTTTCATGATAATAAGGACGAAGATCTAAAAGTGATCGATGTGTCTCCTATTAAATCTTTGTTTTGAAATATGAATCTTGATAATGATGGGACTGGAGATGAGTTAACTTTAGTTAAAAGGCATCCCAATGATTCGGAGTTTTTAGATCTTGATGCAAAAATTGGTAAAAGTGGGATTGAAGAGGTCAAAACTTTACATAGCAATGAACCCACTATTTTGGATTTCAAGGAATTTAATTATGATAATTGTTCTTTAATAGATTGTATTTCCTTGTTGCAATCCGTGTTAAATTCTCCTCATGCCTATGATCAAAATAAAGCTTTTACCAAACATATCGTTGATGCTTTAATACAATCTTATGAAGAAAAACTTGAATTAGAAGTTTCTATCCCTAGAAAACTTTATGATGAGTGGGAACCTACTATTAAAATTAATATTAAAGATCATGAATGCTATGCTTTGTGTGATTTGGGTGCTAGTGTTTCCATGATTCCAAAAACTTTGTGTGATGTGTTAGGTTTCCGTGAATTTGATGATTTTTCTTTAAACTTGCATCTTGCGGATTCCACCATTAACAAACCTATGGGAAGGATTAATGATGTTCTTATTGTTGCAAATAGGAATTATGTGCCCGTAGATTTTATTGTTCTTGGTATAGATTGCAATCCTACATGTCCTATTATTCTTGGTAGACCTTTCCTTAGAACGATTGGTGCAATTATTGATATGAAAGAAGGAAATATTAGATTCCAATTTCCGTTAAGGAAAGGCATGACACACTTTCCTAGAAAGAAAATTAAATTACCTTATGAATCTATTATGAGAGCCACTTATGGATTGCATACCAAAGATGGTAATACCTAGATCTATTCTTGCCTTTATGCCTAGCTAGGGGCGTTAAACGACAGCGCTTGTTGGGAGGCAACCCAATTTTATTTCTATTTCTTGCTTTTTGTTTCTGTTAGTAATAAATAATCCATCTAGCCTCTGGTTATAAGTGTTTTTATGTTTTAATTAGTGTCTGTGCCAAGTAAAACCTATAGGATCTTCTTGGGTGATAATTATTTGATCTTGCTGGAAAAGACAGAAACTTTCTGCTCACGAAAATAATTGTTAAAAATCACCAGAAAGTGATAAAACACTGATTCCAATTGCAGTAGATCAATAATCAAATTATCTAGGTCGTCCTATTTTGGTAGATTCTTCTGAGTTATAAAAGTTTGCGTTTGGTACAGATTACTACAGACTGTTCTGTTTTTGACAGATTCTGTTTTTCGTGTAATGTTTGCCTATTTTGATGAATCTATGGCTAGTATCGGGGGGGGGGGCGTATGAACCATCGAGAAGTTGGGATACAGTAGGTTTAACACCAATATAAATAAAGAATGACTTCATTACAGTACCTTAAAGTGGTGATTTGTTTTCTTATACTAACGGAGCTCATGAGATTTTCTATTGAGTTTTGTGTTGTGAAGTTTTCAAGTTTTTGGGTAAAGATTTGATGGATTATAAAATAAGGAGTGGCAAGAGCCTAAGCTTGGGGATGCCCAAGGCACCCCAAGGTAAAATTCAAGGACAACCAAAAGCCTAAGCTTGGGGATGCCCCGGAAGGCATCCCCTCTTTCGTCTTCGTCTATCGGTAACTTTACTTGAGGCTATATTTTTATTCACCACATGATATGTGTTTTGCTTGGAGCGTCTTGTATGGTTTGAGTCATTGCTTTTTAGTTTAACACAATCATCCTTGCTGTACACACCTTTTGGGAGAGACACACATGAATCGGAATTTAATAGAATACTCTTTGTGCTTCACTTATATCTTTTGAGCTAGATAATTTCGCTCTAGTGCTTCGCTTATATCTTTTAGAGCACGGTGGTGGTTTTATTTTATAGAAATTATTGGTCTCTCATGCTTCTACTATAAAACAGCATGGTAATTTGCTCTGGCTATAAATTTTAGTCCTAAAGTGATGAGCATCCAAGATAGGTATAATAAAAACTATCATATAAAGTGCATCAAATACTATGAGAAGTTTGATACTTGATAATTGTTTTGAGATATGAAGATGGTGATATTAGAGTCATGATAGTTGAGTAGTTGTGAATTTGAGAAATACTTGTTCTAAAGTTTGTGATTCCCGTAGCATGCACGTATGGTGAACCGTTATGCGATGAAGTCGGAGCATGATTTATTTATTGATTGTCTTCCTTATGAGTGGCGGTCGGGGACGAGCGATGGTCTTTTCCTACCAATCTATCCCCCTAGGAGCATGCGCGTACTACTTCGTTTTGATAACTAATAGATTTTTGCAATAAGTATGTGAGTTCTTTATGACTAATGTTGAGTCCATGGATTATACGCACTCTCACCCTTCCACCATTGCTAGCCTCTCTAATACCGCGCACCTTTCGCCGGTATCATACACCCACCATATACCTTCCTCAAAACAGCCACAATACCTACCTATTATGGCATTTCTATAGCCATTCCTAGATATATTGCCATGCAACTTACCACCATTCCGTTTGTTATGACACGTTCCATCATTGTCATATTGCTTTGCATGATCATGTAGTTGACATCGTATTTGTGGCAAAGCCACATTTATAATTCTTTCATACATGTCACTCTTGATTCATTGCATATCCCGGTACACCGCCGGAGGCATTCACATAGAGTCATATTTTGTTCTAAGTATTGAGTTGTAATTTTTGAGTTGTAAGTAAATAAAAGTGTGATGATCATCATTATTAGAGTATTGTCCCAAGTGAGGAAAGGATGATGGAGACTATGATTCCCCCACAAGTCGGGATGAGACTCTGGACGAAAAAAAGGGGAGAAAAAAGAGGCCATAAAAAAGAGAAAAAGGCCCAAATAAAAAAATGAGAGAAAAAGAGAGAAGGGACAATGTTACTATCCTTTTACCACACTTGTGCTTCAAAGTAGCACCATGACCTTCATGATAGAGAGTCTCCTATGTTGTCACTTTCATATAGTAGTGGGAATTTTACATTATAGAACTTGGCTTGTATATTCCAATGATGGGCTTCCTCAAAACGCCCAAGGTCTTCGTGAGCAAGCGACTTGGATGCACAGCCACTTAGTTTATTTTGTTGAGCTTTCATACACTTATAGGTCTAGTGCATCCGTTGCATGGAAATCGCTACTCACTCACATTGATATCTATTGATGGGCATCTCCATAGCCCGTTGATACGCCTAGTTGATGTGAGACTATCTTCTCCTTTTTGTCTTCTCCACAACCACCCTTCTATTCCACATATAGTGCTATGTCCATGGCTCACGCTCATGTATTGCGTGAAGATTGAAAAAGTTTGAGAACATCAAAAGTATGAAACAATTGCTTGGCTTGTCATCGGGGTTGTGCATGATTTAAATATTTTGTGTGATGAATATAGAGCATAGCCAGACTATATGATTTTGTAGGGATAACTTTCTTTGGCCATGTTATTTTGAGAAGACATGATTGCTTTGTTAGTATGCTTGAAGTATTATTATTTTTATGTCAATATTAAACTTTTATCTTGAATCTTTTGGATCTGAACATTCATGCCACAATAAAGAAAATTACATTGAGAATTATGATAGGTAGCATTCCACATAAAAAAATCTGTTTTTATCATTTACCTACTCGAGGATGAGCAGGAATTAAGCTTGGGGATGCTTGATACGTCTCCAACGTATCTATAAATTTTTATTGTCCCATGCTATTATATGATCTGTTTTGGATGATTAATGGGCTTTATTAGGCACTTTTATATTATTTTTGGGACTAACCTACTAACCAAAGGCCCAGTGCAAATTGCTGTTTTTTTTGCCTATTTCAATGTTTCGCAGAAAAGGAATATCAAACGGAATCCAAACGGAATGAAACCTTCGGGAGAGTTATTTTTGGAACAAACGCAATCCAGGAGACTTGGAGTGGACGTCAAGGAAGCAACGGGGCGGCCACGAGATAGGGAGGTGCGCCCAGGAGGGTAGGCGCGCCCCCCACCCTCATGGGCCCCTCGTGGCTCCACCGATCTACTTCTTTCGCCTATATATATACTCATATACCCTGAAAACATCCGAGAGCACCACGAAATCCTATTTCCACCGCCGCAACCTTCTGTACCCGTGAGATCCCATCTTGGGGCCTTTTCCGGCGCTCCGCCGGAGGGGGAATCGATCACGGAGGGCTTCTACATCAACACCATAGCCTCTCCGATGATGTGTGAGTAGTTTACCACACACCTTCGGGCCATAGTTATTAGCTAGATGTCTTCTTCTCTCTCTTTGGATCTCAATACAAAGTTCTCCTCGATTCTCTTGGAGATCTATTCGATGTAATTCTTTTTGCGGTGTGTTTGTCGAGATCCGATGAATTGTGGGTGTATGATCAAGATTATCTATGAACAATATTTGGTTCTTCTCTGAATTCTTATATGTATGATTTGATATCCTTGCAAGTCTCTTCGAATTATCAGTTTGGTTTGGCCTACTAGATTGATCTTTCTTGCAATGGGAGAAGTGCTTAGCTTTGGGTTCAATCTTGAAGTGTCCTTTCCCAGTGATAGTAGGGGCAACAAGGCACGTATTGTATTGTTGCCATCGAGGATAAAAAGATGGGGTTTATATCATATTGCTTGAGTTTATCCCTCTACATCATGTCATCTTGCCTAATGCGTTACTCTGTTCTTATGAACTTAATACTCTAGATGCATGCTGGATAGCGGTCGATGTGTGGAGTAATAGTAGTAGATGTAGAATCATTTCGGTCTACTTGTCGCGGTCGTGATGCCTATATACATGATCATACCTAGATATTCTCATAACTATGCGCTTTTCCATCAATTGCTCGACAGTAATTTGTTCACCCACCGTAGATTATGCTATCTTGAGAGAAGCCACTAGTGAAACCTATGGCCCCCGGGTCTATCTTCCATCATATAAGTTTCCAATCTATTTTATTTTGCAATCTTTACTTTCTAATCTATATCATAAAAATACCAAAAATATTTATCTTAGTATCTCTATCAGATCTCACTTTTGCAAGTGGTCGTGAAGGGATTCACAACCCCTTTATCCCGTTGGTTGCAAGGTTCTTATTTGTTTGTGCAGGTACAAGGCGACTTGCGTGTAACCTCCTACTGGATTGATACCTTGGTTCTCAAAAACTGAGGGAAATACTTATGCTACTTTGCTGCATCACCCTTTCCTCTTCAAGGGAAAACCAACGCATTCTCAAGAGGTAGCATCCTGCCTAGTGAGTAATGAATCAATTAGAAAATGGGTGATGAGGAGTGGCTGCTGAAGTGCTGAGTGTTGAGGACGTATCTCAGGATAAATCGGGTTGGCGTAGTGGGTGCTGCATGCCTGAGCCCTGAACGGACTGGGAAAGTAGGCATGGTGGCGCGCCCGAGCAGCGGTGATGCTGTAGGGCGAGCTGCTCCTGACCTCCTGCTAGCCCGACGTCTCCTCCTAGAGTCATGCCGTCCGGGGACGGCAAGTCACCGGCGAGGCAGGAGGCTGGGGGCGAGTAGAGAATCGGAAGCGCGCAGCAGAACAGAGGGGAATCGGGGCCTGGGACGACCCAAAATCCCAGGGTGGGCCGGCCCACCGTGGGCACCCTGTAGAGATACACACCCGAGCGGCGAACATGCATTTTCGGAACTAAATTTGGAACATTTAGCTGACCAATTAAACAACTCTGTTTTAATAATATCAGATTCGTATTTGAACAACTAAGCTTGTTTAGCTTGATGGGTGGAGCAGTGCTATTATGACATGAAGCACGTATTCTGATCGTATAGTGATCATAAAAGGGGGAAACCCTAAGCATTTTTTAGAAAAAGAGGGTTTCCCCTCCAACGTGATTAATTAAACCCTAAGCATGATCAATTAAACCGTATTATGACTGTGCCATGGCAGTTTTAAAGCTGCAAACCGGAAAAATGATATTTAGCATCCATTGTTTGCTTCGAACTAAGAACTAAATTCTAAGAGCTGAAAAGAAAGTAGAGTAACCAAGTTACGATCTATTTTCTGGTTGAGATCAAAAAGTTGAGGACATATGAACTACCACCTCTCTTGCGGCATCGTGTAGGCATCGGGGGTGCGATGGCTGTCGGTGGCATTGAAGCAGATCTGCGACGGTAGATGGGTGCATCGGGGGATAAGTCCCGTTGCGGTGGAAGAGAAGGTCGTGTGAGCGGCCCTGGCAAAGAGGACGACGACGCCGATGAAGCGAGAGGACGCGAGGCAAGGATCTTGGTCCATCGCCGTGGATGAAAAACGTCCATCTCTAGCAGTGGACGACGCGGTCTTGGTAGGCGCTCCGGCATGGTGGAGGACGCTAGCGATGGATGGGGTGGAGGATGACGGTGATGGATGGGGTGGCGGACGGAGGAGGCTGGTGTGGGGATGGTGTTCTAGCGCGGACGGTGTATGAGTGGGAAAATGGAGGGAGAGGTACGGGGAACCATGTTTTTGGGACGCGCCTGTCTGAAATATGGGAAAGTTACGAACTTAGCCCCCGTTTAAAATTTGGACGTCTCGTCAGTTGGGGATAGGACGGTAATCTCGCATCTCGCCAATATTTGCCCAGAGCGATTTCGAGCGAGGAGAGGGTGTTTTGGCGCCCATGGTTGGCGCCCACGGTGTATGAACGGGGCTGACAGGTAGGGCAGTTGTGTCACGTCTGAGTGAAGTTACAAACCTGCCCCTATTGAAAATATTTGTCTACATCGATTTCGGCCGAGTCGAGTTTGTTTTGCCGCCCACCGTGTATGAATGCGGAAATGGAGGGAGAAACAGAGGTCTTTCGGACGAGCTTGAATCAAATGTGTTTTGCCGCCCATGTTTGGCGCCCACCGTGTCGGAATGGGCTCAGTGGCGGTCGTGTCACGTCTAATTAAAGTTAATAACCTACCCCTATTGAAAGCAGTGGAAATCGGGCCGATGGATTGTCCGTGTAATGGGTAGACAGTAATTTCCATCTCCCAAACACTTGGCTGCGGGCAGCCGACGCGGGAGTGGACATTTTGCCGCTTCTTTCGAATTTTGGGACAATAAGCATCCATGTTTACCCTGGCAACTAAATTCGAATCCATTTTGTATTCCTATACGAATCTTTATAAATCATTCTATGTGTTTTTATATATTTTTAAAATCACGACAAAGATGTATTCCACTGTCATATATGAATATGATTTACAAATGCCGATACTCAAATTCAGAAGCTAGAATCCAGTTTAAGGTGAATTCGAATATTTGGAACACTTTATGTCCAACTCAAATGTCACACGCAGCATAATGTGTACTCCCATTTAGATATGTACACAAGTGATGTATCAAGATTCAAATACCGAGTCAATCAACCAAGAATGTACATAACTAGCAGACGTATAAACACTTATAGAGTATATGGATCAATAATATCAACTAACATACATAAGCCAGGCCGCTGTACTTTTTTTTGCTAGAACAACATCCTTTTTTAGCAAAGCTACTACAACATCTTTGCCCTTTCTGATGCGTGCCACTTATGGTCCATCTATACTACTATTATTGCTGAATGCACATTCAGCCCGATTGGCATATTTGTAGGTCTGGCACAGCAATCAAAATGAAATGTCTCCGAGTCTTATCAATTAATACAGACTTGTGCTCAAATAAAATTACAAACCAAAAACCAAAAAACAATTATTACATGATCTCTAAAACAAATGGTTTGATTGATTACATGAACAAACAACACAAAGGTTATTCAATGATGGAAAGAACATTTCACCTATGATTTACCAAGTGGGAATTTAATTTCCTTTTTTCCTTCAGGACCTTAACAATGCGGTCAGTCTCAGCTTGCTTCGTTTTGAAATCCACCAAATATTTAATGGTTGTCTTGAGTACTGCTTGTGATTGTGTTGTTTACTTCCTCAACATGTCAACTTCATCTCTAAGTACAGAAGCAGAATCTCTTTCTACCACTAGTTTAGCCTCTAGAGCATCAGCAGTTGGCAATTCATGATGCACGATTGGGCCGGTGCCACTGATGTGGGATGATACAACGTCCATGGGGACATCGCTATTTGATCTTGGGCTAACCTGTTTTGCCATTAAAGTTTTGATTGGATTCCGAAAAGCTGAAGTTAGCAAAACATCTCAAGTGGGAGTTATAACAGCAAACCAGTTAAACAGACAAGGAATTAAAGAGTTTCAATTGGATGCTGAAAAGTAGTTATTAACATCATTGTAACTGGTTTTTGCAGCAGCAAAGCAGTTAAACAAACAAGTTTTGCAAAAGCTACCTATTGTGGCATTGGAGTTTCTCTTGGATCCTAAAAAGTTGAGTAGCGAGTAACGTGATTAGAGCAACCGGTTGCAGCAGCAAAGCAGTTAAACAAACAAGTTTTGCAAAAGGAACCTGTTGTGGCATCGGAGTTTCTCTTGGATCCTGAGAAGTTGAGTAGTCAATAACTTGATTAGAGCAACAAGTTACAGCAGCAAACCTGTTACACAAATATATTTTTGAAAATGTACCTACTATGCAATTGGACTTCCAATTCGATCCTGAAAAATTGAAGTTGGAAAGATGATTACAGCAACAAGTTATTGCAGCAAACCAGGTAAACAAGGAAGTTTCTGAAAACATACATGTTGTGCCAACGGAGTTTCACTTTGATCCTGCAAACTTGAACGTTAGCAATCCATAAATAAAGTTTTGCAAGAGCCATAAGAAACTAACATCAAACTAGTAAAACTAACCGGTTTTGGCAACGTATTTAATTACACATGAACTAGTAAAACTAACAAGTTCTTGGCAACGTATTAAAGTAACAAGTCGGTACCATTTACCAGCAACACAGACATCTGTAAATTTCTTTGATGTAAGCAAAATGATTCCAACACATATATAAGTTAAAAAGACGGTGTCCCTCATATAAACCTGACAGTTGTCTATCTATGAACATGCAAACATGACTAGTGCTACAAGTGATAACAGCAAACCTTTTAAACAAACAGGGTATCAGAACGTAAATTACACGTGAATTCTGCTGCACCCTAGAAGTACATATGACCAGCTATCTACGTGCTTAAGTAGCTATTTAAGTTCAGGCAAACATGTAATTCTTAACAGTAAGTATCAAACAGATACATAGGCGCAATCTATAATAGGATTAACAGGCTATGGCATTATGTAATCAGTAGCAAACTGAATTAAGCCAAGCAACGTAATTAAACAATTTTGCAATAAGTGGCTAACTAAAATTCCGAGAAGCAGATAACTGAACTTGCGCTAGCTCTTTGTAAAGTCACACTGCAACTTCTTTTTCACTTACAAGGTTCTACGAAGGAGTCCATGGCATCAATTGCTTGGATACGGAGTCCCAATACTTCTTTCTTCCCACACTGCATTGGTAAGTCGAATGTTTAATCTGGTAAGATGGTGCATCCTTGATACGTTATATGAGGACGTGTCGTCAGACTAGTTGTAGCCACACACATCACACTGGCTTTTAGTGTTTATTTCATGCGATTACATTTGGCATATCGAGATCTAAGCAATCTACAATAGGATGAAAAGACTGGCATCCTTCACATTATTGGCGAACTCAGTTCATAGAAACAAGCAATTCAACCATTCTGTGGGTAATTCAAAAGCGCCACTGGAATATTTTTCACTACCCCAATCATACACACAAAAAGGGGCGACGCCACCATAGGGGCTGGTATGGGCGGCCGCCTCGGGTGGATGGAAAGTGTGCACCTAGTTTGAGTTGTCCAGGTTGGCCGAGGCTAGTTTTGTTCGGCCCAACGCACAAGCAGGCAATGTAAAAAATGAAGAAAAATGTTTCAATTTGGGTGGGCCAATAACGTAAGTGCAAGGCGGGCCTATAGCAGGCTCGCGGCCCAAATGAGCGCCTCCCGTATCGATCGACAGCAGGAAAAATACCAATTCGTTCGCTCCAGCCTCCAGTCTGGTTCGCTCCTAACCTAGCCGCTGTTGGACAGACCGACACAGCACTTCCTCGCGCCCTCGTTGGAGGGCGGTCGCCGGGCTTCAATCGAACGGAAGGACAAGAAGATGAAGATCCAACCCTAGGTGTAGCCTGCGTGGGAGGCAGCAGCGGCAGCACGGGCATGGCATCGAGCTTGCGCAAACGGACAGTCGTAGCTTTCAAGAGTAGCATGCGCAACGAGCAGGTACATCACATCCCTAATTCTATCTAATTCAACTATTCAATTTCTGGCCAATAGTTAAAGCTGACGGTGTTGTAAAACTGCTTGTATGTAGGGAATCTATGAGAAAATGAAACCAATTTCTGCTTATTTTATAACTCCCCCAATCAATATTGAACTGACTGAATCTGATGTATCTAATCAAGTTTCCAGTGCAAACATACAAGCTCATGTTGTTCTTGAGCCTGAAGTGTCTAATGAACAGGCTGCTAATGAAGGATTTGATGCAAACATTTTACATGCTCCTCGTGATGAACATATAGTGTCTAATGAGGGATCTAATGCAAGCATTTTGCAAGCTCCCATTGAAGGATTTAGTGTCTAATGATGATCTGCTATATTAAGAGAGACATAGAGATTTGCAGGCATTGATGACAAGCAAATTATAGTACATTTTCATGGCTTGAGGAAACGTCGAGGCCATCTACCAGAAAGTCCCCGTATCATGACAACGTAGCATAAATACTTTTCTAATCTGTTGTTTGAAACTATTGGCATACTTGTGCAGGATAGATATATTGATATGCAGTTTGCGCACTGGTTATAGGTGCAATTACACTTCGATATTTTCAGCCAGAGAACAAATAATTCAAGCAGGTACAGACCATGTTAGTAGTCCTTGTACACCATATTGCATTTTGTGTTTTTTTGGTGCTTGCATCATTTAGTGTTTTATAATCTGAACTACTTTGGATCATTAGCTGGTTTTCAAAGTGCATGTAGCTTCTCATTTCTCAAGTTATGTTGATTTCCGGAGTGCAAGTGCCTTCGTATTTTTTAAGTAAAATGTTCGCCCCTGGTAACTTGAATTCGTGGATCCGCCACTGCACACAAATCATACACGCATGCCAGTATGAATTAAATGAAATGCAGGGACTTACGCTAGCTCGTTGTACGGGCTCACTGCAGCTCTGCTTGTGCTTGGGATGTTCCATGTACAAGTCCATGTTACCACTTGCTTGGATGTGCAGGCCTTGTGCTCCTTGCATCCCCCTCTGCATTTTTTACACGGTGAATGGTTGATCAAATAAGAGGAATCGACCTTGCTATTGTACCGGACGACAGATACTTACAAGGTTATACGGGTGTGCAGGATGTGTACCAGATCCTGTAGCGCCGTCATGCTTCGCTAAAAAATGGTTTTGCTTGTTTCAGATGATATCTCCAGAAGAAATAAGAGTTAAAGTCAGAGTTGCATAGGTGTGTAAGCTAAGAGAGTAGTGAAAGGATATCCAAACATCGTCGGAACAGTGCACAAGGGAGTGATGTGTGGATACCTAGTTTGGGCCGGCGTTTGGGCATGCTCGCCTAGCTAGAGTGCGGGTCACTTCAGAGCCGTTGAGGGTGATGCGCTGGCATTGGCTGGCCATGCACGAATGCAGATCTTGTGTTGCAGCGGAGTGCTACAATGCGGTGGATGAGACCATTGCTGAAGCCCCAACGGCCTCGGGGGGCGGAGGTGCGATGATGTGCTCGGTGAAGTAGCCTCGGTGAGGTGGGAGACGGCGTCGGTGAAGCACACCTGATGCGGTGGAAGTCGGTGTCTGTGAGGCACGTCGGATGCGGCGGCCGACGTTGTCGGTGGACCACCCGGTGCGGTGGATGAGGGCGTAAATGAGGTAGCTCCGGTGCGGTGGTGAAGCGCGACCGTCGTCTTCGTCGTCGTCGTCCGGCACAGAGGTGGGGAAAGAGACGAGACGAGGGGTTATTCGATCTTTGCTTGGGTTGGCGGCGAATTGGGGATTTGAGCAATCTAGGCGCGGAAGGGGACGGTGGAGAAGGGAGATTTTGCAGGGATGTAATTGGGGCCGCCAGATATTTCAATCCGAAACGTGGAAGCACGAACTTATTTTGTCGTCGTCCTTTTTTTGGGGGGGAGGGGAGGGAGGGAGGGTGGTGCGTGGGACGCAGCTTCGGTGCCTTAAAGGCACCTGCCTTTGGGTCACTAACATGTGGGCCAGCCACCTGTTGGGCCCACATGTCATAGACACAAAGGTAGGTGCCTTAAGGCACCGAAGCATCGTCCGGGTGGGTGGCTGGGTGCTAAGCCACCGTACGACACACGCGACCACCACGACACGACCCCGGCCTGCCTGGTGCGCCTACATTTGAGAGGAGATTTGAGAATGCAAACGAATCTTATTTCATTTGCAAACGAATCTGTATGTATTACCATGTCCGTGTTTTCCTTGCAAATAATTAGTCATTCGAAACAAGATACTATAAATTAATTAATGAGGAGTTATTTGAAAAAAACGAAACGGTATCCACGGTAACGTGGATTAGAGTGTGTGTCACATAATTAGTTATTTGAATTAGAGTGTGTGTCACATAGCGATCTCCACTTCTAACGTGGATTTCGCATTTCACTGTATCCACACTACTTTTTTAATACAAATTCATATGTATATGATGAACACCATGATAGTGAGAAAACTTTTGGATGGATTCAAACATATGACACTACAAAAATAGCACAACAATCGAGTCAATGTCAAATTTTCCAAAGCTAGCATGGCACGAATTCGAAATAATTACCCATATGCATGGTCCTCAGTTCAAATCTTACAATGTACACCGAATTGAAACATCGATATTAAGTCTAGTACTATCTACATTCAAATGTTGTTTTTAGCCCCCCCTGGCACACACGCTACATACTTCCTGTATCGGTCAATCTTCCTCTCCTAACCACCTTAGGAAGCTATCGGTTTCCGACACACATTCATTCTTTCTCTCCATGTTTCGATCTCTAACTCTCTCAACTATACAACCCCCCTTTTCCACTCTGTTACCAAATGTATTTACCTCACACACCCGCCATTGCACCCCATGCCGAGCTCTCTCTCTCCCTCCCACCCTCTCTCGCTAGATACATGCATTGCCTATCTAGCCCCCAACCTCTCGTGAGCACGCGCGCACGTTGTCTATCTAGGTCACTCCCTCGAGACTGTCTCACTCTTCCTTCCGCACGCGGGCCACACTTGCTCAATCTCGCTCTCTTTATCTGAGTCTCGATTAACCTCGTTTTCTTCACACACAAATGATATATCTCCCTGTTCGGGCCTTGATCAACACACTTTATACTCTCTCATGCAGATTGTCTATCTAGGTCAGTCCATCCAAGCCGCCCCCACTCTTTCGACCTCATGGTGGGCCATGCTCACTCAATCTCTCTCTGTCTCCCTCCCTCACTCCCTCTCTCTGTCTCTCTTTGTATGTCTCGATTGACCTCGCTCATTCTCGGACACAAACGATATATCTCCATGTTTGAGCCCAATTCGACATATTCATATTGTATACTCTCTCACGCACAGTGTCTATCTAGGTCACTCTCTCCAACCCATATCACTCTTTCGATCGCACGACGACCCACACTCGCCCAATCTCTCTCCCTTTACATATGTAATCGATTGACCTTGCTTCCTCCCACGCACAAAATATATTTACATGTCTGTGACTGGATCATCTCTCAAGCTCTATCTTACAGCCCTCACCCTTCCCAAAAGCTCAATCGTACAATATCTCTCCAGAGCATATATATCTTTTCAGTGAATGCCGGACCACATTCACTTTGTCTCTCTATCTATATGTCTCTCAATTGACCTCGCTTTCTCAGGCCGTATCTTCCACACATTGAAGCTACCTCTCCATCCCTCGCAAAGCCGGAGCTATTTACATTGCGAGGGGGACTCCAACCTTGGATTAATTTGGGTAGGCATTTATTCCGGTGGTAGATTATATTTTCGTAGCATTCGGCCCACAACTACTCCAAACACCGTTGCAACCCCCGCACCTCCCCCAATTGATTTCCCTTTGGCTCGGTCATCGCTCTCTCGCACGTCCTTTCTCGCCTTCAACGTTGCACCATGGTATTATTGCAAAAAACTCTGATTATTACAAATAAGCTACAAAACTACACACCGATAGTCCACTTGGAATGGAACAAATTTCGACCCACAAATTAAAGTGCCACAAACTACACACCGAGGGGCCCACCTGTCATGAAACAAATTTGGACCCATATACAAATTAAAAAATAAAGGACGAGGATCGAACATGCGACCAGGGACTTCAAGCCGCACGTCAACAGGCAACATACGTAGAACAACAATGTTTGTTGCACCCCCTTTGTTCATATAATGTTTTATATTACCACAACCTATTTAATGGATAACATGTAATATTGTTTTTAGTACATTAGTGGGACCGGCTCGTTAGCACGTACTATTCGCCTTCACTTAGGCTAGCCATAGTGGGGGTAACATAACCGGTAACATGCACTTGAGACTAGCAAACATCCTTATGTGGCACACAATTAAATAAAAGAGAGAGGGTTATAGTAACATAGGTAGATACCCTATCATGTTAAATGCTATGCTACTTTGTGTCATGCATGGCAATAAATATGGTAATCTATGATACTTCTTTATGATACTATGCACTATGAAGGTAGTATCATATACTAGTATCATATGCATGATACTAGTATATGTTACTCCCCACTATGAGTAGCCTTATTGGTGGGTTCCATGTGTGCTCTCTCTCCCCTCCCCTTCTGTGTTTAGACGCACGGGCAAACACGAAGAACTCGCAGGCGATGTTGCCGTTGACCATATCTGAACGCGTTCACAACTTACGGCACCAGTTTCACGTACTAGTAGTACTAGTCAATGTGTATGTGCAATGGACGTTAATTTGGAAGTATATTAAGTGCATGCAGATATTAAGTAGGATACTATTTGCGTGTTATTATGTGATTAGCACTATTTTTGGCATGAAATTAACTGCATGCTAAACGTGTTGAGCGCTCGACATTGAAGCAGTCTAGGTCGTTGGATGAGAAGGAATACATGTGGCTTGATGACGTTTTATATTTAATTTCATACGGCTCTAGCAGAACATTCAATCGTTCAAACCATAGATTTCATACAGTTTGACTCCGACTTTACATTCATACGACGATCGATCTAAAATAAACGGAAATGATAAACGTTCAGATTTTAAGCATGGCAATCCGAATGTTTTTCATGGCAAAATTAGATTACGCGGCGGTGGCGGGGGCATCTTGCGGTGGGAAGGGGCTCCTCTGCCGTGCTCTATGTGTCGTCGGGCCACTGACTGACGGCGACGGCGGCGTCTTGCGCCTTTGTTGGCGTACTCCTGGATGTTGGCCCTAGCTTCAAGGAAGGCCACAATGTTCTGGACTTCGGTCTCCAGGAGCGAGTCAACTGGCGGGAGGAGGCGACTGGCGTTGGTGCAAGGAAGTGGTCGACGGCAGCCATCCATGCCGCTGAGGGGGGCACTGGCACCTGTCGAGGTATTCTCGCGGGGGGCTTGCGAGTCGACAGATGCCACAAGGGCTTAGTGTGAGGGTAAGACTGTTGCTGATAGGCCCGGGAGCGGGTATGCGAGTAGCACGCGCTAGTTTACCCAGGTTCGGGGCTCTCCGGAGAGATAATACCCCTACTCCTGCATGTCTAAGTATATCTGGGGTGTACATCGGACAGTACACGGTGCTCCTGGAGCTGTATCTGAGATCAGTAGCAATGAGAGCTAGCTAGCTAGTGTGGCACATGTGCCTGGCCATGTGTGGCCGAACGAGTATGTGTACTCATACGTGTGTGTGGATGGATGGATGGATGTGTGCCTTATATAGGCATGGCTGTTGGAAATATGCCCTAGAGGCAATAATAAATGGTTATTATTATATTTCTTTGTTCATGGTAATTGTCTATTGTTCATGCTATAATTGTATTGTCCGGAAATCGTAATACATGTGTGAATACATAGACCACAACGTGTCCCTAGTAAGCCTCTAGTTGACTAGCTCGTTGATCAACAGATAGTCATGGTTTCCTAAATATGTACATTGGATGTCATTGATAACGGGATCACATCATTAGGAGAATGATGTGATGGACAGGACCCAATCCTAAGCATAGCATAAAAGATAGTGTAGTTTCGTTTGCTAGAGATTTTCCAATGTCAAGTATCTTTTCCTTAGACCATGAGATCGTGCAACTCCCGGATACCGTAGGAGTGCTTTGGGTGTGCCAAACGTCACAACATAACTGGGTGACTATAAAGGTGCACTACGGGTATCTCCGAAAGTGTCTGTTGGGTTGGCATGGATCGAGACTGGGATTTGTCACTCCGTGTGACGGAGAGGTATCTCTGGGCCCACTCGGTAATGCATCATCATAATGAGCTCAATGTGACTAAGGCGTTAGTCACGGGATCATGCATTGCGGTACGAGTAAAGAGACTTGCCGGTAACGAGATTGAACAAGGTATTGGGATACCGATGATCGAATCTCGGGCAAGTAACATACCGATTGACAAAGGGAATTGTATACGGGATTGATTGAATCCTCGACACCGTGGTTCATTCGATGAGATCATCGTGGAACATGTGGGAGCCAACATGGGTATCCAGATCCCACTGTTGGTTATTGACCGGAGATGCGTCTCGGTCATGTCTGCATGTCTCCCGAACCCGTAGGGTCTACACACTTAAGGTTCGGTGACGCTAGGGTTGTAGAGATATATGTATGCGGAAACCCGAAAGTTGTTCGGAGTCCCGGATGAGATCCCGGACGTCACGTGAGGTTCCGGAATGGTCCGGAGGTGAAGAATTATATATAGGAAGTCAAGTTTCGGCCCCCGGGAAAGTTTCGGGGGTTACCGGTATTGTACCGGGACCACCGGAAGGGTCCCGGGGGTCCACCGGGTGGGGCCACCTATCCCGGAGGGCCCCGTGGGCTGAAGTGGGCAGGGAACCAGCCCCTAGTGGGCTGGGCGCCCCCCCATGGGCCTCCCCCCATGCGCCTAGGGTTGGGAACCCTAGGGTGGGGGGGGGCTTCCCACTTGCCTTGGGGGGCAAGGCACCCCCTTCCCCCCTTTGGCCGCCGCCCCCCCCTTGAGATCCCATCTCCAGGTCCGGCGCCCCCCAGGGGGCCTATATAAAGGGGGGGAGGGAGGGCAGCAACAAGACAGCCTTGGGCGCCTCCCTCCTCCCCTGCTACACCTCTCCGTCTCGCAGAAGCTCGGCGAAGCCCTGCCGAGACCCGCTACATCCACCACCACGCCGTCGTGCTGCTGGATCTCCATCAACCTCTCCTTCCCCCTTGCTGGATCAAGAAGGAGGAGACGTTGCTGCACCGTACGTGTGTTGAACGCGGAGGTGCCGTCCGTTCGGTACTCGGTCATCGGTGATTTGGATCACGGCGAGTACGACTCCGTCATCCACGTTCATTGGAACACTTCCGCTCGCGATCTACAAGGGTATGTAGATGCACTCCTTTCCCCTCGTTGCTAGTATACTCCATAGATGCATCTTGGTGAGCGTAGGAAAATTTTAAAATTATGCTACGATTTCCAACAATGGCATCATGAGCCAGGCCTATGCGTAGTTACTATGCACGAGTAGAACACAAAGCAGTTGTGGGCATTGAGTTTGCCAATTCTTCTTGCCGCTACTAGTCGTTTCTTGTTTCGGCGGCATTGTAGGATGAAGCGGCCCGGACCGACCTTACACGTATGCTTACGTGAGACAGGTTCCACCGACTGACATGCACTAGATGCATAAGGTGGCTAGCGGGTGTCTGTCTCTCCTACTTTAGTCGAAACGGATTCGATGAAAAGGGTCCTTATGAAGGGTAAATAGAAATTGGCAAATCACGTTGTGGTCATACGTAGGTAAGAAAACGTTCTTGCTAGAAACCTACAAACCACGTAAAAACTTGCAACAACAATTAGAGGACGTCTAACTTGTTTTTGCAGCAAGTGCTATGTGATGTGATATGGCCAGAAGATGTGATGAATGATATATGTGATGTATGAGATTGATCATATTCTTGTAATAGGAATCACGACTTGCATGTCGATGAGTATGACAACCGGCAGGAGCCATAGGAGTTGTCTTTATTATTTTGTATGACCTGCGTGTCATTGAATAACGCCATGTAATTTACTTTACTTTGTTGCTAAACGCGTTAGCCATAGAAGTAGAAGTAATCGTTGGCGTGACGACTTCATGAAGACACAATGATGGAGATCATGATGATGGAGATCATGGTGTCATGCCGGTGACGAAGATGATCATGGTGCCCCGAAGATGGAGATCAAAGGAGCATAATGAGATTGGCCATATCATGTCACTATTTGATTGCATGTGATGTTTATCATGTTTTTGCATCTTATTTGCTTAGAACGACGGTAGTAAGTAAGATGATCCCTTATGATAATTTCAAGAAAGTGTTCACCCTAACTGTGCACCGTTGCGAAGGTTCGTTGTTTCGAAGCACCACGTGATGATCGGGTGTGATAGATTCTAACGTTCGAATACAACGGGTGTTGACGAGCCTAGCATGTACAGACATGGCCTCGGAACACACGCAATACACTTAGGTTGACTTGACGAGCCTAGCATGTACAGACATGGCCTCGGAACACGGAGGACCGAAAGGTCGAGCATGAGTCGTATAGAAGATATGATCAACATGGAGATGTTCACCGATCTTGACTAGTCCGTCTCACGTGATGATCGGACACGGCCTAGTTAAACTCGGATCATGTTGCACTTAGATGACTAGAGGGATGTCTATCTGAGTGGGAGTTCATTAAATAATTTGATTAGATGAACTTAATTATCATGAACTTAGTCTAAAATCTTTACACTATGTCTTGTAGATCAAATGGCCAACGTTGTCCTCAATTTCAACGCGTTCCTAGAGAAAACCAAGCTGAAAGATGAAGGCAGCAACTATACGGACTGGGTCCGGAACCTGAGGATCATCCTCATAGTAGCCAAGAAAGATTATATCTTAGAAGCACCGCTAGGTGATGCACCAATCCCAGAGAACCAAGACGTTATGAACGCTTGGCAGCAACGTGCTGATGATTACTCCCTCGTTTAGTGCGGCATGCTTTACAGCCTAGAACCGGGTCTTCAAAAGCATTTTGAGAAACATGGAGCATATGAGATGTTCGAGGAGCTGAAATTGGTTTTCCAAGCTCATGCCCGGGTCGAGAGATATGATGTCTCTGACAAGTTCTTCAGCTGTAAAATGGAGGAGAATAGTTCTGTTAGTGAGCACATACTCAGAATGTCTGGGTTGCACAACCGCTTGTCTCAGCTGGGAGTTAATCTCCCGGATGACACGGTCATTGACAGAATCATCCAGTCGCTTCCACCAAGCTACAAGAGCTTTGTGATGAACTTCAATATGCAGGGGATGGAAAAGACCATTCCTGAGGTATATTCAATGCTGAAATCAGCTGAGGTAGAGTTCAGAAAAGAACATCAAGTGTTGATGGTGAATAAAACCACTAAGTTCAAGAAGGGCAAGGGTAAGAAGAACTTCAAGAAGGACGGCAAGGGAGTTGCCGCGCCCGGTAAACCAGTTACTGGGAAGAAGTCAAAGAATGGACCCAAGCCCGACACTGAGTGCTTTTATTGCAAGGGAAGTGGTCACTGGAAGCGGAACTACCCCAAATACTTAGCGGACAAGAAGAAGGCCGGCAACACCAGAGGTATATGTGATATACATGTAATTGATGTGTACCTTACCAGTACTCGTAGTAGCTCCTGGGTATTTGATACTGGTGCGGTTGCTCATATTTGTAACTCAAAACAGGAACTACGGAATAAACGGAGACTGGCGAAGGACGAGGTGACGATGCGCGTCGGGAATGGTTCCAAGGTCGATGTGATCGCCGTCGGCACGCTACCTCTGCATCTCCCTACGGGATTAGTTTTAAACCTCAATAATTGTTATTTAGTGCCAGCTTTGAGCATGAACATTGTATCTGGATCTCGTTTAATTCGAGATGGCTACTCATTTAAATCCAAGAATAATGGTTGTTCTATTTATTTGAGAGATATGTTTTATGGTCATGCCCCGCTGGTCAATGGTTTATTCTTGATGAATCTCGAACGTGATGTTACACATGTTCATAGTGTGAATACCAAAAGATGTAAAGTTGATAACGATAGTCCCACATACTTGTGGCACTGCCGCCTTGGTCACATTGGTGTCAAGCGCATGAAGAAGCTCCATGCAGATGGACTTTTGGACTCTCTTGATTACGAATCATTTGACACGTGCGAACCATGCCTCATGGGTAAGATGACCAAGACTCCGTTCTCCGGAACAATGGAGCGAGCAACCAACTTATTGGAAATCATACATACCGATGTGTGCGGTCCAATGAGTGTTGAGGCTCGCGGAGGATATCGTTATGTTCTCACTCTCACTGATGATTTAAGTAGATATGGGTATGTCTACCTAATGAAACACAAGTCTGAAACCTTTGAAAAGTTCAAGGAATTTCAGAGTGAGGTTGAGAATCAACGTGACAGGAGAATAAAATTCTTACGATCAGATCATGGTGGAGAATATTTAAGTCACGAGTTTGGTGCACACCTAAGGAAATGTGGAATAGTTTCACAACTCACGCCGCCTGGAACACCTCAGAGAAATGGTGTGTCCGAACGTCGTAATCGCACTCTATTGGATATGGTGCGATCTATGATGTCTCTTACCGATTTACCGCTCTCATTTTGGGGATATGCTTTAGAGACTGCCGCATTCACTTTAAATAGGGCTCCGTCGAAATCCGTTGAGACGACACCGTATGAATTATGGTTTGGGAAGAAACCTAAGCTGTCGTTTCTAAAAGTTTGGGGATGCGATGCTTATGTCAAGAAACTTCAACCTGAAAAGCTCGAACCCAAGTCGGAAAAATGCGTCTTCATAGGATACCCTAAGGAAACTATTGGGTATACCTTCTAACTCAGATCCGAAGGCAAGATCTTCGTTGCCAAGAACGGGTCCTTTCTAGAGAAGGAGTTTCTCTCGAAAGAATTGAGTGGGAGGAAAGTGGAACTTGATGAGGTGATAGTCACCCCTTCCGAACCGGAAAGTAGCGCAGCGCGGGAAAATGTTCCTGTGGTGCCTACACCGACTGGGGAGGAAGTTAATGATGATGATCATGAAGCTTCAGATCAAGTTACTGAACTTCGTAGGTCCACAAGGACACGTTCCGCACCAGAGTGGTACGGCAACCCTGTCCTGGAAATCATGTTGTTAGACAACGGTGAACCTTCGAACTATGAAGAAGCGATGGCGGGCCCGGATTCCGACAAATGGCTAGAAGCCATGAAATCCGAGATAGGATCCATGTATGAAAACGAAGTATGGACTTTGACTGACTTGCCCGATGATCGGCGAGCCATAGAAAACAAATGGATCTTTAAGAAGAAGACGGACGCGGATGGTAATGTGACCATCTATAAGGCTCGACTTGTCGCTAAGGGTTATCGACAAGTTCAAGGGGTTGACTACGATGAGACTTTCTCACCCGTAGCGAAGCTGAAGTCCGTCCGAATCATGTTAGCAATTGCCGCATACTATGATTATGAGATATGGCAGATGGACGTCAAAACGGCATTCCTTAACGGCTTCCTTAAGGAAGAGTTGTATATGATGCAGCCGGAAGGTTTTGTCGATCCTAAGAATGCTAACAAAGTATGCAAGCTCCAGCGCTCAATCTATGGGCTGGTGCAAGCATCTCGGAGTTGGAACATTCGCTTTGATGAGATGATCAAAGCGTTTGGGTTTACACAGACTTATGGAGAAGCCTGTGTTTACAAGAAAGTGAGTGGGAGCTCTGTAGCATTTCTCATATTATATGTGGATGACATACTATTGATGGGAAATGATATAGAATTCTTGGAAAGTATAAAGGCCTATTTGAATAAGTGTTTTTCAATGAAGGACCTTGGAGAAGCTGCTTATATATTAGGCATCAAGATCTATAGAGATAGATCAAGACGCCTCATTGGTCTTTCACAGAGTACATACCTTGACAAGATATTGAAGAAGTTCAATATGGATCAGTCCAAGAAGGGGTTCTTGCCTGTATTGCAAGGTGTGCAATTGAGCACGGCTCAATGCCCGACCACGGCAGAAGATATAGAAAAGATGAGTGTCATCCCCTATGCCTCGGCCATAGGGTCTATTATGTATGCCATGCTGTGTACCAGACCTGATGTAAACCTTGCCGTAAGTTTGGTAGGAAGGTACCAAAGTAATCCCGGCATGGAACACTGGACAGCGGTCAAGAATATCCTGAAGTACCTGAAAAGGACTAAGGATATGTTTCTCGTTTATGGAGGTGACGAAGAGTTCGTCGTAAAGGGTTACGTCGACGCTAGCTTCGACACAGATCTGGATGACTCGAAGTCACAAACCGGATACGTGTATATTTTGAATGGAGGAGCAGTAAGCTGGTGCAGTTGCAAGCAAAGCGTCGTGGCGGGATCTACATGTGAAGCGGAGTACATGGCAGCCTCGGAGGCAGCACAGGAAGCAGTCTGGATGAAGGAGTTCATTACCGACCTAGGGGTGATTCCCAATGCGTCGGGCCCGATGACTCTCTTCTGTGACAACACTGGAGCTATTGCCCTTGCGAAGGAGCCCAGGTTTCACAGGAAGACCAGGCATATCAAGCGTCGCTTCAACTCCATTCGTGAAAGTGTTCAAAATGGAGACATAGATATTTGTAAAGTACATACGGACCTGAATGTAGCAGATCCGTTGACTAAACCTCTCCCTAGAGCAAAACATGATCAACACCAGGACGCAATGGGTGTTCGATTCATCACAATGTAACTAGATTATTGACTCTAGTGCAAGTGGGAGACTGTTGGAAATATGCCCTAGAGGCAATAATAAATGGTTATTATTATATTTCTTTGTTCATGGTAATTGTCTATTGTTCATGCTATAATTGTATTGTCCGGAAATCGTAATACATGTGTGAATACATAGACCACAACGTGTCCCTAGTAAGCCTCTAGTTGACTAGCTCGTTGATCAACAGATAGTCATGGTTTCCTGACTATGGACATTGGATGTCATTGATAACGGGATCACATCATTAGGAGAATGATGTGATGGACAGGACCCAATCCTAAGCATAGCATAAAAGATCGTGTAGTTTCGTTTGCTAGAGCTTTTCCAATGTCAAGTATCTTTTCCTTAGACCATGAGATCGTGCAAACTCCCGGATACCGTAGGAGTGCTTTGGGTGTGCCAAACGTCACAACGTAACTGGGTGACTATAAAGGTGCACTACGGGTATCTCCGAAAGTGTCTGTTGGGTTGGCACGGATCGAGACTGGATTTGTCACTCCGTGTGACGGAGAGGTATCTCTGGGCCCACTCGGTAATGCATCATCATAATGAGCTCAATGTGACTAAGGCGTTAGTCACGGGATCATGCATTGCGGTACGAGTAAAGAGACTTGCCGGTAACGAGATTGACAAGGTATTGGGATACCGACGATCGAATCTCGGGCAAGTAACATACCGATTGACAAAGGGAATTGTATACGGGATTGATTGAATCCTCGACACCGTGGTTCATTCAATGAGATCATCGTGGAACATGTGGGAGCCAACATGGGTATCCAGATCCCGCTGTTGGTTATTGACCGGAGAGGCGTCTCGGTCATCTCTGCATGTCTCCCGAACCCGTAGGGTCTACACACTTAAGGTTCGGTGACGCTAGGGTTGTAGAGATATATGTATGCGGAAACCCGAAAGTTGTTCGGAGTCCCGGATGAGATCCCGGACGTCACGAGAGGTTCCGGAATGGTCCGGAGGTGAAGAATTGTATATAGGAAGTCAAGTTTCGGCCACCGGGAAAGTTTCGGGGGTTACCGGTATTGTACCGGGACCACCGGAAGGGTCCCGGGGGTCCACCGGGTGGGGCCACCTATCCCGGAGGGCCCCGTGGGCTGAAGTGGGAAGGGAACCAGCCCCTAGTGGGCTGGGCGCCCCCCATGGGCCTCCCCCCATGCGCCTAGGGTTGGGAACCCTAGGGTGGGGGGGCTTCCCACTTGCCTTGGGGGCAAGGCACCCCCTTCCCCCCTTTGGCCGCCGCCCCCCCTTGAGATCCCATCTCCAGTGCCGGCGCCCCCCCTAGGGGGCCTATATAAAGGGGGGAGGAAGGGCAGCAACAAGATAGCCTTGGGCGCCTCCCTCCTCCCCTGCTACACCTCTCCGTCTCGCAGAAGCTCGGCGAAGCCCTGCCGAGACCCGCTACATCCACCACCACGCCGTCGTGCTGCTGGATCTCCATAAACCTCTCCTTCCCCCTTGCTGGATCAAGAAGGAGGAGACGTCGCTGCACCGTACGTGTGTTCAACGCGGAGGTGCCGTCCGTTCGGCACTCGGTCATCGGTGATTTGGATCACGGCGAGTACGACTCCGTCATCCACGTTCATTGGAACACTTCCGCTCACGATCTACAAGGGTATGTAGATGCACTCCTTTCCCCTCGTTGCTAGTATACTCCATAGATGCATCTTGGTGAGCGTAGGAAAATTTTAAAATTATGCTACGATTTCCAACAATGGCTAGTTTAGCATGTAAGCTATGTGGTGGCATGGGAGCAAGGGGGTATGGTGGGGTGTCATGCTTGTCCCCTGGGTCACTTCATTAATAGTGCCAGGGGACAAGTGACACTATACATGATGGCGTCGAGGTATAGCCATCTCGTCCGCGGTATGGCCGCCACGTCGGGGTCTTGTCGGTGTTGGGTCGGGCTGCAGTCGGCAGCCGGCTGGTCGGCGCAGTTGGCAGCCGACAGCCGGCCGGGCAGAGCAGTCGGACGGGGAGCCGGCAGGAGCAGCCGGGCAGTCGGACTGAGGGGCTTTGCTAGCCCCGATGTCTTGAATTATTGTCTCGCCGTCTTTGGGGTATCTGTGGCCAATTACTCCGACAGTAGCCCCAAGCCTCCGGGCAACTTGGCAAAGTTGGGCGGAGGTTTTTTGGCGGGTGTTCATGGAAATGATCATGCAAAAAGACAAAGTTAGTCCATGCAGATATATCAAATGATTGCTTTTAGCACTGCAAGTTTTATGCGGAGGGTGCCGACTCGGTTTCGTCCGAGCCCCCTTCAATCTTTTAAGTGTTCCCTCCACTCTTTGGCTTGCTCTCGCTTGCTGGATAGCCGCTCTGCGGTCCGTGGCTGAGAGTGGGCCGCGGAGTGGAGTGTACAATACTCAGATTCTGGGAGCGAATTTAACCTTGCAGATACTCATAAAGAAAACGGCCGGGTCGCCCGAACCGTTTTTCTTCCCGTACGTTTTTCGCGTGGGTGGCCTCCAGCATTCACTCTTGCTAGCCGGACAGCCGCTCTGCGGTCTGTGACTAAGAGTGGGCCTTTGGTACCGCGCACGCTACTAAGCCGTCTGCGGGAACAAACGTCTCAGGCCAAGCGGCCAGCCCCCGGGCCAACTCTGGCTGGTGCCGGGGCGAACAGTGCTGCAACTGTAATAAAATGCGGAGATAGCCCCCGAGCATCGCTCGGGGTTATCTGTGCTCTCGCGGTGAAAAAATATGCGTGTGAGGAGCTCACATTGATTTTCGTGTAGCCGAGGCGGAGGTCGTCGAAGACAGTCGGCGCGGCTCGGCGCTCGCGGAGCGCGTCGGCGCACCCGCTGGGTGTAGCCCTCGAGCCTCTCGGCGCTCGAGGAGGGTCCAGCCGGTCGGGCCTACCCGGCCAGGCGGCAAGCAGAACGCAGCCGAGCCGGCCTGGCACTGTCGGCCAGGTGGCGAGGCGTCTGGCAGCGCCCTTTTTCTTCTTTCTTCTCTTGTTTTTGTTTCTTGCAATCTTCCGTGGGGGCGCGCCAGCGCACCCACTGGGTGTAGCCCCCGAGATTCGGGCCGACTGCTGAGCAGTCGGGCCGGATCTCCCGGCAACTACTTTGTCTTCTTCCTTGCGGGGGCGCATCAGCGCACCCGCTGGGTGTAGCCCCCCGAGATTCGGGTCGACTGCTGAGCAATCGGGCCGGATCTCCCGGTAACTACTTTGTCTTCTTCTTGACGCGCCCCCGCTGGGTGTAGCCCCCGAGATTCGGGCCGAGGCTCGATCGGCCAGGCGTCAAGGCGAACAGGCAGCCGTGCCGGCGCTCTTGCTGGCCACATGTTGAAGCAGGCAGGCAGACCGGGTCGCGTCTAGCTGTCCGAGTGGCGAAGCAGGCGGACGGACAGACGGACGTTTTCTCTTTTCTTCTCTTTCTATCCGGCTCCATGCGGGAGTTAGACCCTTCTTTTTTTCTTTTGCTTCTTGGGCAGCCGGCTTGACTTTTCTTTGGGCAGCCGACCCACCTTTTTTTCTTTCTTCTAGCACCCGGCTTCTCTCTTCAACTTTCTGTTCTTTCTTTGTCTTTTTCTTTCTTTTCCTTAACCCGGAAACTCTTTCCAGCCGGCCCCTTCTCTCTTCTCGAACAGCCGGCTGGGGCGTGACCCGGCGGGTGAGCCACAGCGCGTGCGTGAAGCCGGCGGGTGGCAAGCCGGTTGCGGGAGCAGGCGGGCGCGGCGAGGCCGGCCGGCGCAGGAGCCAGCGGTGCTGCGTGAGGCGGCAGGGAGCCGTAGTCGGCGCAGCGGGCGACACGGCAGTGAGGTCGGATGGAGGCGGACGCGCGTGGCCGAGCCGGCGCGGGGAGGCGTCGGGGCACCGCAGCCGGCGCAGCGGGACCGGAGCAGGCGGCCACGGGCGCGGGGGAGCCATCGACTGGGCGGAGCCGGGCCCGGGGCAACCGGAGATGGGCGGAGGAGCAGCCGGCACGGGGGAGGCCGACCAGGCGAGGCAGACTCGGCGGCAGCCACCCGGCCGGCGCGCAGGAGGCGGCAGCGGCAACCCGGACAAGCGGCGCACACGGCGAGCGCCGGAGCCGGCGGGGGCGCGCGAGGCGCGCGGAGCCGGCAGTGGATCGATGGGGCGGAGGCGAGCCGGCGAGGGCCCGGAGCCGGCTGGCGCGGAGCACCCAGCAGCCGGCAGGGGCCCGGAGCCAGCCGGTGCATGGACGGACAGCCGTGGCAGTCCGGCGCGGACGGGCGCGAAGGAGGACGGGGAGGCGTGCGCGGGGCCAGGAGGGCGACGTCAACGCGACGAGGCAGCGCGCGCCTGTGCGTGGGGGTGCTTGGCGGCGGCGATGGAGGAGCGCCGAGACGTTGCGAACGGAGCAGCGTTGCGGGGGCGGCCGAAGCCTACGGGGTGACGGGGAGCCTCGGGGAGCAGCAGCACCAGGATGTGGGGCTCGCGCGCGAGCGCAGAGAAGGCGGGCAGGCGCGTGGACGGCGGAAGCGCCGGCATGGTCGGCCGCGGCGCTCGCAGGCTTCAGCGGTTGCAGGAGCAAGCATGCAGCGGGCAATAGTAGCAGCAAACCAGCGCCATTGTCTGGGCGTGGTCTCAATGTTATCTGATGCGTGTACAAGGCACGTATGGCCATAATCTGACTAGTATATGGCCATTGTCTCGCTTGCATCAGGGAAGTGTTTTGGGAGGTGTATGACTAGGGTTGACTTGCATCTAGCTAGCTAGCGCAGATGATATATGGAGTAGCGAATGCCCGTTCCGGCTGGAGCAAAGCACAGCGCAGAGGGGAGCGGATGCAAGCGGCGCATGGATGGACACGGCCGACCGAAGCGAGGCCCCCCGCGCGCGGTCAGATGGCCGGCGTCGCAACGGTGGTGATGACGATGGCGAGGCCGACAGCGAGGACGAGCCGCCCCTCGCGGCCGCTCCGGGGGCGTGTCGATGTTGGGCCCCCGAGCGCTACCGGAGAGACGACGGCGATGTCGCGTCGGAGATGATGAAGATGGTCCTGCCCGGACAGCGAAACCAGCAGCAGCGTGGTAGCATAGTAGTAGTACCACACCACGGTGGGCGCCAACTGTCGTGGTATTCTCACGGGGGGCTTGCTAGTTGACAGATGCCACAAGGGCTTAGTGTGAGGGTAAGACTGCTGCTGATAGGCCCGGGAGCGGGTATGCGAGTAGCACGCGCTAGTTTACCCAGGTTCGGGGCTCTCCGGAGAGATAATACCCCTACTCCTCCATGTCTGAGTATATTTGGGGTGTACATCAGACAGTACACGGTGCTCCTGGAGCTATATCTGAGATCAGTAGCAATGAGAGCTAGCTAGCTAGTGTGGCACATGTGCCTGGCCATGTGTGGCCGAACGAGTATGTGTACTCATACGTGTGTGTGGATGGATGGATGTGTGCCTTATATAGGCATGACTAGCTTAGCATGTAAGCTATGTGGTGGCATGGGAGCAAGGGGGTATGGTGGGGTGTCATGCTTGTCCCCTGGGTCACTTCATAAATAGTGCCAGGGGATAAGTGACACTATACAAGATGGCGTCGAGGTACAGCCGTCTCGTCCGCGGTATGGCCGCCACGTCAGGGTCTTGTCGGTGTCTGGTCGGGCTGCAGTCGGCAGCCGGCTGGTCGGCGCAGTCGGCAGCCGGCCGGGCAGAGCAGTCGGACGGGGAGCCGGCAGGAGTAGCCGGGCAGTCGGACTGAGGGGCTTTGCTAGCCCCGACGTCATGAATTATTGTCTCGCCGTCTTCGGGGTATCCGTGGCCAATTACTCCGACAGCACCCGCGTGGGGACAGGCACTGGCAATGGCGCGGCGGAGATATTCGTGTGCACGGGCACCGGCACGGGCGCGCACATCAGTGCACGCGCTGGCAGGTGCACGGGCACCTGCACGGGCGTGCGCGTTAGTGCACGTGCAGGCGCTTGTGCTGGCAGGTGCACGGGCGCGTGAAAGTCGGTGGGGACCTCGTGGAATCCCGTGGCATCAAGCTCGGCGACAATGTGCGGCTCCCAGCCCATCAATGCCATGGGGATGGGCGCTGGCGTAGTCGGGGCGACGGGAGCCGGAACGGGAGCGGGGACAGGTGCGGCGTCTTCCCGCAAGGCCGGTTCAAGCTCGTCCCAAGGCACCTTATGTTCTTGAGACTCCGGCTGGGTGTCTTCCTCAGGAAACTGGAAGACTAAGGGCAGAACATCGTGATGCGGCATGGCGTACGTTTATGTCAGGCTGGTTGGAGGTAGATGATAGGAGAATCAGAGAGGAAGAGAGAAGATTGTAGCGATACCGGGTAGTACGGGGTTGATTTTAAACTGCGGCGCCGGCAACATTAAAAGTGGGAGCAGTTGGGACGAAGGTGGCCGGCGAAGCCTGGTCAAAGGACTCACCTCCCGGTGAGCCTACGCAGCGGTCTGCTCGCATGCCTCCCTGTCAGCTGGCGCAGCCGTCTGCTCGCACGCCTCCCGTCGACTCACATGCTTGCTTGGACGGCACCCGCCGATGAGAAGCGGGACTCGTGGCGGCACGTAAACGCCCACGGTTTCAATAGTGAAAGCGTTCGCCTTAACGTGACAGGTCTTTGTTCCAAAATACCTTGGTTCTTCATTTGTGCAACTTGTCATAAGCAGCTTGTCTCAAATTGAAGAAAAAAATTACGAAAGAATATTTGTGCCATATCACGTGACCATGCTCAGTTTCATGAATTTCTGGTCACTTTTGGATTTTCTGAAATTTAAAATCTAGGATTCGAAACAACATCATAACATGCATCATGCAATAAATTTTCAAGCGATACATATGTCCTGTTGTATTTCTTAAGAAATGATTTGGTCAAACATTTTGTTTAGTTAGACTTCAGACAAGTTATATATGCAGAGTAAAAGGATAATCCATCCGTACCAGTGCATTTCCTGATATATTAACTCTTTTTTAGGGGCCCCTGATATATTAACTCAAGAAGTACTAGGCATGAACAAACGGGCTCAATTCTGTGCTCATCCTGGTGTAGTAGTAGTAGTACTAGGCAATGCAGTTGACGGGTGACCTTGGGGAGCGGTGACCGAGGGAATTGAACCGTGCTCGGCACGGTTGGTAACGTTGTCTAATTACTAAATCATTCCTCCATTGTTCATCGGTAGTCATTATGGACCGGGGACATGAGGGGAATTTCCTAGGGCTAGAAATCTGGCCGCTAGATATTTCGACTCGAAACGCGGAGGCTTGATAACCCACAACAGTTTACGAGGGTAGAGTATTCAACCCAATTTTATTGATTCGACACAAGGGGAGCCAAAGAATATTCTCAAGTATTAGCAGTTGAGTATTCAATTCAACCACACCTGGATAACTTAGTATCTGCAGCAAAGTATTTAGTAGCAAAGTAGTATGGAAGTAACGATAACGGTAGCAAAAGTAATATTTTTGGGTTTTATAGTGATTGTAACAGTAGCAACGGAAAAGTAAATAAGCGAAGAACAATATGTGAAAAGCTCGTAGGCATTGGATCGATGATGGAGAATTATGCCGGATGCGGTTCATCATGTAACAATCATAACATAGGGTGACATAGAACTAGCTCCAATTCATCAATGTAATGTAGGCATGTATTCTGAATATAGTCATACGTGCTTATGGAAAAGAACTTGCATGCCATCTTTTGTCCTACCCTCCCGTGGCAGCGGGGTCCTAGCGGAAACTAAGGGATATTAAGGCCTTCTTTTAATAGAGTACCAGACCAAAGCATTAACACATAGTGAATACATGAACTCCTCAAACTACGGTCATCACCGGGAGTGGTCCCGATTATTGTCACTTCGGGGTTGCCGGATCATAACACATAGTAGGTGACTATAGACTTGCAAGATAGGATCAAGAACTCACATATATTCATGAAAACATAATAGATCCAGATCTGAAATCATGGCACTCGGGCCCTAGTGACAAGCATTAAGCATAGCGAAGTCATAGCAACATCAATCTCAGAACATAGTGGATACTAGGGATCAAACCCTAACAAAACTAACTCGATTACATGATAAATCTCATCCAACCCATCACCGTCCAGCAAGCCTACGATGGAATTACTCATGCACGGCGGTGAGCATCATGAAATTGGTGATGGAGGATGGTTGATGATGACGATGGCGACGGATTCCCCTCTCCGGAGCCCCGAACGGACTCCAGATCAGCCCTCCCGGGAGTGTTTAGGGCTTGGCGGCGGCTCCGTATCGTAAAACGTGATGAATCTTTCTCTCTGATTTTTTCTCCCCGAACATGAATATATGGAGTTGGAGTTAAGGTTGATGGAGCTCCAGGGGGCCCACGAGGCAGGGGGCGCGCCCAGGGTGGCAGGCGCGCCCCCACCCTCGTGGCAAGGGTGTGGGCCCCCTGACCTTGATTCTTTCGCCAATATTTTTAATATTTTCCAAAAAATAAGCTCCATGGAGTTTCAGGTCATTCCGAGAACTTTTGTTTCTGCACCTAAATAACACCATGGCAATTCTGCTGAAAACAGCGTCAGTCCGGGTTAGTTCAATTCAAATCATGCAAGTTAGAGTCCAAAACAAGGGCAAAAGTGTTTGGAAAAGTAGATACGACAGAGACGTATCAACTCCCCCAAGCTTAAACCTTTGCTTGTCCTCAAGCAATTCAGTTGATAAACTGAAAGTGATAAAGAAAAACTTTTACAAACTCGGTTTGCTCTTGTAGTTGTAAATATGTAAAGCCAGCATTCAAGTTTTCAGCAAAGATTATGACTAACCATATTCACAATAACACTTAGGTCTCATGTTTACTCATATCAATGGCATAATCAACTAGCGAGCAATAATAATAAATCTTGGATGACAACACTTTCTCAAAACAATCATAATATGATATAACAAGATGGTATCTCGCTAGCCCTTTCTGAGACCGCAAAACATAAATGCAGAGCACCTTTAAAGACCAAGGACTGACTAAACAGTGTAATTCATGGTAAAAGAGATCCAGTCATAGTCATACCCAATATAAATTAATAGTAATGGGTGCAAATGACAGCAGTGATCTCCAGCTAGTACTTTTTAATAAGAGGGTGATGACTCAACATAAAAGTAAATAGATAGGCCCTTCGCAGAGGGAAGCAGGGATTTGTAGAGGTGCCAGAGCTCGATTTTTGAAATAGAGATAAATAGTATTTTGAGCGGCATACATTCATTGTCAACATAACAACCAAGAGATGGCGATATCTTCCATGCTACACACATTATAGGCGGTTCCCAAACAGAATGGTAAAGTTTATACTCCCCCTCCACCAACAAGCATCAATCCGTGGCTTGCTCGAAACAACGAGTGCCTCCAACTAACAACAGTCCCAGGGGATTTTTGTTTGCAGTTATTTTGATTTGATTTGCATAAAGCATGGGACTGGGCATCCCGGTGACCAGCCAGTTTCTCGTGAGTGAGGAGCAGAGTCCACTCCTCTTGAGAATAACCCGCCTAACATGGAAGATATGGATAGCCCTAGTTGATACATGAGCTATTCAAGCATACAAAACAGAATTTCATTTGAAGGTTTATAGTTTAGCACATACAAATTTACTTGGAACAGCAGGTAGATACCGCATATAGGAAGGTATGGTGGACTCATATGGAATAACTTTGGGGTTTAAGGAATTGGATGCACAAGCAGTATTCCCGCTTAGTACAAGTGAAGGCTAGCAAAAGACTGGGAAGCGACCAACTAGAGAGCGTCAACAGTCATGAACATGCATTAAAATTAATAAACATTGAGTACAAGCATGAGTAGGATATAATCCACCATGAACATAAATATCGTGAAGGCTATGTTGATTTGTTTCAACTACATGTGTGAACATGTGCCAAGTCAAGTCACTTGAATCATTCAAAGGAGGATACCATCCTATCATACCACATCACAACCATTTTAATAGCATGTTGGCACGCAAGGTAAACCATTATAAACTCCTAGCTAATTAAGCATGGCATAAGCAACTATAATCTCTAATTGTCATAGAAAACATGTTTATTCATAATAGGCTGAATCAGGAACAATGAACTAATCATATTTACAAAAACAAGAGAGTTCGAGTTCATACCAGCTTCTCTCATCTCAATCAGTCCATCATATATCGTCATAATTGCCTTTCACTTGCACAACCGAATGATGTGAATAATAATAATAGTGCACGTGCATTGGACTAAGCTTGAATCTGCAGGCATTCAATAAACAGGAGAAGACAAGGCAATATGGGCTCTTGGTTAAATCAACGATAATGCATATAAGAGCCACTTTAACAATTTCATCATGGTCTTCTCCTATCGACCCCCAAAGAAAAGAAAAGAAATAAAACTATTTACACGGGAAAGCTCCCAACAAGCAAAAGAAGAACAGGAAATATTTTTGGGTTTTCTTTTAATTATTATACTACAGCAAGAAAGTAAACTAGCTAAAAGCTACAACTAATTTTTTTTGGTTTTTCTTAAGGTTTATCAAACACACAAGAAGAAAGCATAAAAAAGGAAGATAAACTAGCATGGATATTACAGTGAAAGAGTATGAGCACCGACAACTAGCAATGAGTGTGTGAACATAAATGTAATGTCGGTGAGAGATATGTACTCCCCCAAGCTTAGGCTTTTGGCCTAAGTTGGTCTATTGCCACGGATGGCCTGGCGGATATCCAAAGTTGTAGTTGGGGTCGTACTGAGATGAAGAAGACTCTGATTGCCACTAGTTGGCAATCATCTCCGGATCCCACTGGTAATTAGACTGTGGTGGAGGATCAAATTGTGGTTCCGACTCTGGCTCTGTGGCTGATGTAGGGTTCCGGTAGGCGTGAATGGCCGCCAGCGGAACGAGATACTGGCCTGCAGGTAAATCAAACAAGGAAGGAGCAGGCAAGGTAATAGTCTCAGGATGATGTTTATCAAAGAACAATTTGTATCTAAGCTCCCTCTCCCTATTCTTTACAATAAAATCATGTGCTACCATACTCTTATAATCTAAATAAACAGTAGGCATCAATTTTTCTTCTTTTTCATAGTGCCTAATAGGTATGTTATAGTATGCAGCAAGGCGTGAAGCATAAACACCTCCAAAGATGGGGCCCTTTGTACGGTTCAGACTTAACCGTTTGGCAATAATACCGCCATACTAACAGACTCGTCATGGAATAAACCATGGAAAAAAATAATAATATCGGGAACACTAAGGTTTCCACAGTTTCCGCGACCAATTAAGCAACGACTAGCAAATATTGTAAAGTAGCGTAAAACAGGAAAAATGTATGCTAGTGATTCTTGCATCGGAAACCTTCCTAGTTTCCCCTACAGTAATAGTGTCAATAAACCCGTCCACATCTTTATGATGTGGTTCCTCTAAGCTACCCTCGAAAGGTATTTTCCAAACCCTGCAAAATTCATATAGTGACATCTTCTTAACCACATCATACAAATGAAACTCTACTTAAGGAGGTGATTCCTTAGGATAATAGTAGAAGTTTTGCACAAAAGTATTGGTGAGTAAGAGATACTGTTCGCGTGGGTCGCGGAGGAAGTCGGTGAGGCCTCCGCGGTGCGAGGCAGATTATATTTGGGCCTCTCTGCTTCTTCACTTTTCTTTTCCTTCGAGCTTTGGCTCGAGCCCCTCAAAAATCTTTTCATTATTTTCTGAAAATTTCTGAAATTTTTAGTAACTTCAAATGAAAGTGAACCAAGCTCAACAAAATTGATAGCAACTACTCCTACAAGTGCCTAGAGCCTATATCATGCATTAGAACTACTTGGAACCATATAAATTTGACATGCAAGCTCAAGAACATGGTCTCCTAGGCAGCACAAATTTGCTATGAATAAAGCACTATAACAAAAACTAATTGGGCCAATGGAGGAGTCACATACCAAGGAATAATCCCCCAAAGCAGTTTTGTGAGAGGTGCTTTGAGCAAGGAGATCCAAAATCGCAGCAAAATGAGCTAGAACTCGTGCTTGAGCTGGATGGTGATTTTTTTGGGAGGAAGAAGAAGTGTGTGGGTGCAGAAATAAGTGGAGGGGAGCCACCGTGGGCCCACGAGGCAGGGGGTGCACCCTGGACGCTCGTGCCCAGGTGCTTGCTCCCCCTGCTGTGTTCTCACTGCGAGATATTCTCAAATATTCCAGAAAAAATCATATTTCAATTTCGGGGCATTTGGAGAACTTTTATTTTCGGGGTATTTTTTATATTGCACGGATAATTCAGAAAATAGGTAGGAAATACTATTTTACTTTATTTCAACTAAATAACAGAAAGTAAAAGGAGGGTACAGAAGGTTGTGCTTTCTAACTTCATCCATCTCATGCACATCAAAAGGAATCCACTAACAAGGTTGATCAAGTCTTGTTAACAAACTCATTTCGAGTAACATGAAACCGGAGAAATTTCGAATAACACTATGTTACCTCAATGGGGATATGCACATCCCTAATAATAAGAATATCATATTTCTTCTTGACAGTAGGAGGAGGAAATTCCAAACCTCCAAAAATAATCGATGGAATTTTTCCAATAGAATTGATACTGTGGACTTGAGGTTGTTTCCTCGGAAAGTGTACCGTATGCTCATTACCATTAACATGAAAAGTGACATTGCCTTTGTTGCAACCAATAACAGCCCCTGCAGTATTAAAAAAGGGTCTTCCGAGAATAATAGGCATACTATCGTCCTCGGGAATATCAAGAATAACAAAGTCCGTTAAAATAGTAACGTTTGCAACCACAACAGGCACATCCTCACAAATACCGACAAGTATAGCAGTTTATTTGTCAGCCATTTGCAAAGATATTTCAGTAGGTGTCGACTTATTCAAATCAAGTCTACGATATAAAGAGAGAGGCATAACACTAACACCGGCTCCAAGATCACATAAAGCAGTTTTAACATAGTTGCTTTTAATGGAGCATGGTATAGTTGGTACTCCTGGATCTCCAAGTTTCTTTGGTATTCCACCCTTGAAAAGTATAATTAGCAAGCATGGTGGAAATTTCAGCTTCCGGTATCTTTCTTTTATTAGTAACAATATCTTTCATATACTTAGCATAAGGATTCGTTTTAAGCATATCAGTTAATCGCATACGCAAAAAGATAGGTCTAATCATTTCAGCAAAGCGCTCAAAATCCTCATCATCTTTTTTCTTGGATGGTTTGGGAGGAAAAGGAATGGGTTTCTGAACCCATGGTTCCCTTTCTTTACCGTGTTTCCTACCAACAAAGTATCTCTTATCATAACGTTGATTCTTTGATTGTGGGTTATCAAGATCAACAGCAGGTTCAATTCTACATCATTGTCATTGCTAGGTTGAGCATCAACATGAACATCATCATTAACATTATCACTAGGTTGATGTTCATTACCAGATTGTGTTTCAGCATCAGAAATAGAAATATCATTTGGATTCCCAGGTGGTTCAGCAATAGGTTCACTAGAAGCATGCAACGTCCTATCATTTTTCTTTTTCTTCTTTTTAGGAGGACTAGGTGTAACAATATTATTTCTCTGAGAGTCCTGCTCAATTCTCTTAGGGTGGCCTTCAGGATACAAAGGTTCCTGAGTCATTTTACCAGTTCTAGTAGCCACTCTAACAGCAAAATCATTATTCTTACTATTTAATTCATTGAGCAAATCATTCTGAGCTTTAAGTACTTGTTCTACTTGAGTGGTAACCATACAAGCATGTTTACTAATGAGTTTAAGTTCACCTTTAACTCTGGACATACAATCACCCAAGTGTTCAATCATATAAGGATTTTGTTTTAATTGTCTACCAAAATAAGCATTAAAATCTTCTTGTTTAACAATAAAATTGTCAAACTCATCTAAGCATTGGCTAGCAATCTTGGTAGGAGGGATTTCAGCTTTATCATATGTATAGAGAGAATTTACCTTTACTACCTGTGTCGGGTTATCAAGACCATGAGTTTCTTCAATAGGTGATAGATTAAAATTATGTATTTCTTCAACAGGCGGTAAATTAAGACCATGTATTTCTTCAATAGGAGGTAAATTCTTAATATCTTCAGCTTTTATACCTTTTTCCTTCATAGATTTCTTTGCCTCTTTCATATCTTCGGGACTGAGAAATAGAACACCCCTCTTCTTCGGAGTTGGCTTAGGAGTTGGCTCAGGAAGTGTCCAATTATTTTCATTAGTCAACATATTATTCAATAGAATTTCAGCTTCATCTGGTGTTCTTTCCCTGAAAACAGAACCAACACAACTATCCAGGTGGTATCTGGAAGCATTGGTTAGTCCATTATAAAACATATCAAGTATTTCATTTTTCTTAAGAGGATGATCAGGCAAAGCATTAAGTAATTGGAGAAGCCTCCCCCAAGCTTGTGGGAGACTCACTTCTTCAATTTGCACAAAATTATATGTATCCCTTAAAGCAGCTTGTTTCTTATGAGCAGGGAAATATTTAGCAGAGAAGTAATAAATCATATCCTGGGGACTACGCACACAACCAGGATCAAGAGAATTAAACCATATCTTAGCATCACCCTTTAATGAGAATGGAAATATCTTAAGGATATAATAGTAACGAGATTTCTCATCATTAGTGAACAGGGTGGCTATATCATTTAATTTAGTAAGATGTGCCACAATAGTTTCAGATTCATAGCCATAGAAAGGATCAGATTCAACCAAAGTAATTATATCAGGATCAACAGAGAATTCATAATCCTTATCAGTAACAAAGATAGGTGAAGTAGCATAAGCATGATCATATTTCATTCTAGCATTCAGAGTTTTTTGTTTCAGCTTAGCTAATAATTTCTTAAGATCACTTCTATCATTGCAAGCAAGAAAGTCTCTTTTAGTTTCTTCATCCATAACATAGCCCTCAGGCACAACAGGCAATTCATATTTATTGGGAGAATCTTCATCATCACTTTCATCAATATTATCAGATTCAATAATTTCATTCTCTCTAGCCCTAGCAAGTTGTTCATCAAGAAATTCACCAAGTGGCACAGTAGTATCAAGCATAGAAGTAGTTTCATCATAAGTATCATGCATAGCAGAAGTGGCATCATCAATAACATGCGACATATCAGAATTAATAGCAGAAGCAGGTTTAGGTGTCGCAAGCTTACTCAAAACAGAAGGTGAATCAAGTGCAAAGCTAGATGGCAGTTCCTTACCTCCCCTCGTAGTTGAGGGATACATTTTTGTTTTCTCGTCTTTCAAGTTCCTCATAGTGACCAGAAGATATAAATCCCAAGTGACTCACAGAATAGAGCTATGCTCCCCGGCAACGGCGCCAGAAAATAGTCTTGATAACCCACAAGTATAGGGGATCGCAACAGTTTTCGAGGGTAGAGTATTCAACCCAAATTTATTGATTCGACACAAGGGGAGCCAAAGAATATTCTCAAGTATTAGCAGTTGAGTTGTCAATTCAACCACACCTGGATAACTTAGTATCTGCAGCAAAGTATTTAGTAGCAAAGTAGTATGGAAGTAACGATAACGGTGGCAACAGTAATATTTTTGGGTTTTATAGTGATTGTAACAGTAGCAACGGAAAAGTAAATAAGCGAAGAACGATATGTGAAAAGCTCGTAGGCATTGGATCGGTGATGGAGAATTATGCCGGATGCGGTTCATCATGTAACAATCATAACATAGGGTGACACAGAACTAGCTCCAATTCATCAATGCAATGTAGGCATGTATTCCGAATATAGTCATACGTGCTTATGGAAAAGAACTTGCATGACATCTTTTGTCCTACCCTCCCGTGGCAGCGGGGTCCTAGCGGAAACTAAGGGATATTAAGGCCTCCTTTTAATAGAGTACCGGGCCAAACCATTAACACATAGTGAATACATGAACTCCTCAAACTACGGTAATCACCGGGAGTGGTCCCGATTATTGTCACTTCGGGGTTGCCGGATCATAACACATAGTAGGTGACTATAGACTTGCAAGATAGGATCAAGAACTCACATATATTCATGAAAACATAATAGGTTCAGATCTGAAATCATGGCACTCGGGCCCTAGTGACAAGCATTAAGCATAGCAAAGTCATAGCAACATCAATCTCAGAACATATTGGATACTAGGGATCAAACCCTAACACAACTAACTCGATTACATGATAAATATCATCCAACCCATCACCGTCCAACAAGCCTACGATGGAATTACTCATGCACGGCGGTGAGCATCATGAAATTGGTGATGGAGGATGGTTGATAATGACGATGGCGACGGATTCCCCTCTCCGGAGCCCCGAACGGACTCCAGATCAGCCCTCCCGAGAGAGTTTAGGGCTTGGCGGCAGCTCCGTATCATAAAACGCGATGAATCTTTCTCTCTAATTTTTTCGCCCCGAACACGAATATATGGAGTTGGAGTTGAGGTCGGTGGAGCTCCAGGGGGCCCACGAGGCAGGGGGGCGCGCCCAGGGCGGCAGGCGGGCCCCCCACCCTCGTGGCAAGGGTGTGGGCCCCCTGACCTTGATTCTTTCGCCAATATTTTTAATATTTTCCAAAAATAAGCTCCGTGGAGTTTCAGGTCATTCCGAGAACTTTTGTTTCTGCACATAATAACACCATGGCAATTCTGCTGAAAACAGCGTTACTCCGGGTTAGTTCCATTCAAATCATGCAAGTTAGAGTCCAAAACAAGGGCAAAAGTGTTTGGAGAAGTAGATACGACGGATACGTATCAAGGCTCGACTGGTTGGGGTTGGCTAATGTGTGTACCACGCACGCCACCAGAAGGACACGAGCCCGGTTTTTTTTGAGGATTAACACGAGCCAAGGTCTGGCTGGTACACCCTTGGGTACCATTTGAGAATATGAAAGGAATCTTTTAAATTACCAAACGAATCTATGTGTATTACAATGCCCGTACTTTCCTTGCAAATAGTAATCTCGACGTGGTAATTGATTTATGACGAGTTCTTGAATTAGAGTGAGTTTGTGATATAGTGATCTCAACGTGGATTTCACATTCCATGGTATCCCTAGTAAGTTTTTCATTGCAAATTAGAATTTAAAAGATGAACAATATGGTGGTGAGAAAACTTTGTATGTATCAAGCATATGCCCCCCCCCCACACACATGAACACAACAACAATCCAATAAGTATAGTGCATCTATTTTTCCAAACCATGCATGTATGACACGAATTCAAAAATACTCCTTCTGTTCCTAAATATTAGTCTTTTAGAGATTTCAACAAGTGACAACATACGGAGCAAAATGAGTGAATCTACACTCTAAAATATGTCTATATACATCCGTATGTGCCAGTCCATTTGAAATCTCTAAAAAGACTAATATTTAGGAACGAAGGGAGTAAAATGTAAGACATGCATGGTCCTCAATTCAATATTTAAAATGAACAGGAAACTGAAACATGAATATTAAGTCTAGTACTACAGTACATGCAAATGTTGTGTTTAGGCGGAGTTATGTAGATTGTCGGGGGTTAACCCCTCGACCTTAGATAAATTTGTGAAGCTCTGTTTAGGATTGTTTAGATTATATTTTTCCCCATCCTAGCTCCCAAACACCGATTGGTTGTGCACCCCCTCCTCCTCGAGATAATATCATCTGCCCCCACACCTTAGATGCTATATGCTGATACGAGTTTCTTGGAGCCTGTAGATCTGAGATATAGCAGCTCACGTGATGTCTTAATATTTTTACAGGAAACCTTAATGAGTTTAAGAATTGCACACAATTTGTACAAAAACTACTCAGATGCCCTTGGGTCCCATATCCAACGACCTTGAAGCTCGTATCACAGTAGCATCTAAGATGAAGGAGGACATCATATTCTCCTGTATGTAAGAATATCATGTGCTACCACTGTCGGATCACGGGTTCCGGCAAAACCCTTAAGGTTCGAACTCTGGGGGTGCGCGCGAAGTTCTTTCCCTACCGATCCACGCCCTAGCTTGCTAAGATCTCGCAGACAAACTCAACGAACTCACAACGCAAGAGACACAAGGTTTATACTGGTTCGGGCCACCGTTGTGGTGTAATACCCTAGTCTAGTGTAGTGGTGGTGGATTGCCTCTTGGGCTGATGATGAACAATACAAGGGGAAGAACAACCTCCTGAGCTTGAGGTGTTCTTGTGCTTGGCGAACTTGTGTGTGTGTGTGTGGATTCGATCGGCTCAAGCTCAGTTGCCTTCTACTGCGGTGGCTAGTCCTATTTATATTGGCCCTGGTCCTCTCCCCAAATATTGAGCGGGAAGGGAGCCAACAACGGCCGATTTGAAAGGGGACAGCTAGTACAGCTTATCCTGACAAAAGTAGTCTTCGCCTGCAAAAGGCTCTGGTGGTGACGCCGCCCTGGGCTCCATGGTGACCTCTGTCTTGCCGTCCTGCTGGTCTTGGTCTCGTTGCACCGATATGGAAACCTTTGCTTGACGCCTTCGTACTCCGCGCCTGCTCTTGCTTCCTTAGCACCAAAGGGGAAACAAGGACACTGCATGCGCTGGCGCCCGCCTGGCGCCAGCCTGATCTTGATCGTCATGGCTTACGTCACAAGAACCTCGCAAGGTTTGCCTCGCCTTGATCTCTCCGCTCCTCGCGAGCCAACCTGGTGAGGCCGCTCCTGAGGAGGTCTTGTGTCGTCCGCCTCGCGAGGCTTGGCCCCTCGCGAGGGTCTTGAACGCCTTGTTGTTGAAGATGGGTCATACGGGCCCACGCGCAGAGCCATGTCGTGGGCCGCAGGCAGGCAAGTCTGGGGACCCCCGTTCCCAGAACACCGACAGTAGCCCCCGGGCCCAAGGCGCGCTCGGGCTTGGCTTCGAGGCGAAGCCAAAGGTCAAGTGCGGAGCGCCACGGGCCCCAAAAGCCTGCGGCCTCGGTCGACGCGTGGCGGTTGATTGGACGTGGGCGTCTCCGCTTCCCCACGCTGCCCTGGAGTCCGCCTGACTATGCGGCCCCCGCTTCCTACACAGTTATTCTTCCATCGCCCACGCCTTACTTCCCCAATTCCTCTGCTTCCCGGAGACTCTGCTTCTCCTCTCCAATCTAGCCTGTGCTCTGCCCGCTTCATCGCCATGGCGCCGAAACAAGCACACAAGGGGAAGAAGCCTCTGTCTTCGCCAAGTGCGCCTCCAGCCGTCGAGCCCGCAGTTGGCCGATCGCTGGTGCTCAACGATGAGGCCATGGGCAAGGTGCGTCCCATGCTCGCCACTAGCTTCAACGAGTGGGGGAAGACGGTGGCTTGGCCTGCGTCTCGCGCTCGCATTGACCGGACAGCCACCGAGGTCCCAATCTTCATCGATGCCCTTTGGGCCGGCCTGATTACCCCTTTTTCCGCCTTCTTCAACGCGGTGCTTGAACATTACCAGATCCACATGCCGCATCTCAACCCCCAATCCATGACTCTCCTCGCCGTCTTCGCCTTCGTGTGTGAGGCCATGGTGGGCATTGCCCCTTCCGTGGCCCTTCTCTGTCATTTCTTCTCATTGCATCTGATGGATCCTCGACAAAGCTCGGGGTGCGTGAGCTTCTAGGCTGTGGCTACGACGGCAGGCGCGGGGATCGACTTCGAGCTTCCTCCATCCACGAGCGAGTTTCGGACACGATGGGTATTCGTCGACGCCGGGGTGCTCAGCCCTCTGCTCCATTCTCCGTCAGCACCTGCCGTTCCCAACTCCGATTGGGGCCACGAGAGGCTCGCGAGCCCCTGTCTTGTCCCCGTCTGGCTCAGGCTGAGGAGGTTGAAGGACCGCGGCGTGACTGCACCTATGGTGGTGAAGGAGTTCGTCAAGCACCGAGTCGCTCCGCTTCAGCGCCATTTTCGCCCGATGTGGGCTTTGCTCAGCAGTCAGGACCATATGAGGCTTCAGGAGTCCGGGCTCCCTCTTGAGACGCGGCAAACAGTGCTCGTGGTCCTGACGGGTGTCCCTTCGCTGGACGACATGCCTGGGAAGAGCTGTCTGCTGTACCGCTGCACGAACTAGGATGAATTTGTAGAGAGCATGCCTTCCTTTGATGAGTGGGGCTGCACCCGAACAGCCTGGTGGGGCCCCGCGAGAACCCCGTCGACGTGGTTCCCTTCTTCGCCGCCGGTGCCGAGCTCGACCCGAGTGTGGGTGCAGGGGGGCGAGCTCCGACGGAGGCTGGCGGCCTGAATGCTGAGGTGCATATGCCGCCTGGGGATCTTGGGGCGTCGTCCACGGGAGCTCATGATTCCTCCCCTGGGGCGTCGGTTGCGGAGGTGACGCAGCTCGCGGCTCCCGAGGCCAAAGCTCCGGAGACCTCGGGGGGTTGCGGTCAGACAGCGCCCAACTGCTCTTCTCAGCTCGGCGCCCCTGAAGCCGTCCCTCCGAGCGCTTCCCCGGTCTCGCCCCGCGCCGGCCGCCACGTCCAGCGCTTCGGTCGGCTTTGCATGGACTTCGAGGAGCTCCGCAAGAGGAAAGGAACCCCGAGCAGCAGCGGTATCTTCGGGCCGTTGAAGCGAAGGAAGTACATCGCCGTTGACGAGTAAGTACTGTATCTTTGTGACTTCTTGAGTGCTGCTTCCCTTCCTGACGTTAGTTCTCCAGGGTCCCTTCCGTCAAGGCCGCTGTGTTCCTCGAGAAGCAGCCCCCTCTTTCCTTGACTCCCCCGCTGGCCTTGAGCGCTCCGAGTATGCATGCTGTCCCTGGAGCAGGGTTGGTTGGAGAGGCGCGCTTGCCTCCATGGCGCATTGAACCTGCAGCCTCGTTGTCCCTTCCCAACAGCCTGGCGTGGAGCTTGGCGGGCGTGCCCAGGACCCCTCCTCTGGTCATGGACAGTAGCTGGTTGGCTTCGGTCTTCGGTTCCTCTTCAAGCAGCGGGCCCCGACTAGCTAGGGCCCCTCGTGAGGCCTGGCTGGCGCCTGGAGCAGCACCAGCCCCCAGCCCCCTGCCGAGAGGGGGTGCACCGCTTTACGCCCCGCCTGCAGCCCCCGAGGTGGAGGACGAGGTGGGCCATGCGCTTGCGTTTGAGCGCGAATGAAGCATCGTTCGCCACGAGCTCTTCCAGGAGGCGATTAGCGCAATGAACTGACTCGGCGGTGAACTTGCGGACGTCGACGCGCGCCTCAAGGTTGAGGGTCTTCGACTGGCGGAGGAACGGCGTAAGCTGAAGGTGGCCATCAACCTTGGCCGCTATCAGCGCGATCTCGACAACGCGAAGGCCGAGGCGTCCCTGGAGGTCTCTCGTGAGGCTTGCTCTCGAGCTCTGGAGGAGGCTCGCGAGGCTGACCGCCGTCGCGAGGCTGCAGAGAAGCGCGCGTGGGAGCTCCAGGCCTGGAGTGCGTCCCTGGAGCAGCAGGTGGAGGCGCGCAAGGCCGCCCTTGCGTCGTTGAGGGGGACGCCCGCCGAGGAAGAAGAGGTCCGGAGGCGCGAGGAGGCATTGGCTCTGGAAGCCGTGGAGCGTAGCCACGAGCATGAGCGGCTGGAGACGAGGGAGCGTCAAGTTGCCCAAGCGGAAGATGCCGTGGGCGCACGCGAGGCCAAAACTCAAGAGGAGGTCGATCGCCGGGTGGCCGAGGTTTGCACGGGTCTTGAGGGTTGGCATGATCTAAAGTTGCAGCCTACGGAGACGGAGGCTGCAGGTAGGGTCGCTGCCCTTAGGCCCAGGCTGGCTGTGGTAGAGAGGCGCGAGGAGGCCATGGCGGACGCCCTGGTTACGGCACAGGCAGAGTTGGCTTCCGCCCGCGCCGAGCTGCTCTCTCTTCAGAAACGGGTTGATGACGCCGAGGCCGTCGCGCGGCAAAACAGGGAGGAAGTGCTTCAGCGGCGGACATTGGAGCGCGAGCACGCCCCCATGCTCCAGGACCTCAGGGTCAGGGCAAACGCGGCGCTGGGCCACGTCTGTGACGAGAATGCTCCGCATCCCCACTCGGATGACTACCCTAGTCACCTGCGCTTCTTCGCCGACGTGGTGACGCGCCTGGAAGCCTGGTCTGATAGAGCTCGCCAGCTCATGGAAGAGAGGAGCCGGGGCCTGCTCGGGCGCATGTTCTCCCGTGTCTTCAGCCATCTTCAGAACACCTTCCCTGACTTCGACTTCGACGCCGCCATTGCCCCCGTACCGCAGGCCATCCGGGGTGACCTGGCGCGGTGGGTGGAGGACAAAGTGGATGCGCTGGTCAGGGCCTTCGCTTCCGAAGACGATGCAGTGGTGGTCGTGGTAGATGAAGGCGACGTGGTCAACGACGATGATGGAGGCGCCGTCGAAGGCGACGACGATGCCGGCGAAGGTGACGATGATGCGAGCGACGCATCCGAAGGCGATACGGCGAGCGACATATCCGGCTGATCCCATGTTCCCCTACTGTTTTATCCTGTATGCAAAAACTCGGGCACGGCCCCTGAAGATTGTAAGAGCATTTTGAGAGGGGGAGCCCCTCGTGTAAACAAACCGCTGTCTTTATTCCTTTATGTCAAGCCGAGTATGCACCTTCGAGAATCCGTGGGTCCGGCGGCAAGTTTGCCGTTGCTGCTTACCTTAGCCAGGTAAGCCCCCGTGCTGGATCGTGAGATCATGAGCCCCCGAGGAACTCCTGAAGAGTCTGCTGGCTCACCCGAGAGGGCTTCGCGAGAATCCGGCGCCGATCGTGGTGCCGACGCGCGCGGCGCGTATGCTGCGCCCTGTCCCGCTCACGAGGAGCCCACGATGGGGGCAGCGGTCATAAGGTCCAGGGTAAGGCAAGAACCGGATAGCAAAAAATCGCTCGAACGAGAAAAGGCACCCCCCGCGCGCATTAATGAAAATTCAACTTCAACTTAAATCCAAATCCAGAAGGCAAGGCTACAGAAAAAGAGATCCAAAGCAAATGGCCACGTCCGGCGCCTAGTCTAGTCTTCTAGTCTTCAAGTCTTCTCACCAGCGCGGAGCTAAGTGCTGCCACTAGGACGTGGGAGGGAGCCCCCAAGGCCCGAGGGCGGCACTCCTGAGACTCCGGGGCGTGTACAGCCCCACTCATTATTACATGAGAGTGTCACGGGCGGCGATCTTCACAGGCGTGAGCCTTACTTCATATCGCCAGAAGAGGGGCTCGCCTTGCGCCTCCCTCGGCCACCGTTGGGGGCGACCGGAAACCAGGACGCCACCAAAGGGGCAAAGGGGACGCTAGCGGCGCCCTCGGCGACCATGGGTCCTCTGCCGGGGGTAGGCTTTTCAGCACCTCCCCAGCAGAGGGCCTACCTCCGGGGGGTGCCTTCCTCCGTGCGACGCGGGGAGGGATCTGGCTCCCGACCCCTCGCCTTGCAGCCCCCAGCGCGATCCCCCTGGCAGAATGGAGGCCGCCGAGTTGGGGCCGCCAGCCGCTGTGGTGACCTGATCCCCCTATGACTCATGGTTAGCGTAAGCTTGCTCCTAAGGGATTAGTAGTACCCTGTATCTGTTGTCGACGGCGTGGTTGGTGGGGCTCTCCGGCGGCTCGTGGAAGGCTTGAGCTCCTAACGCCTCCTCCTCCCAACCTGGCCCGAGGAACGAGCAAGGGTCGTCCTCCGGCGTGTACTCTTGGTCCATCATGCGGGGCACATAGGCCTCCGAGGCCACTGCCCCGAAGACCTCGCCGAAGTGCCCCACGCTCCATGTTGCCCGGCCTGTCAGGCTGTCCTGAGGATGGCAGGGCAGTGCTCCGATGGGGCCGTATGCGGCAACGCTCGTGCCCGCGCCCACCTGGGGTGGTGCGGGCGCGACAGGGCGCCCTCCACCGTGGATCGTGTTGATGTCGACGAGGCCCCCGGGTGTGGCCGGGAGCACGCGGGCACGGCGAGGCCCGCTGTGGGACCCAGCCGCCGCCTGAGGCGTGAGCTAATAGCAGAAGGGCGGCACTCCCGTGGCCGCTGAGTCCAGCAGCTCGGCAACGCGTTAAAGCAGCGCATCCCGGCCGCTCTCCATCAATCGGCACAACAGCAACTCCCTTGCCACTGTGAGTGCGGCCCGCATGTTCGCTTGCTCCCGCCGGGTGTGTGGCGCCGTTGCCGCGGCATGGCTTGCGGCCCTTGCAGCGGCTCGCGCTTGTCGTGGAGTAAGGGTGGACGGCGCCTGGCCGCGCCGCCCGCGCCCAGCGGCATTAGGTGGCGCCCGTGCCGCCTGTAGCGCGGGGTTGAGATCTTCTGAAGGAAATATGCCCTAGAGGCAATAATAAAGTTATTATTTATTTCCTTATCTCATGATAAATGTTTATTATTCATGCTAGAATTGTATTAACCGTAAACATAATACATGTGTGAATACATAGACAAACAGAGTGTCACTAGTATGCCTCTACTTGACTAGCTCGTTGATGAAAGATGGTTAAGTTTCCTAACCATAGACATGAGTTGTCATTTGATAAACGGGATCACATCATTAGGAGAATGATGTGATTGACTTGACCCATTCCGTTAGCTTAGCACTTGATCGTTTTAGTTTACTGCTATTGCTTTCTTCATGACTTATACATGTTCCTATGACTATGAGATTATGCAACTCCCGAATACCGGAGGAACACTTTGTGTGCTACCAAACGTCACAATGTAACTGGGTGATTATAAAGGTGCTCTACAGGTGTCTCCGATGGTACTTGTTGAGTTGGCATACATCAAGATTAGGATTTGTCACTCCGATTGTCGGAGAGGTATCTCTGGGCCCTCTCGGTAATGCACATCACTATAAGCCTTGCAAGCAATGTGACTAATGAGTTAGTTGTGAAATGATGCATTACGGAACGAGTAAAGAGACTTGCCGGTAACGAGATTGAGCTAGGTATTGAGATACCGACGATCAAATCTCGGGCAAGTAACATACTGATGACAAAGGGAACAACGTATGTTGTTATGCGGTTTGACCGATAAAGATCTTCGTAGAATATGTAGGAGCAAATATGAGCATCCATGTTCCGCTATTGGTTATTGACCGGAGATGTGTCTTGGTCATGTCTAGATAGTTCTCGAACCCGTAGGGTCCGCACGCTTAACGTTCGGTGACGATCGGTAATATGAGTTTATGTGTTTTGATGTACCGAAGGTAGTTTGGAGTCCCGGATGAGATCGGGGACATGACGAGGAGTCTCGAAATGGTCGAGACGTAAAGATCTATATATTGGACGACTATATTCGGACATCGGAAATGTTCCGAGTGATTCGGGTATTTTTCGGAGTACCGGAGAGTTACGGAAATTCGCCGGGGAGTATATGGGCCTTATTGGGCTTTAGGGGAAAGAGAGAGGGGAGGCTGCGTGCCCCCCCAAGGCTTAGTCCGGATTGGACTAGGGGGAGGGGCGGCGCCCCCTCCTTCCTTCTCTTCTCTTTTCCCTTTCCTTCTCTCCTACTCCTACTACTTGGAAGGGCTCCTAGTTCTACTAGGAAAGGACTCCCCTAGGGCACGCCATAGAGAGGGCCGGCCCTCCCCCTCCTCCACTCCTTTATATACGGGGGAGGGGGGCACCCCATAGACACAACAATTGATCATTGATCTCTTAGCTGTGTGCGGTGCCCCCTCCACCATAATCCACCTCGTTCATATCGTAGTGGTTCTTAGGCGAAGCCCTGCGTCGGTAGCATCATCATCACCGTCATCACGCCGTCGTGTTGACGGAACTCTCCCTCGAAGCTCTGCTGGATCGGAGTTCGTGGGACGTCATCGAGCTGAACGTGTGCTGAACTCGGAGGTGCCGTGCGTTCGGTACTTGGATCGGTCGGATCGTGAAGACGTACGACTACATCAACCGCGTTGTTCTAACGCTTCTGCTTTCGGTCTACGAGGGTACGTGGACAACACTCTCCCCTCTCGTTGCTATGCATCACCATGATCTTGCATGTGCGTAGGAAATTTTTGAAATTACTACGTTCCCCAACAGTGGCATCCGAGCCAGGTTTATGCGTAGATGTTATATGCACGAGTAGAACACAAGTGAGTTGTGGGCGATATAAGTCCTACTGCTTACCAGCATGTCACACTTTGGTTCGGCGGTATTGTTGGATGAAGCGACCCGGACCGACATTACGCGTACTCTTACGCGAAACTGGTTTTACCGCCGTGCTTTGCACACAGGTGACTAGCGGGTGTCAGTTTCTCCAACTTTAGTTGAATCGAGTGTGGCTACGCCCGGTCCTTGAGAAGGTTAAAACATCACTAACTTGACAAACTATCGTTGTGGTTTTGATGCGTAGGTCAGAACGGTTCTTGCTCAGCCCGTAGCAGCCACGTAAAACTTGCAACAACAAAGTAGAGGACGTCTAACTTGTTTTTGCAGGGCATGTTGTGATGTGATATAGTCAAGACATGATGCTAAATTTTATTGTATGAGATGATCATGTTTTTTAACAGAGTTATCGGCAACTGGCAGGAGCCATATGGTTGTCGCTTTATTGTATGCAATGCAATCGCCCTGTAATTGCTTTACTTTATCACTAAGCGGTAGCGATAGTTGTAGAAGCAATAGTTGGTGAGACGACAACGATGCTACGATGGAGATCAAGGTGTTGTGCCGGTGATGATGGTGATCATGACGGTGCTTTGGAGATGGAGATCAAAGACACAAGATGATGATGGCCATATCATATCACTTATATTGATTGCATGTGATGTTTATCTTTTATGCATCTTATTTTGCTTATATCGACGGTAGCATTATAAGATGATCTCTCACTAAATTTCAAGGTATAACCCTGAGTATGCACCGTTGTGAAAGTTCGTCGTGCCGAGACACCACGTGATGATCGGGTGTGATAAGCTCTACGTTCACATACAACGGGTGCAAGCCAGTTTTGCACACGCAGAATACTCGGGTTAAACTTGACGAACCTAGCATATGCAGATATGGCCTCGGAACACTGGAGACCGAAAGATCGAGCGTGAATCATATAGAAGATATGATCAGCATAGTGATGTTCACCATTGAAAACTACTCTATCTCACGTGATGATCGGACATGGTTTAGTTGATATGGATCACGTGATCACTTAGATGATTAGAGGGATCTCTATCTAAGTGGGAGTTCTTAAGTAATATGACTAATTGAACTTTAATTTATTATGAACTTGGTGAAGGAAATATGCCCTAGAGGCAATAATAAAGTATTATTTATTTCCTTATATCATGATAAATGTTTATTATTCATGCTAGAATTGTATTAACCGGAAACATAATACATGTGTGAATACATAGACAAACAGAGTGTCACTAGTATGCCTCTACTTGACTAGCTCGTTAATCAAAGATGGTTATGTTTCCTAGCCATAGACATGAGTTGTCATTTGATTAACGGGATCTCCTCATTAGGAGAATGACGTGATTGACTTGACCCATTCCGTTAGCTTAGCACTCGATCATTTAGTATGTTGCTATTGCTTTCTTCATGACTTATACTTGTTCCTATGACTATGAGATTATGCAACTACCGTTTACCGGAGGAACACTTTGTGTGCTACCAAACGTCACAACGTAACTGGGTGATTATAAAGGTGCTCTACATGTGCTTCCAAAGGTACTTGTTGGGTTGGCGTATTTCGAGATTAGGATTTGTCACTACGGTTGTCGAAGAGGTATCTCTGGGCCCACTCGGTAATGCACATCACTATAAGCCTTGCAAGCATTGTAACTAATGAGTGACTTGCGGGATGATGTATTACGGAACGAGTAAAGAGACTTGCCGGTAACGAGATTGAACTAGGTATCGAGATACCGACGATCGAATCTCGGGCAAGTAACATACCGATGACAAAGGGAACAACGTATGTTGTTATGCGGTCTGACCGATAAAGACCTTTGTAGAATATGTGGGAACCAATATGAGCATCCAGGTTCCGCTATTGGTTATTGACCGGAGAGGTGTCTCGGTCATGTCTACATAGTTCTCGAACCCGTAGGGTCCGCACGCTTAACGTTACGATGACAGTTATATTATGAGTTTATATGTTTTGATGTACCGAAGGTTGTTCGGAGTCCCGGATGTGATGACGGACATGACGAGGAGTCTCGAAATGGTCGAGACATAAAGATTGATATATTGGACGACTATGTTCGGACACCGGAAGTGTTCCGGAGAAGTTTCGGATAAAACCCCCCGGGGAAGTATTAGGCCTTAGTGGGACTGAGGGGAGAGAGAGGGCAGCAGCCAGGAGGTGGCGCTCCCCCTCCCATGAGGAGTCCGAATTGGACTAGGGGAGGGGGCGCGGCCCCTCTTTCCCTCTCCCTCTCCCTCTCTTTCCTTCCCCCTCTCTCTTCCTAGTTGGACTAGGAAAGGGGAGTCCTACTCCTACTAGGAGGAGGACTTCCCCCCTCTCCTTGGCGCGCCCCAAGGGCAGCCGGCCTCCCCCCTTGCTCCTTTATATACGGGGGCAGGGGGGCACCTCTGAACACACAATTGATATACGATATTTTAGCCGTGTGCGGTGCCCCCCTCCACCATATTACACCTCGATAATATCGTTGCGGAGCTTAGGCGAAGCCCTGCGTAGGTAGAACATCATCATCGTCACCACGCCATCGTGCTGACGAAACTCTCCCTCAACACTCGGCTGGATCGGAGTTCGAGGGACGTCATCGAGCTGAACGTGTGCTGAACTCGGAGGTGCCGTGCGTTCGGTACTTGATCGGTCGGATCATGAAGACGTACGACTACATCCACCGCGTTGTGTTAACGCTTCCGCTTTCGGTCTACGAGGGTACGTGGAAAACACTCTCCCCTCTCGTTGCTATGCATCACCATGATCTTGCGTGTGCGTAGGAATTTTTTTGAAATTACTACGTTGCCCAACACTTGGTCCTGGTAGTATTAGCATATATATGTTGTAGATCAATAGCTCGTGTTTAGCTCCCCTATTTTATTTTTGATATGTTCCTAGAGAAAACTAAGTTGAAAGATGTTAGTAGCAATGATGCGGATTGGATCCGTAGTATGAGGATTATCCTCATTGCTGCACAGAATAATTATGTCCTTGATGAACCACTAGGTGACAGACCGATTGCAGGAGCAGATGCAGACGTTATGAACGTTTGGCAAGCTCGATATGATGACTACTTGATAGTTTAGTGCACCATCCTTTATGGCTTAGAATCGGGGCTTCAAAGACGTTTTGAATGCCACGGAGCATATGAGATGTTCCAAGAGTTGAAATTAGTATTTCAGACTCATGCCCATGTCGAAAGGTATGAGACCTTTGACAAGCACTTTGCCTACATGTAACGCCCACGATGCGGCTATATCTCCCACGTGTCGAGGCACGACTTAGAGGCATAACCGCATTGTGGTTTTTTCGCAAGAAGGGTCATCTTCACACAATCCCATGTAATGAACAAGAATGGGATAAAGAGTTGGCTTACAATCGCCACTTCACACAATACATAAATATAATCCATACATCATCCAAAATACACACATAGACCGACTACGGTCAAGATCCAAATGAAAATAAGATAACCCCAAATGCTAGATCCCCGATCGTCCCAACTGGGCTCCACTACTGATCATCAGGAAAAGACACATAGTAACGACCACGTTCCTCATCGAACTCCCACTTGAGGTCGATCCCATCATCTGCACTGGCATCGTCGGCACCTGCAACTGTTTTGGTAGAATCAGTGAGTCATGAGGACTCAGCAATCTCACACTCGCGAGACCAAGACTATTTAAGCTTGTAGGAAAAGATGGTGTAATGAGGTGGAGCTGCAGCAGGCACTAAGCAGATATGGTGGCTAACATACGCAAATGAGAGCGAGAAGAGAAGCAACGGAATGGTCGTCAACTAGTAATGACCAAGAAGTGATCCTGAACTCCTACTTACGTCATTCATAACTCAAACCGTGTTCACTTCCCGGACTCCGCCGAGAAGAGACCATCACGGCTACACACACGGTTGATGTATTATAATTAAGTCAAGTTCTCTACAACCGGACATTAACAAATTCCCATCTGCCTCATAACCGTGGGCACGGCTTTCGAAAGATAATACCCTGCAGGGGTGTCCCAACTTAGCCCATCATAAGCTCTCACGGTCAACGAAGGATAAACCTTCTCCCGGAAAGACCCGATCAGTCTCGGAATCCTGGTTTACAAGACATTTCCACAATGGTAAAACAAGACCAGCAAAGCCGCCCGAATGTGCCGACAAATCCCGATAGGAGCTGCACATATCTCGTTCTCAGGGCACACCAGATAAGCGAAGCGTACAGGTACCAACATAACCCAAGTTGCCAAGGGATGGTCCCGCACGGTGCTCTAGTTTGGACCAGCACTCAGAGGAACACTGGCCCGGGGGTTAAAATAAGATGACCCTCGGACTCGCGAAAACCCGGGGGAAAAGGCTTAGGTGGCAAATGGTAAAACCAAGGTTGGGCCTTGCTGGAGGAGTTTTATTCAAGGCGAACTGTCAAGGGGGTCCCATAAATCACCCAACTGCATAAGGAACGCAAACTCAAGGAACATAATACCGGTATGACAGAAACTAGGGCGGCAAGAGTGGAACAAAACACCAGGCATAAGGCCGAGCCTTCCACCCTTTACCAAAATATATAGATGCATTAATTAAAATAAGAGATACTGTGATATCCCAACATATCCATGTTCCAACATGGAACCAACTTCAACTTCACCTGCAACTAGCAACGCTATAAGAAGGGCTGAGCAAAAGCGATAACTTAGCCAAACAACGGTTTGCTAGGAAAGGATGGTTAGAGGCTGACATGGCAATAAGGGAGGCATGATATGACAAGTGATAGGTAGCGCAGCATGGCAATAGAACGAACAACTAGCAAAGCAAAGATAGAAGTGATTTCGAGGGGTGGTCATCTTGCCTGCAAGGTTCTCAGAGTTATCAAAAGCTTGATCCTCGTAAGCGTACTCAACAGGTTCCTCGTTCACGAACTCGCCTCCCGGCTCTACCCAAGACAATAACACAGGCAACAGAACCACAATCAATCACGAGAAATGCACAAGCAACATGATGCAAAACATGTATGATATGCGAGATATGATATGCGATGCATATGCGTGCTCCGGAAGGAAAATAATGAACAAGGTAGTAACTTGGCAAACCAAGCATGCCACTGGAAAGATGAGATGATTTCGGTTGAAATCGATATAAAGATCACCGGAAACGGATGCACGGTTTGCAAATGAGCAAAACAAAAATGACGAATCTGCGATTAACAGCATGATAGCACTTAGAATGCAACAAGTAACAATACTACAGCACTCCAACATAGCAACAAAGCATATGACAGTAATCTACAGGAGATGCTTGACAAAAGATGAACACTGAGCTACGGCTAGATCACAACATAACAAGCTCAAACAAGCATGGCAAAAGTGCAAAAGATAACAGGTTCACAGACTTGGTGAAATTACTGGACATGGCAGAGAACAGCATCAGGTAGCAATGTTTAGAGCACGAAATCAACATGCTACAGGAACTTAACATAGCAAAACAAGGCATGGCAGTTTTCTACTTAATGCATATGACAAAAGTCCCTTACTGACCCTAAGCCAAAAAGGACCAGAAGATATGATGGCAACCATGTAAACATAGCAAGTTTCGTTAACAGGTTTCAGACTTGGCAGAAAAACAGAGCATGGCAGAAACAATAATATGAAGGCATCTTGGTGAGCTTGATACACTCACCACAAAGCAATTCGTGACAAAACAAGCATACCTACAGTAAGATGGCATGTTTATGAAGCTATCCATGGCGAGAGCAAATACATAGCATGTATGAATCAACTACAACAAGCTTGGCAAAATTGAATAACACGTAAATAATCTGCCAGAAATAATTTATAGCAAAAGTAGAGCAAGATTGAGTCATGCTATGGCACTCCATAATTGCAAACAGGGGCAGGAATGGATCAATTACAATAATATGTACAAAACATCCTTACTGAACATCTCCAAAATATGCATGGATGTCTCTGTAGCATCAAGTTTACATGGCAACAAAATAACAGCAGACAAGGACTCTGAGAAATCACCAAGTCCCTGTAATCAGAAACATTACGAAGCCTAGTTTGCATGCTTGTGCTAGTCACCACAGAGATCACAAAAATATATGGCATACAACACTGAAAAGATGGCATGGCATACAACAAAACACATGTAGAGCTCATGCCCATAAGATGCACAGATTAAGTGATACAAAAATAACAAATCTCCAAGTTCTGCATAAGAACCAGCAGATAACAGCAACTAGCTCTCTTGCACCAGAGATTTGGGCATCAAGATGGCCTCTAATGAACATAGTGCCATTGAACAAAATGTAGAGCATCACGAGGCGAATATTTTGATATATTACACGCGCGAAACGGAGCTACATGCAGAGAGTTACGATGCTATGAACATGGGCACATGCTGTCAAAATACAAAGGACTTGTGAAAATTGAAGGGGTTCTCGGGGTCAACCTCTCGTGTTGACCAGATCCGATCGGGACGAGGGAGCTCGGGCTCGGGCCGGAGTTGGGGCTCGAGGGAGCTCGCCGGTGGCGAGGGAGGCCGCCGGAGGAGAGGGACGGCGAGGGGAGGACGGCGGCCGGAGGGGGCGCGGTGCGGGCTTGGGGACGGCGCCGCCCGGGCGGCGACCCGCGGGAGGCGGCGGGCGGCGGTGGCCGGGGCGCGCGGTGGCGGCCGGCGGGAGGCGGCGGGCGGCGGTGGCCGGCGAGGCAGGCGCGCGGGCGGCGCGGGGAGGCGCGTGCGGGGGCGCGGCGTACGGGCCGGGAGGGCCGCGGACGGGCCCCGGCGGGCCGGCGCGGTGGAGAGGGCGGCGGCGACAGGTGGCGGGCTCCGGTTGGACGCGGGCGGCGGCGGGGATTTTTCTAGGGTTTTGGACTGCGAACGTTAAACGGGAGGGGTGCAAATATATAGCTAGAGGGAGCTAGGAGAGTCCAAATGAGGTGCGGTTTTCGCCCACACGATCGTGATCGAACGAACTAGAGCATGGAAGAGAGTTTGCTGGGTTTTGGGCTGTTTAGAGAGAGGGTTTTGCTGCAACACACAGAAGGCATCTGCAGTTACCCGGTTAACCGTTGGAGTACCAAACGACCTCCAAATGGAACGAAATTTGACCGGTGGTCTTCCGGTGGTATACCAAGGCCACTTGACAAGCCTCGGTCCAATCCGAGAACGTATGACACCCGCTCATGAAAGAAAACAAGAGGGGTGCACCGGAGGAGATGGGAGCGCCGGAATGCAAAACGGACAACGGGGAAAATGCTCGGATGCAAGAGACGAACACGTATGCAAATGAAATGCACATGATGACATGATATGAAATGCATGACAAGAACAAAATGCAAAACGAAAGACAAAACCCGACCACGAAGGGAATATCATAACACATAGCCGAAAATGGCAAGAGTTGGAGTTACAAATATGGAAAGTTACATCCGGGGTGTTACACTACAAGATGGAGGAGAATTGCTCAGCTAGTGAGCATGTGCTCAGAATGTCTGAGTACTATAATCACTTGAATCAAGTGGGAGTTAATCTTCCAGATAAGATAGTGATTGACAGAGTTCTCTAGTCACTATCACCAAGTTACTAGAACTTCGCGATGAACTATAATATGCAAGGGATAACGGAAACGATTCCCAAGCTCTTCGTGATGCTGAAATCGACGAAGGTAGAAATCAAGAAAAGCATCAAGTGTTGATGGTTAACAAGACCAATAGTTTCAATAAAAGGGCAAAGGGAAGAAGGGGAACTTCAAGAAGAACGGCAAGCAAGTTGCTGCTCAAGTGAAGAAGCCCAAGTCTGGACCCAAGCTTGAGACTAAGTGCTTCTACTGCAAAAGGACTGGTCACTGGAAGTGGAACTGCCCTATATACTTGGTGGATAAGAAGGATGGCAAAGTGAACAAAGGTATATTGGATATACATGTTATTGATGTGTACTTTACTAGTGTTTATAGCAACCCCTCGGCATTTGATACTGGTTCAGTTGCTAAGAGTAGTAACTCGAAACAGGAGTTGCTTAATGAACAAAGACTAATTAAGGAAGAAGTGACGATGTGTGTTGGAAGTGGTTCCAAGATTGATATGGTCATCATCGCACACTCCCTATACTTTCGGGATTAGTGTTGAACCTAAATAAATGTTATTTGGTGTTTGCGTTAAGCATGAATATGATTTGATCATGTTTACTGCAATACGGTTATTCATTTAAAGTCACAGAATAATTGTTGTTCTATTTACATGAATAAAACCTTCAATGGTCATACACCCAATGTGAATGGTTTATTGAATCTCGATCATAGTGATACACGTATTCATAATATTGAAGCCAAAAGATGCAAAGTTAATAATGATAGTGCAACTTATTTGTGGCACTGCCGTTTAGGTCATATTAGTGTAAATCGCATGAAGAAAATCCATGTTGATGGGATTTTGGAATCACTTGATTATGAATCAGTTGATGCTTGCGAACCATGCCTCATGGGCAAGATGACTAAGACTCCGTTCTCCGGAACAATGGAGCGAGCAACAGACTTGTTGGAAATAATACATACTGATGTATGCAGTCCGATGAGTGTTGAGGCTCACGGCAGGTATCGTTATTTTCTGACCTTCCTTCATAGACGATTTGAGCAGATATGGGTATATTGTAAGTGCATCTAGTGCCCCTTAGTGATTTTGGTGTATTGAAGACTTATAGGTTAAGGGACTAATGTGTTTATGTAACGCCCCGGTTTCGATGCACCAGGTGTCTGCCAGTTTTTCGTCGTTGTTGCCATGTCGTCTGCTTGCGTGTTGCATTTTGCCATGTCATCATCTACATTGCATCATCATGCTTTTCAAAACTTGCATCCGAATCTTTTCCCCGTTGTCCGTTTCGCGATCCGACACTCCCACACGCGCCCGTTGCACCCCTCTGTTTTCTTTTCGTGAGCGGGAGAAAAACGTTCTCGGAATGGGTCGGTATTTGCCGAGTGGCCTTGGTATAGCACCGACAGACCGCCCGTCAAATTTCGTTCCATTTGGAGGTCGTTTGATACCCCAACGGTTAACCGCGTAGCCCGAAAACCCCTTCTCTTTGCAGCCCAGCACCTCTTCACACAGCCCACCTAGCCCATCCAAACCCCCTCCATGCTCTCGGTCGTTCGATCACGATCGTGTGGGCGAAAACCGCACCTCATTTGGACTCTCCTAGCTCCCTATGCCTATATAAACACCCCCTCCCCTCGAAATTCGCGGATGAACCCTAGCCTCCTTCCTCTCGCGCCGCCGGACATTTCCCCCGCCACCGACGGACATGTCCGCCGCCACCGTTCGGCCACTCCCGGGCCGCCACATGTCCCCGCCGCCGCCGTCCTCCACCGCGCGCGCACCGGCCCGCCAGGCCCAGCCGCGGCCCGCCCGAGCCCGTCCAGCCGCGCCGTCGGCCGCGCCTGCCCCCGCCTGCGCCGCCCGGCCGCCGCCGCCCGCGCGCCCGGCGACCCTCACTGCCGCCCGCTCCGCCACCGGTGCCGCCGCCCCGCCGCACGTCCTTCGCCGCCATCGTGCCGTCCACCACCGCCCGGCCTCACCCTCGCCTCCACCGCGCCAGATCCGGCGAGATCCGGCCGGATCCGGCCTCCCACGGGCTCCGACGAGCTTTTCTCCACTCCGGCCACCGTTCCCCGCAAGTTCGGTGACGTCTCCGGCGAGATCCACCGCCGCCTCGTTCTGCGTGCCCGGGTCAACCCTAGATCCGGAGGTGATTTTCTTCTAAGTCCCCGGATTTGCAACATTTTCATCCCATGTTCATCGCATACAATATATCTAAATGTTCGTCATGAGATGCTCTTCATTTTGTTCCATTGGGTCATGTTCATTAGAGTTCATCTTGATGCCCTAATCATCGTTGCAAGAGTGCTATATGATGTTAACTGCTGTCTGTTATCACAACTTGGTGATTTGTCTTTTTCATTGCATTTTGTGTGTGCATCCTATGAGCATGAGCTCTACATGTGTTTTGAACTAAATCATTCCATCTTTACAGTGGTGCTAGTATTGTATTTTTAGGTTCTCCATGGTGACTAGCACAAGCATGCAAAGTAGCCTCCATGATGTTGCTGATTTCTATGACTTAGTGATTTCTGCTAAGTCTGAGTCTGTTATGTTGTGATGCCATGTAAACCTGCTGCTACAAGTCATTCTATGCATGATCTTGAGATGTTCACTAACGGTGGTTTGTTATAAATGTTATGCTCTATCCATCCATGCCCTTGGTTGCATTTATAGCCTGCTGTAGCTTGTTGCAATCTTGCTCCAAATTTGCTAAATAATATTGTTGTCAGCCTGTTAACATTGAGTTCGTTATTGCCATGTGCTTTGCTAGTGATCCATGTACCCTATGACTTGCTCTTGCCATGATTTGCTTTATAATTATGCCATCTTACTGTTGGTTACCTTGTCATGCCATGTATTGCTCTGTGGTGAGTGGTTCAATCTCACCAACATGCCTACTTATCGTTGTTTCTGCCATGTCCTAATATTTTCACTAAGTCTGAATCTGTCATATAACTTGCTATGTTACATGGGTGATCAGTAAGGGACTTTTGTTCTATGCAATTAGTAGATTCAGGCCATGCCTTTGTTTGCTATGATATGTTCATGTAGCATGTTGTTTGTTAGCTCTAAACTTTGCAACCTGATGTTATTTCTGCCATGTCCAGTATTTTCTGCCAAGTCTGTGAAACTGTTATTATTTGCAATCTTGCCATGTCCTTTTGAGCATGTTCTAGTGATTTCTGGAGATAGCTCAGTGTTTATGTTTTGTAATGCTTTACCTGTAAATCATGTCCATGCCTTTTGTTTTCTTGTTGAGGTGCTGTAGCATATTGTTTTGATGCTTGCTAGATGCCTACTTGCTGTTTTGGGCAGATTGTTGCTATATCTTGTTTGGAGTGTATGTGTTGCACCGTTGCTCCGTTTTGAGCATGCTCTTTATGAAACTTGCTTAGTTTTGCATGTAGTTTCATATTATCTTGTTGCATTCATGTTTTGAGAGGTTTGCATGATGTTTGAATGCATTTTTCATCAATGCCATGTTTAACTTGTTTTGCTCATATCTTCTAGGTCGTAGCTACAAATTAAATGAACTTTATATGTAACTTGACTAGAATTTCGTGTAGATCATCTTGGTGTATCTTAACTTGCTGTTTAACAACTTGAACATAAGGTTTATTCCGATCTGGACCAATTTCGAAACTTGCATATGAGGACTTACCGGATTTGTTATATGTTAGTTCCGGCCTCAGTTAAACTTGCTTGTTGTGTTGCTCTTGTATGCATCATCTCTTGCCATGAGTAGCCTCATGTAGCCTTGTCCTGCACCATACTTGATTGAGCATCATGCCTTGTTCATGTGTGGTGCGTTTACCATGTTGTGTGCTTCTTCTCGATAGTTCCCGTGTCGTTGCGATCGTGAGGATTCGTTCGTCTTCGTGGCTTCATCTTCTTCATGGACTCGTTCTTCTTCCTAGCGGGATTTCAGGCAAGATGACCGTTACCCTGGATCTCACTACTATCATTGCTATGCTAGTTGTTTCGTTCTATCGCTATGTTGCGCTACCTATCACTTGCTCCTCAAGCCTCCCAAATTGCCATGAACTTCTAACCTTTGACACCCTTCCTAGCAAACCGTTGTTTGGCTATGTTACCGCTTTGCTCAGCCCCTCTTATAGCGTTGCTAGTTGCAGGTGAAGATGAAGATTGCTCCATGTTGGATTATGTTTATGTTGGGATATCGCAATATCTCTTATATTATTAATGCATCTATATACTTGGTAAAGGGTGGAAGGCTCGGCCTTATGCCTGGTGTTTTGTTCCACTCTTGCCGCCCTAGTTTCCGTCATACCGGTGTTATGTTCCTTGATTTTGCGTCCCTAACGCGGTTGGGTGATTTATGGGACCCCCTTGACAGTTTGCTTTGAATAAAACTCCTCCAGCAAGGCCCAACCTTGGTTTTACATTTGCCTCACCTAGCCTTTTTCCCTTGGGAGTCGCGCTCCCGAGGGTCATCTTATTTTACCCCCCCCCGGGCCAGTGCTCCTCGGAGTGTTGGTCCAAACTAGAGCCACTTGTAGCGCCACCTCGGGGAAACTTGAGGGCTGGTTTTAGTTGTACGTAGTGTTCATCCGGTGTGTCCTGAGAACGAGGTACGTGCGACTCCTATCAGGATTGTCGACACATCGGGCGGCTTTGCTGGACTTGTTTTACCATTGTCGAAATGTCTTGTAACCGGGATTCTGAGACTGATCGGGTCTTCCCGGGAGAAGGAATATCCTTCGTTGACCGTGAGAGCTTATAATGGGCTAAGTTGGGACACCCCTGCAGGGTATTATCTTTCGAAAGCCGTGCCCGCGGTTATGTGGCAGATGGGAATTTGTTAATATCTGGTTGTAGAGAACTTGACACTTGACCTTAATTAAAAGCATCAACCGCGTGTGTAGCCGTGATGGTCTCTTCTCGGCGGAGTCCAGAAAGTGAACACGGTTTATGGGTTATGTTTGACGTAAGTAGGAGTTCAGGATCACTTCTTGATCATTGCTAGTTTCACGACCGTTCTGTTGCTTCTCTTCTCGCTCTTATTTGCGTAAGTTAGCCACCATACTTGCTTAGCCACTGCTGCAACCTCACCACCTTATCCATTCCTTTCCCATTAAGCTTTGCTAGTCTTGATACCCATGGTAATGGGATTGCTGAGTCCTCGTGGCTCACAGATTACTACAACAACAGTTGCAGGTACAGATTTTGAGATGATCATGACGCGGGAGCGATGTTGCTTGTTTTGGAGTTCTTCTTCTGCTTTCTTCGATCAGGGGATAGGTTCTAGGTCGATAGCCTGGGCTAGTAGGGTGGATGTCGTTTGAGCTTCTGTTTATGTCTCATCCGTACTCGGATGTTGATCATGTGTTTGTTGTATTGATGTATTCTTGCGGCATTTGTATGCCTTGTATGTGTCCCCATCTATTATGTAATGTTGATGTAATGATATCCACCTTGCATAAGCGTCTTCAAGATGCGCTTCTATCCTTGGTGGGACCTTCGAGTTCCTTTAGGATAGGGTCGCATCTTGGGCGTGACAGTTTATGAGTGTACACAGGTCTATAAGTCTATGAGGAGTTTGATATTTACAGAGAAAGTCATCCCCTAAAAATGAAGTTCTTCGACTGAAGACTTTGGATTTCTGAAGACTTTGAAATTGAAGAAATTGGTGTGACCTTGAAGACTTGGTATTCATTTGAGGAACATGAAGCGTGAAGACTTTTGTTTTCGTAGATTCATATTCTCTTTCTTGAGTCATAGGAAACACCGTACTGTAAAAGGGGGTCGAGGAAATACTAAGGAAAAATTTCCATGTGATGCTCAACTCAAAATCCTACACCTACCAATCCCTTCGAGTGAAGCCATTGGAAATCTCATATAGTTCAGTCATATTCTTTAGTGATAGAGACGAAGTTCTTATGGTCTCTGAGGAATTTGTTCTTACTGAGGAGTTAGGAATTCGCCAGTGCGGATTGCCTACAAAGTGAGGAACATGATAGCCCTGAGGAATTTGATACTCAAATTTCCGACCGTTGATGTGCTATGCGCTAGCTGTCCCAAAATATCTACCCACCTAACGGTCATATCATTGGAGGGCATTTATGTCTTATCATGCCGGACTGCTCCCTAGGCTATAAATAGCAGCCCCCTACAACCACTAGCTGGTTGGCTGCTCCGAGAGAAACTGACACTTGTCATTTGAGAGCATCCCATCCTCTGAGCACTTTGAGCAAAAATAATCAAGTGAGGAAAACCCAAACCCAAAACACCCACAAACCCAAAGTGATTGAGCATCACTGAAGAGATTGATCCTGTGTGGATCCGATGCTTGTTACCTTTGAAGACTGTGCTTCTTCTAGACGGTTAGGCGTCATGGTCTAGAGCATCCAAGAGGAAATTGTGGATCGCCGGGTGACCAAGTTTGTGAAGGTTCGGAAGTCACCTGAAGACTTACCACGAGTGATTGGGCGAGGTTTGTGTGACCTTAGCTCAAGGGGAATACGGTGAGGACTAAGTGTCCTGGACTGCGTGTTCAGGACTGGGTGTCCGGGACTGTGTGTCCTCAGGTTTAAATACCTAGGCGCCCTAACCAGACATACAACTGAGACAGCAGTTGGAACTGGTCTACCACATCATTGTCTTCACCAAGCCAACTGGTTCTATTTCCTCAACTCTTTCATTTCCTCATAACTGTGTTGTGCATTTGTTCATATTTGTGTTTGAAGACTTTGACTGAAGACTTTCTCAATTTCCTCAGTTCAATATCTTCAGTCTGTTTGTCTTCATCCTGTGCTATCCTGTGTTTACGCTTTTCTGTACTCTGTGTTTGTCTTCATTTCATCATGATGACCATGCCTATGTTCTGCTATGCTTACTCTTGAGTACTTACTCCGCTGCAAGTAGTTCTTCTCTAAGGAATTTCCTCACCCGCAAATTCCTCAGTGAAGAATTCATAAAAATCGCCTATTCACCCCCCTCTAGTCGATATAATGCACTTTCATATATCTACTTGATGAAGCATAAATCTGAAACATTTGAAAAGTTCAAATAATTTCAGAGTGAAGTATCATCGTAACAAGAAAATAAAGTTTCTACGATCTGATCGTGGAGGAGAATATTTTGAGTTACGAGTTTGGTCTTCATTTGAAACAATGTGGAATAGTTTCGCAACTCACGCCACCTGGAACATCACAGCGTAATGGTGTGTCCGAACATCGTAACCATACTTTATTAGATATGGTGCAATCTATGATGTCTCTTACCGATTTACCACTATCGTTTTGGGGTTATGCATTAGAAACAGCTGCATTCACGTTAAATAGGGCACCATCTAAATCCGTTGAGATGACACCATATGAACTGTGGTTTGGCAAGAAACCAAAGTTGTCGTTTCTTAAAGTTGGGGTTGCAATGCTTATGTGAAAAAGTTTCATCCTGATAAGTTCAAAACCCAAATCGGAGAAATATGTCTTCATAGGATACCCAAAGGAGACAGTTGGGTACACCTTTTATCACAGATCCGAAGGCAAGACATTCGTTGCTAAGAATGGATCCTTTCTAGAGAAGGAGTTTCTCTCGAAAGAAGTGAGTGGGAGGAAAGTAGAACTTGATGAGGTAACTGTACCTGCTCCCTTATTGGAAAGTAGTTCATCACAGAAATCTGTTCCTGTGACTCCTACACCAATTAGTGAGGAAGCTAATGATGATGATCATGTAACTTCAGATCGAGTTACTACTGAACCTCGTAGGTCAACCAGAGTAAGATCCGCACCAGAGTGGTACGGTAATCCTGTTCTGGAGGTCATGTTACTAGACCATGACAAACCTATGAACTATGAGGAAGCGATGATGAGCCCAGATTCCGCAAAATGGTTAGAGGCCATGAAATCTGTGATGGGATCCATGTATGAGAACAAAGTGTGGACTTTGGTTGACTTGCCCGATGATTGGCAAGAAATAGAAAATAAATGGATCTTCAAGAGGAAGACGGACGTTGATAGTAGTGTTACTATCTACAAAGCTAGACTTGTCGAAAAAGGTTTTTGACAAAGTTCAAGGTGTTGACTACGATGAGATTTTCTCACTCATAGCGATGCTTAAGTCTGTCCGAATCATGTTAGCAAATTACCACATTTTATGAAATCTGGCAAATGGATGTCAAAACCACATTCCTTAATGGATCTCTTAAAGAAGAGTTGTATATGATGCAACCAGTAGGTTTTGTCGATCCTAAAGGTGCTAACAAAGTGTGCTAAGCTCCAGCGATCCATTTTTGGACTGGTGCAAGCATCTCGGAGTTCGAATATACGCTTTGATGAGTTGATCAAAGCATATATTTTATAAGGACTCGCGGTGAAGCCTGTATTTACAAGAAAGTGAGTGGGAGCACTACAACATTTCTGATAAGTATATGGGAATGACATATTGTTGATCGGAAATAATGTAGAATTTTCTGGAAAGCATAAAGGAGTTTTTGAAAGGAGTTTGTCAAATAAAGACCTCGGTGAAGCTGCTTACATATTGAGCATCAAGATCTATAGAGATATATCAAGACGCTTGATAAGTTTTTTCAATAAGTACATACCTTGACAAGATTTTGAAGTAGTTCAAAATGGAACAGTCAAAGAAAGAGTTCTTGCCTGTGTTACAAGGTGTGAAATTGAGTAGGACTCAAAGCCCGACTACGGCAGAAGATAGAAAGAGAATGAAATTCATTCCCTATACATCAACCATAGGTTATATAAAGTATGCCATGCTGTGTACCAGATCTATTGTATACCCTACACAAAATTTGGCAAGGGAGTACAATAGTGATCTAGGAGTAGATCACTGGACATCGGTCAAAATTATCCTTAGCGGAATAAGGATATGTTTCTCGATTATGGAGGTGACAAAAGGTTCGCTGTAAAGAATTACGTCGATGCAAGCTTTGACACTGATCTGGATGACTCAAAGTCTCGACCTAGATACATATTGAAAATGGGAGCAATTAGCTAGAGTAGCTCCGTGCAGAGCATTGTTGACAAAGAAATTTGCAAAATACATACGGATCTGAATATGGCAGACCCGTTGACTAAACTTCTCTCACAAGCAAAACATGATCACACCTTAGTACTCTTTGGGTGTTAGTCACATAGCGATGTGCACTAGATCATTGACTCTAGTAAACCCTTTGGGTGTTGGTCACATGACGATGTGAACTATGGGTGTTAATCACATGGTGATGTGAACTATTCATATTAAATCACATGGCGATGTGATCTGGATTATTGACTCTAGTGCAAGTGGGAGACTGAAGGAAATATGCCTAGAGGCAATAATAAAGTTATTATTTATTTCCTTATTTCATGATAAATGTTTATTATTCATGCTAGAATTGTATTAACCGGAAACATAATACATGTGTGAATACATAGACAAACGGAGTGTCACTAGTATGCCTCTACTTGACTAGCTCGTTGATCAAAGATGGTTAAGTTTCCTAACCATAGACATGAGTTGTCATTTGATAAACGGGATCACATCATTAGGAGAATGATGTGATTGACTTGACCCATTCCGTTAGCTTAGCACTTGATCGTTTTAGTTTACTGCTATTGCTTTCTTCATGACTTATACATGTTCCTATGACTATGAGATTATGCAACTCCCGAATACCGGAGGAACACTTTGTGTGCTACCAAATGTCACAACGTAACTGGGTGATTATAAAGGTGCTCTACAGGTGTCTCCGATGGTACTTGTTGAATTGGCATAGATCAAGATTAGGATTTGTCACTCCGATTGTCGGAGAGGTATCTCTGGGCCCTCTCGGTAATGCACATCACTATAAGCCTTGAAAGCAATGCAACTAATGAGTTAGTTGTGGGATGATGTATTACGGAACGAGTAAAGAGACATGCCGACAGCAAATCTAATCCTGGAGACCTTTTACTATGTGAGGGCAGCAAATCTAATCCTGGAGACCTTTTACTATGTGAGGGCAGCAAATCTAATCCTGAGACCTTTTACTATGTGAGGGTAGCAATTCTAATCCTGGAGACCTTTTACTATGTGAGGGCAACAAATCTAATCCTGGACATACTCTGTTGACTTGTCCACCAGCCGCCACTTTCTATCCTTTTTTCAACCAATAATAGATATGTTCCTTATCCAGTTTGTACTGTTTTTCCCATTATTTCCCTTTTCAACCAAGAGACCGGTTGGGTATCCGGTCTCTACTACTTTCACCATATTATTTCCTCTTTGAATCAAGTCCTAGATTCATGCTACAACTTTCCCCCCTTTCTTCATTGTTTGAACAAAGCCCTAGATTCGAATGCATGAAGTAGCTTTACCTCTAATAATACTAAAAATTTAGGTGGCTTTGGAAGAGCTGATGGGAGTAGAAAAAGATGCACATGCAGACACGTGGGGAGCTGGGGCAGTAGAGCAAGGCCACTTTCGAAGAACTTATACCATAGGGTCGTCGGGATGTCGTCGGCGGCAGGTTGGATCTACGGACAATACGGCAGGGAGGAAGAAGGGTCGGAGGACCTCCCGAGTCGGCGCTGTGTCGGAGAGAACGGCACGGGCAGAGGATTGGGCCCGTCCGGCAGCTGTGGGTTTCCTCCCTCGCCGGCGATGACCGCGTGAACGATGCACCTAGTCCTCTACACACACCAGCCAAAGGGATCCGGCCGGATCTGTGACCAGTGGTGAGCAGAGAGAAGATGTCGCTACCGCTGTCTTGTTTATATCTAGAGAGGACGAGAGAATGAAGAGAGCAACCCTAGTAAAGCAAGCGCTCAGGCCCCTGCGTACATATATAGTGGAGTGATTATCTTTTTCTCTCCACAACAAGCGTTTCAATTTGTGTATGTGGCATTAAAGAAAAGAAACTCTCTATTTAAGGTGACTACCTGTACGACTCCTACTTACTACTACTACTAGTAGTATTGTTCACTGTGCTCCCCGGCCCTCCATTCATTGAACAACCCCACGGGTGAATAAACATACAGTACTAGTATTTATATAGAATGAACAAGCTCGAACTATTTTCGCGTAGTTAAAAGTTGAGGGCGGGGCTTTTCCCGGGCAGTACACGCGGCAGTTTTCGCGTAGGCGGTTTGACAGAGAGGCGAGGAGGGTGAGGGAGTAGCGGATTCAACTTACTTACTGCTGGAAAGGTCGGGCTGTGCGATTTGAACTCAACTAACCCAAAAATATCCAAACAGGAGGGTTAGTTTGGGTTAGTTTGAACTCGGCTAACCCAAAAATATCCAAACAGGAGGGTTAGTTTGGGTTATTGTTTGGATTCATGTGTTAGAGTTAGTTTGGGTTAGTTCGAACTCAACTAACCCAAAAAAAATCTAACCCACCCAAGAGGTGCTTATTTGGGTTAGTTCTTCTCGGGACACTAAAAAACACATTTTTCTCTCGCTCTCCCCGCAGCAGATCCCTCCCCACTTCCTCGAAGCTTCTCGTCCTCTCCCTCTCTCCCTCCCTCTCGCACCGCCCATGAAGGCACCTCGCTGTATCCGCACTCCATCTAACCCTGTCATCCAAACACCTCTTTCGCTAGAGTTACTTCAGGGTTAGTTCAGGATTAGAATCTAACTCTAACCTTTAACTGAGTTAGAGTATCCAAACAGGGCCTTTGAGAGAGACGAGGAGGGAGAAGCGATACGGGCTGCTGGATTACTAGAGATAGGTGTCGCACGGAAGCCAAGAAATATGGTGATAGTGTGGGTTAGCCATGTACTAGTATGATGTAACTACACTGGGCTGCCGTGTTTCGTACTCTTCCAGTCCACTGTGGAGATGATTGGTTGATTTTATATCGCTGAATAATATAAAATATTATGAGTGTAGACGCTCCACCCTGAGGTTCCTTGCTCCTTCTCGGTCGTCGGGAATCTATGTTCTTCCACTCTATTTTTTTTACCTGAGCTTTGTTCATCCTTTTGCCAACACGCGACACATCTAGCATCAAGGTGCACGTGTCATGCAAGGATCGTTCCATCTATATGAAGAACACGTGGGACTGGAACTACGAGACGGACATGTACCCAGGAGTGGACGTGCGGACCTGTGTAACGTAGCGCGGTAAGTGAATTGGAAAGGCACAAATAGTATGAACATGCGTGGCATATAGGCATTTGTCTCTTACTACCACTAAATGTTGTACGTGCAATGCCCGGTGATGTTATGGAGTAGGTGACTAAGTACTCTACTACTACTATATTAATTGGAGCCACATATTAGGTTTTATATTTGTTTACGTGTATGCCCCGAGACCTTCCAACTAGACATGTCGTTCTCTCCGGGTCGCACTTTGTATCGTTCATACCACTAGTACAGTAGTACTACTACGTGTGGTCTCCGACCCAGAAGTGGAGACGCTCTACCATGCTATTCATGTCCCACTCCTTTCGCTGACGTGTGCGACATCCAGCACGTGCCGTGTGTTTGGCACTCCTTCATCATAAGACTTGAAACGCTAGCATTCATTAGAAATAAAAAATAAATATAAATCACCAGTGATACTATACCACGCGGTTTCCTTGCTCCTCGATATCGGAAAGAATACTTCCGCTCGCCGACATGTGGGACGTCGACCATCCTGGTCCACTTGCCATGCCCGCAGAACTCCAAGGGAGACTCACCCCGGTCGTCGCGCCGTAGTAATTACTAATGAGCTGTCAAATCATAGGCCCAACCTTACCCACTGTGAAGTTGCTCGGACGAAGGAACCATCATGACTTTGAATTCCGCTTCTTGAAGAAAACTACTGTACCAGCAGTACTGCTAGCTACAGTAGTTACTCCAGCAGAGGCCTCCTTTGGTTCATAGGATAGGAATTTTATAGGAATATGAAAATCATAGGAAGTGAGATGACATGCATCTCAATTCCTATAGAGAAAGATACGCCATTTGATTCATAGGATAGGAATTTTTCCATTGAGTCTAGGCTAATGTACTGGTAATTTGCTCTAAAAACTACAGTAGTAACTAGTAGTAATGTTACATGCTCATAATTAAATAAACAAACGTACGGGCGACACAGACACACACACTAACTACTAATACTACTACTTCTCACATGCTGGCCAGACGCCGTCGTTCTCCTTCCCGGCTTTGTCGGCGACACCCCACCATGCTTGGATCCCCGCCGACCTCTCCACAGCAGCGCGTGCGTCCTCTTCTTTCTTGCGGCGGCGGGCCTCTCTTTTCTTGAGTGCTTTCTGACTTTTCTGCTCCCTCTGTGCGGCTTTGGCCGCCTCTTGCTCTACGGCCCATTCGGCCTTGGCAGCTTCAAATTCTGCCCACATAGGTGTGAGGTCGCGAGCGGCGATGAACTCAGCACGACGGGATGCCACCGCTTGCCTACCATTCTGTGTGCGGTCGTGGGCGGCGAGGAACTCGGCGTGGCGGGATGCCATCGCTTCCTTACCGGTTAGTGTGCGGCGCGGTGGCATGAACAACGCTTGGTGACAGCTCTGGGGTGGAGTGGCCGGACAACCGTAAAGTGCATTGGTTTGTCAAGAGCTCAAGGATAGAAGACGAAGGAAATTTGGATTCCCCTTCAATCCTGGTCATTTATTACCGAGTAAAATGCATTGGCGGTCATTGAACTTGTCTTGATAGCTCACTTTGATCATTGTATACGAGATATGGTGATTATACGGTCACTGGCTCAGCATATAGCTCCGTATTTGTCTGGTTGACTAGTCAAACAGTCCGCATGCGCCTCATCAGCTCATGTTCTTTATCTATCTATGTATGCGGGCCTACCTGTCAGTGGAGAAAGAAATAAAAACCCAAATTATGCGTATGTGACATTACTGTTTAGATGTTTGCTGGAGGCCTCCGTGAACACCGAGCATGTATTCACCTGGATCAACACCAACGGTCATACTCGTGACTCGGCGCCTTGCTCATGTATATCGTCCATCACAACGACAAACTATAAAACAGCCTAGCTAGAGAGGGTACTATGGTGCGGAGTATGTACTATCGTGAGCAACCGATCATAGTGCCACTGCACACGAGTGTGTGTCTGATCGATTCGTCCATTATTCGTAAGTTATGTATGGTTGTGTGGTGTCTAATGGTGGTTGTCGAATGCTAGCTGGCGACAAGAGCGGTTGCATGGACGCCTGGTTGTCAATACGTGCCGCATACGCTTCAAAGGCTCGTCATCCATGAGTTCACATTTTACCACCACGCCAGGGTCTGACCGCCCTGGCCTACCGAAACCCCTTCCACCGCTAGCGCGCGCTTCCCGCCTGAAACGATCACCGTCTCCCAGAACATCAATGCCGCATTCACCGGCCTTAACTGCAGGTGCAGTTGGTGTGTCACTGACATGCGGGCCTGATGCCCGTTGGGCCCACATGTCAGTGAGACAAAGCACCTGCGGTTAAGTCACTGAAGCAGCGTCCACATTCACGCCTGACGCGACCTCTCACTGGCGTCGGCATTGCAGCAGCGCGACGGTCGAGAGAGCGCCACCCGCGCGGCATCCCGGTGCAAGCGATTGCTCCGCGTTACACCACGGCTACCGACGAACCTACTCCGGTGCCAGCCGTCCATCCATCTGCCGCGGCTCATTGCCATTCGCCCGCTATATTAAATTGAGCCCCAGCACCCAGCCATAGCCAAAGAACCACACTCATTCTCCTCCGGTCCCTTCCTTCTGCTGGCACAACTCCAACCATGGCCTCCGGGCACTCCAAAGCTCTCTTGGACGTACTGTCGCAGGCGCATACGAAGGACATCGGTGGCTCCGCTCTGGGCGCGCTCCAAAGCTCTCTTGGACGTACTCTCGCAGGAGCAGACGAAGGATATCGCCGGCTCCCCCACGACCACGAAGCCGGCACGTGTGCGCGGGCGCAGCCGGCAGCGAGGAAGAGTAGTACACGGTAGGTCGCCACCGCTCTGGTCCCGGGAAGGCCACCGCTCCTCCACTCAGTCGACGCCAAGCTTGGTGGGATAAAAATCGGCGGCCGATTAGCCGCTTGACAGCGACGTGGAGGCGGAAATCTACATAACCTTGTGCTCCGGAGGAGGAGGTTATCGAGGCGGATAAGGAGGAGGCAAAGGCAATGGTCGGCTTTCTTGGGTTCAGGGCCGGACATGGTGGTCGGGGCCCGACGATCGTTTAGATTAGGTTTACAATAGGTTTTAGTACGGTTTGTGCGAAATATGTAATGAATTTCGTCCAGTTTATAGGAAAAGTTCTCAAAATGTAATGAATTTCATCCGGTCAATTTGAAATTTGCTTTGTTTGCACGAATTTCGTGTGGTTAGTTCATATAGTTGTCGAAAGGTATGCGGGCAGCATTGGATGGCATCCACCAGTGTCCTCGGACAGATGCCGGTGTAAATTTGAGGGCCAGCGCAGGAGATACCCTAACTATCATGCTATAATCTCTAACAGTGCTCCATTATTTCGCAGGGAACAGTTATCCCTCGATCAAAATCAGATCCGCCGTGTTTCGCACCCCTCCCACGTAAGAGTGTAGACTCTTGCTTACATAAAAATGGAGCAAGTGGACGGCAGTGTAGCACGTCATATCACTCAAACTAGCCCGCCTAACGCGCGGGAAAGCACCGCCCTCGTCATTTTGTTCTGGATTTCTATCAATCGATCGCACGAAAATGTTACGCTTTGCAAGTTCAAAAGGAAAAGGTGGCACACTTACAACTCGTACGCGTCGCGTTCACGTCGCACCCCCGACAGTCCGGCTCGCACGCCACTCACCAGAGGGGACACGCGTTGTCTTGCATTTTCACTGACATGTGGGACTGCAATTGAATAAACCGTCGATAGCCGAAATCTAATCGCTCGTCGGGCGTCGGCTGAGAGGAGAGAGACGGGGGAGGGAGAAGAGATCGCCCGCCCGCCGTGCACGGACTCCAAGAAATATGTGGTGATAATGTGAGGTGGGCCATGCGGGAGTCCGCACCGCTTCCAAGCCCGCTTCTTACCGCCCTGGCCCACCAGAACCCCTCCCCCACCCCACCACCTCCCCGCGCGCGCTCCCCCCTCAGAGGCCAGCTGCCCGCATACGTAGCAAGTACTACCAGTAAAATTCTGGGCTATAAAGGGCATGTACAATGGTTGATAAGATAGTCTTATCATAAGTCTTGCATGAAATTTAGAGATGACAAAAAACACGTGTACAATGGATCATCACTTAGCCTTATCTTCAATAACTAGGTATTCCTAAAAACATGGTGAAACATATTGTGCTAAGAGATCATCTCTTGTCTTCTTGACAAGCCCGCTTATGTGGAGGAGAGAGAGGCATTGACAAAGTCAAGGAGTGGGATCTGCAGGAGCTCGTCTCTACACGTGCTCCTAGGTATAAAAAACTAATTCTAAAAAAGAGGCATAAAAACAATTGTGTCTAAAAAAATAAAGGTAAAAAACATTTGAGAGGAAATAGATAGAGAGAAAGTGAGAAAAAGTTGTAACCTTATAGTCAACACTATGGTAGTATTACACGAGGAAGGAGGGGAGTGGTGCACATGCCAAGTTCACTGGGCTGCCGTGTTTCACACTCCTCCGTCGTAACAGTGGAGACAATAGGTTTCATCAAAAATAAACAATGAATACTCGTTGCTCGTCCACTATATCGGAAAGAATACTTTCATTCGCCGACATGTGGGACGTCGACCATCCTGGTCCACCTGCCATGCACAAAATTATCCTGGTCCACCCCGGTCGTAGCGCAAGCTCAACATTTCCCACTGTAAGTTAGTCGGATGAAGGAACCATCATGACTTCGTTGAATTCCGCTTCTTCAAGAAAACATACTCTACCCGCAGTACTACTACCACACGCGAAGACTGGACAGCACTGTACCACGTCATATCACTAAAACCCACTAGGCCAAACTAGCCCGCCTAGGATCTGTACTCCCTCCGTTTCAAAGTTAGAGCACGGTTAATAGTATAGCCAGCTGCTGGCTATAAGCCATTGCCATGTCATTTACAGCCCATCTTATAGCTAACATGTACAATAGTAGATCAAAAGAGTGTACTACTTTTTTATTATGTGGCCCACCTTTCATTCTTACAAAGTGCCTAGGAGCACGTGCTAGAGCTGGCTCTTCACGAAGAGCCCGCTGACCTTCTCTCTCCTCTTCTCTTTCCTCCAACTAAGCAGAAATATACTCCCTCCGTCCCAAAATAAGTGTCTCAACTTTGTACTAGCTCTAGTATAAATTTGTACTAAGCTCAAGACACTTATTTTGGGACAGAGGGAGTACTAGTTTATTCCTTATAGCCCGCTGACTCAGCTCTATTGTACTTGCTCTTAGTAGTACAAAGTTGACTCATCTATTTTGAAACGGAGGGACGTCTCTGTACTGCTATGATTTTGTGTCGGAGTAAATGGCCACGGGTAGCCTAACCGACTATCCCTGGCTCTTCGGAAAATTTATCAGGCCTTTGGGCCTTCAAGCACTCCAAGCATTTGGGCCGCCTTCCCTGGCCGGCTACCACTAAAGCCGACTCCCGGAAGGTGACCCAGCCTCACCGACTCCTCCCTAGGGCGACTACGGGGTGGCCGACTCCAAGAAGCCGGCCAAGAAGGACGCCGACTCCTAGGAGCCGGCCAAGACCACAACCTTTCCTACATAACGGCGACGTGACGGGGTGTGGCCACAGTGCGGCCCACGACCCCCGAAGCCTGAGGCGGGCATGGCTACAGGAGGCCGTACGGGAGGGACGTCTCCCGTGCGGCTCGGCACTGTAGCCACGCTAGCCTCGACGTCATCCACGACCCACTCCTGTACGGCCCAAGGACTGCGGGCCCCTTCAGCCAGAGAGAGGCGTGAAGGCGGCCCGGCTTTTCCTAGTCGGCCAAGAGTATAGCCGGCCTCCAGAAGCCGGCTACTCCCTTCCTCGAAGCAGGAGCCCCATTAAGGAGACAAGACGAGGTGAGGCTACAGTGATAGCCCCCGAGGCGGCCCACTGTAGCCACGCTCACCTCGACAAAGCCCTCATCATCAGAGGCGCGGCTACAGTAAGCAGCCGCCGACAAGACCCTAGGCGGTGGGACCGGCCTGTCGACCAAGTAGCCGGCAGCCGGCGGGACCCACCAGCCGGCGGGACCCAGCAGCCGGCGGAGAAGCCGGCGAGCGTAGACACTGACGGCTGGGACCAGTTCCCAGTCGGATTACCATTGTACCCCCGGGGGGTAGGCCTATATAAACCCCCCGGAGCACCCATGCAAAGGGTTCGCTTCTAGGTTCGCACCCACGCATAGCACACACACCATAGATAGAGAGAAGCAAGAGCTAGCCTTGTTCTTCTTCTCCCTTGATCTCAACAGCTCTAGGAGCGATTGTAGCTACCCTTTATCGATCTAGTGATCATGCGGAGACCCCGCAGAGCAGGACTAGGGGTGTTATCTCCTCGGAGAGCCCCGAACCTGGGTAAGATTCGCCGGCGTGCATGTCTTCGCCTCATCCCGTTTCCGGGCACCGGCGACGTTTTATTGGCTCCCACAATGATAAGCCATCCCTTGGCATATGTCGCACCAACCACCCGACATTTGGCGCCCACCGTGGGGCCAGGTGCACCGTCGTCCGGAGACCTGTTCTGGACGGGAACCCTCTTCCTCCCCCGCGAGCGCAGCCAGCCTGCTGCGCCCGATGGCGTTTGCCTCGACGCGCTGCAAGGCGTCGACGACGCCTGCGCAGCGAGCCGCCTCGCCGATCTGCTCGGCGAGACTCGCATCTCCGACGAGCCTGCGTCCGACGCAGGCACCGACTACCCCGAGAGCCGCCTCGTCAGCCTCCTCGACCAACTTCACGTCTCCAGCGAGCCCGCTGCGGACATGGAGTCGGTCGGCTCCACCGACCCGATGCTCATCGACTCCGACACCGCGTCGCTCGACGCCTACCCCTCCGACGTGGTGGTCTTCGACGACCCCCTCCCTCGAGCTGACAGCGGCAGCAGCGCTGTCACCGAAGTGCTGGTCATCAGCCACGTCTCCAACTCGGGCGAGAACGCCCGCGACGCTCAGCAAGCGGCGATGCACGACCTCTCCGTCCCCATCCCGGCCGACGCCGACGCCGAGACCCTGGAGGCACGCCGCCTTGCCCTCATCGCGGAGGGCAAGAAGATAGCCTCGATGAGACGCCTCACCGAGGCCCACCAGCGCGAAGTCGACCGCGCCGCCTTCGGGACGCCGCCGCCTAGCGGCCCGAGCCGAGCCGGCTTCGTCCAGAAGCGCGGCGCAGCCGTTGCCAGCATGCTGGGCGCAGATCGCCCCGTCTACGCCACCCCGCTCGAGAACCTGCGAGCCGCTCAGGCGGCTGCAGAGGAGCTCAATGGGCTGGGAGCCGATGAGCTCCCTTACATGACAAGACGGATCCAGCAGCTGATCGACGCGGCTGCAGAACGGCACGAAGCCGGCGCCCGAGCTGATAGCCATCCCCCGCGCCGGGAGCACGCCGCGACGTCCCGCTCGCCGACTGCGAGCGGCGCGCGCCAGAAGAAAGACAAGGAGCCGGCTGCCAGCCGCAGCCGGACTCGCATTACCATCGAGCGCGACGCGGATGGCCGCCCTCGAGCTGTAGAGCACCAGGGAAACCTGCCTCCTCCCCCGCCTCGAAGAGAAAGACGCCTCACTCCACCGCCTGTCACCCATCCGACTCTTGGCGACCGACTCGGCCGCCGAGAAGGAGTCGGCGAAAACGACGCCCGCCACAGGATCGACCGCCTTGCTCGATCCTTGGCGCTAGAAGAAGAAGACGATGTCGGCCCGCCATGCTTTGGCCCCCGCATCCGCGACGAGCCCTTTCCCAAAGGGTTCTCGCTTCCCAGAGACACGCCCAAGTACAACGGCTCGGTGAAGCCGGAAGATTGGCTCATCGACTACTCCACAGCCGTCAGCATCGCCAACGGCAATCGGCGCGTCGCCGTGAAGTACGTCCCCCTGATGCTGCAGGGCACGGCGCGCACATGGCTCAACAGCCTCAAGCCCTACAGCATCAACAGTTGGCTGGACTTCACCGAAGTTTTCGTCCGCAACTTCACCAGCACCTACAAGCGGCCTCCCAAGCCTCGCCAGCTCTCCCTCTGCGTCCAGGGGCCCAACGAGTCGACCCGCGACTACCTCACGCGATGGGCCGAGCTCCGCAACTCCTGCGAGGGAGTGCACGAGGTCCAGGCCATCGAGTACTTCACTGCCGGGTGCCGAGAGGGCACCCTCCTCAAGCACCGACTCCTCTGCGACGAGCCGGCTACCCTCGACGAGCTACTAGTCATCGCTGACAAGTACGCCACTGCCGACTCCTCCATGAAGACCGAGCTCCGAGTAGACGCCTCGGGGAAAGTAATTGCTCCGGCTCCCAAGACGCCGGCTGGCGACCCTAACCGGCGCCCCTACCAGAACGACCACAAGCGCAAGGGCCCCATGCCGACTTCCTCCAGTCGGCAGGTGGCCACAATTGAAGACGAGCAGCCCGAAGAGCGGCCCGCTCCCAAGAAGAAGGGTGGCCGGCCGCCCTGGCAGCCGTCTTTCTCCTACGAACAAGCACTCGATGCTCCCTGCAAGTTCCACAGCGGCGCGAAGCCGTCCAACCATACAACACGGAAATGCCACTGGCTCACCCGCATCACCAAGGGCGAAGGGATGGTGCCGCCTCCGCCTCCCGGCCCGCCGCCTCCAGCTCCCCAGCAGCCGGCGGCCCGGCCGGCAGTCGGCGCCATCCAAGACGAGTTCCCCGAAGCGCACGACGCCTACGTCGTCTTCACAAGTCAAGTCGACGACAAGCGCAGCCGACGCCGGCAGCACCAAGAAGTAAACGCAGTCGCCTCTAGCACCGCCGAGTTCATGCACTGGTCGGAAAAGCCCATCAGCTGGAGCCAGGCCGACCACCCAGAGGTGATGCCTTCGCCTGGCTCCTATGCTATGGTCTTGGACGTCACCCTTGCGACGGAGAGGCGAGCTGCCAGATTTTCCCGCGTCCTGATAGACGGCGGAAGCAGTATCAACATACTGTACCGCGATACCATGGACAAGCTGAACATCAAAGCAAAGCAGCTCATGCCGAGCCGCACCGTCTTCCATGGTATCGTACCCGGCCTATCTTGCTCTCCAATCGGCAAGATCAAGATGGATGTTCTCTTCGGAGACAAAGATCACTTTCGCCGGGAAGCAATATGGTTCGAGGTGGTGGATTTGGAGAGCCCCTATCATGCACTACTTGGCCGACCTGCTTTGGCCAAGTTCATGGCTGTGCCCCACTATGCCTACCTGAAGATGAAGATGCCGAGCTCGAAGGGGATCATCACGGTAGCCGGCGACTACAAGAAGTCCATCGAGTGTGCCATGGCCAGCAGCCGGCTGGCCGAGTCCCTCGTGGTGGCAGAAGAGAAGAAGATGTTGGAACGGGTTGTGGCCATGGCCGGCAAGCAGCCGGCCTTGTCCCCCAACCCCAAGGACTGTGATGCGCAGGGCTCCTTCCAGCCTGCCAAAGAGACGAAGAAGATACCTCTAGACCCGGAGCACCCGGAGAGGTTCGCCGTGATTGGGGCGAACTTGGACAGTAAATAGGAAGGCGAGCTCGTCGACTTCCTCCGTGAGAATCGAGACATCTTTGCATGGTCCCCAAAGGACATGCCGGGTGTCCCGAAGGATTTCGCCGAGCACAAATTACATGTCCGAGCTGATGCGAAGCCGGTCAAGCAACCCCTCCGCCGACTATCAGAAGAGAAGCGAAGAATCGTGGGAGAAGAGATAGCCCGGCTCCTTGCAGCCGGCTTCATCATGGAAGTGTTCTTTCCAGAATGGCTTGCCAATCCAGTTCTGGTTTTGAAGAAGAATAACAAGTGGCGCATGTGTATAGACTACACAAGTTTGAACAAGGCCTGCCCAAAGGATCCGTTTGCTTTGCCACGGATTGACCAAGTGATAGACTCCACAGCCGGATGCGAGCTGTTAAGTTTTTTGGATGCATACTCAGGGTATCATCAGATCAAGTTGGACCCGGCTGACCGCCTGAAGACTGCCTTCATCACACCCTTTGGAGCTTTCTGCTACCTGACAATGACATTCGGCTTGAGAAATGCCGGTGCCACTTTTCAGCGTTGCATGCAGAAATGTCTCTTGAAACAACTCGGCAGAAATGCCCACGTCTACGTAGACGACATTGTGGTGAAGACAGAGAAGCGCGGTACCTTGCTGGAAGACCTGAAGGAAACATTTGCCAACTTGCGCCGATTCCAGATCAAGCTCAACCCCGAGAAGTGCGTGTTCGGAGTGCCAGCCGGCCAGCTGCTAGGCTTCCTGGTCTCCGAACGCGGCATTGAGTGCAACCCTGTCAAGATCAAGGCCATCGAGAGGATGGAGATTCCCACCAAGCTGCGAGATGTGCAGAAGTTCACTGGCTGCTTAGCCTCCCTGAACCGTTTTATCAGCCGACTAGGAGAGAAGGCTCTCCCCCTGTACCGACTCATGAAGAAGTCCACTCACTTTGAGTGGAATGATCAAGCCGACCAAGCCTTCCATGAGTTGAAGAAAATGTTGACCACTCCGCCTGTCCTGGCTGCGCCGACTGAGAAGGAGCCCATGCTCCTCTACATCGCCGCGACAAGCCGAGTCGTCAGCACTGTTGTTGTGGTCCAGCGCCCGGAGGAAGGCCGAGCCCAGCTGGTCCAGAGGCCGGTCTACTATCTCAGCGAAGTACTGTCCAGCTCAAAGCAAAACTACCCGCACTACCAGAAGATGTGCTATGGGGTGTACTTCGCTGCCAAGAAATTGAAGCCCTACTTCCAAGAGCACCCCATCACGGTCGTGTGCACTGCCCCGCTCGCCGAGATCATAGGCAGCCGGGATGCATCCGGCCGGGTGGCCAAATGGGCCATTGCCTTGGCGCCCTACACGATTTTCTATCAACCCCGCACCGCCATCAAGTCGCAAGCATTGGCCGACTTCCTCGTCGACTGGGCCGAGACCCAGTACTTACCGCCGGCTCCCGACTCTACCCATTGGCGGATGCACTTTGACGGGTCCAAGATGCGCACCGGCTTGGGAGCCGGCATCGTCCTCACCTCTCCCAAAGGCGACAAGCTCAAGTACACGCTGCAGATCCACTTCGCCGCCTCCAACAACGTGGCCGAGTACGAGGCGCTCGTACATGGGCTCCGGCTAGCCAAAGAACTCGGCATACGCCGGATCCTGTGCTACGGCGACTCAGACTTGGTGGTCCAGCAATCATCTGGCGACTGGGACGCCAAGGACGCGAACATGGCGAGCTACCGTTTCCTCGTCCAGCAGATGAGCGGATACTTCGAAGGGTGCGAGTTCCTTCACGTGCCAAGGGCCGACAACGACCAAGCAGATGCCCTAGCACGGATCGGCTCCACCCGACAAGCCATACCGACTGGCGTCTCCCTCCAGCGCCTCCTCAAGCCGTCCATCAAGCCGTCTCCAGAGTCGGATTCCATCTTCGTACCGCCTGCGCCAGAAACAGCCGGATCCGGCTCAAGAAACCCCGCAGGCGGCACGGGGACTTCGACGACTGCCCCGGGGACTGACGTAGTCGCACCCGGCCCAGGGACTTCAGAACCCGGCCCGGGGACTGCAGCAGTCGGCCCGGGGACTGCAACGACACAAGAAGCGGTGGTCGACTCCAATGCAACACCCAACCCACCCACCCGAGTCATGGTGGCCACATTAACAGCAGAAGAAGTCACAGCTCCCTCATGGGCCCAGCCCATCCTCAAGTTCCTAGTCAGCAGAGAGCTGCCGGCTGATGAGATCGCAGCAAGACTAGTGCAACGACGAGCCGCAGCATACACAATAATCAACAGGGAGCTTGTGAAGCGCAGCGTCACTGGAGTCTTCCAGCGTTGCGTCGAGCCAGAAAAAGGAGTGGCAATCCTCAAAGACATCCACCAAGGCGAATGCGGCCATCACGCCGCCTCAAGATCCCTCGTGGCCAAGGCTTTCCGCCATGGGTTCTTCTGGCCGACTGCCTTGGAGGATGCTAAAGAAATAGTCAAGAGCTGCAGAGGATGTCAAGTCTTCAGTTCCAAACAACACCTGCCGGCTTCTGCCCTCAAGACCATTCCCCTCACCTGGCCTTTTGCCGTCTGGGGACTGGACATGGTGGGCCCTTTCAAGACAGCCCGCGGTGGCTTGACACATCTACTCGTTGCGGTGGACAAGTTCACAAAGTGGATTGAAGCCAAGCCAATTAAGAAGCTGAACGGGCCGACTGCCGTGACATTCATCACCGACATCACTACTCGGTACGGCGTGCCGCACAGCATCATCACCGACAACGGCACGAACTTCGCCAAAGGCGCACTGGCACGTTTCTGCGCGACGCAGGGCATCCGACTGGACTTAGCGTCCGTTGCCCACCCGCAGTCAAACGGCCAGGTCGAGCGAGCAAATGGACTTATCCTCTCCGGCATCAAGCCCCGACTGGTTGTACCACTGGAGCGATCGGCCGGCTGCTGGCTCGAAGAGCTGCCGGCTGTCCTCTGGAGTCTGCGCACTACACCCAACAAGTCAACCGGCTTCACTCCATTCTTCCTTGTGTACGGTGCCGAGGCTGTCATCCCAACAGACATCGAGTTCGACTCGCCTCGGATCACCATGTACACGGAGGAGGAAGCCAAAGAAGCAAGAGAAGACGGCGTCGACCTACTGGAAGAAGGCCGGCTGTTAGCCCTCAGCCGGTCCGCCATCTACCAGCAAGGCCTGCGCCGCTACTACAACCGCAAGGTCAAGCCAAGATCCTTCCAAGAGGGCGACCTTGTGCTCCGGCTGATCCAGCGAACAGCCGGCCAGCACAAGCTCTCGGCCCCTTGGGAAGGCCCTTTCGTCGTCAGCAAGGCACTCGGCAACGACTCCTACTACTTGATCGACGCGCAAAAACCAAGAGCACGCAAGAGAGACGACTCCGGCAAGGAGTCGGAGCGACCATGGAACGCAAACCTCCTAAGACGATTTTACAGTTGAAAAGCAGTATGTATCACACTCCCCTTTTGTATTAAGTACAAACCAACAGGCCCCCCGAACAGTACTCGGGGACTGCCTTTTATTTATCTATGAATGACGAGTGTCATATCCATGAATGTATTATTACATTTTGAATTCTTGTCCGGCACCGGGTCCGACTAGTCGGCCCGGGGACTGGCCGCCTTGAGCTATATTCAAAGTTCTTCCCGAAGTCAGCAAAGTAGTGCGCCGGCTCCCAAGTCCTCTCTTGTTGAAAGTCGCAGCTCAAAGAACTGACTGTCCGACTAGCAAGAGAGAAGACAGAAAGGACGCCCACACGAAAAACGGCTAAGGAATAACTAACCTATATAGCAAAGAGACGGCCTCCAAATACGCCTGCCAGCTGTCAAAGCACCCGGCTGGCCGGCTTCCTAAAAAACTTAGCTTAAGTCCGGCAGAGCTAAAAGTACTTCCCCCTCCCCAATCGGCCAGGCACTCCCCGGCCACAGATTGCAGAGCAACTTTTTGACTGGGGAGGCGGCAACCAAGGGAGGGCGGCAAAGGAAAAAAGCAGAAGGACAAAAAGCGAAAGTACAAGGAAAGACCGATTGCATAACTTATATACATAAAGCCGCCCGCAGGCCGGCAACAGACTTGAGTTTGAATACACCCAGTGGGTGGAATTGTGCAGACTTAACCAAACATTGTTCAAAAGTAACAAGACAGGAAAACAAAAGAAAGAAGACTAAGGCACGATAGGAAGGCCGAGCTGGTCGGTGAAGGCGGCCTCGCCGGCTGAAGGAGTGGCCGCCTAGCTGGTCCCGGCTTGACCACCTCCCGCGGCAGGAGACGCACTCGCACGCGACGTAGTGCTGGAGGCGCGGTCAGGCTGGCCGGCTACTCCGCCAGCCGGCTCGGCGTCTTCACCCTCCTCCTCCTCCTCTTCGCCCTCGTCGCTGGAGTCGATCTCCTCCGCCGAGTCCTCGCCGTACGCCGGGTCCAGCCCGAACCAATCTTCCGGCTGGGCGACTCCATTGTCGCCCACCTCGGGGGCAAAGACGTTGGTGTCGGCGGTCGCTGAAGCCCGCCGAATGATGGCCGGCCGCGCCGGCTCCAGCTCCGTGTCGGCTTGCTGCCGCCAGGTAGCCAGCTGGTCCAGGTTCAGGCCGGGATACCAGGCCTTGACGAACTCCAGCGCCCGCCTGGCGCTGGAGTGAGCCGCTGACGCTTTCCAAGCCTCGAAGCGGCCGACTGCCACCTCTAGCCAGTCGGTGGTCCGACTGGGGGTGCGAGGGACCACTTGGCCGGGCCAGAGGGCGGCCAAGACCTGCGACCCCGCGCGCTGAAGCCGGCGGAGCAGCCTGTGAGCCGGCTGGATGCGAGCCTGGATCGCTAGGAGCTGTTCCTCCAGCGAACGGTCGGCGGTTGGCGAGATCTCGAAGCCGGCTTGCCTCTTCGCCTGGCGACGGGCTTCGATGGCCTGGTTGGCGGCAGTTGAATAGCCGGGGAAGTACTCTGCGCAAAGAAGAAAAGAAAAGAAGAACACCAAAATCAGAAAAAACAAGTCAAAGCGGCAGATGGCAAGAAAGGACGAAGGGGTAGACGACTTACCGTCAACCGGATCCTCGATCTGGCCATAGCCGGAGACCAAAGTCTGCCTGGCCTCTGCCCAGCCGGCCGCCTCCGTCTCGAACTCGGCCTGGAGGGTGGCTTTGCGATCCTGCGCAGCCTTCAGCGCCGCCTTGTGGCCTTCCTCCTGGTCGGCCAGCTTCTTGACCAGGCGGTCGCGCTCCTGCACCAAGGCGGCGAGCTCCGCGTCCTTGGCACGAAGAGCAGTCTGGGACTCCCCCAGCTGTGCCCTCAGACTGGCGTTGGCCGCTGCAGAGATAGAAGAAGAAGAAGAACAACGAGAAATCATCAAGGAAGATCCGAGCCGACTGCTCAGCAGTCGGCCCGAATCTCAGGGACTACACCCAGTGGGTGCGCTGACGCGCCCCCTCATGAGATAAAGATCAAGTCACATACCTCGGCTCTCAGTAAGATCGACGGTCTTCTGAGTCAGCTCCCGAGCCTGGGAGTTGAAGGCGGCCGCTCGGAGGTTGTGGTAGTCCTGCAAGACGGACAGAAGACCGAAGTGAGAACAAAAGCAGCAAAGACAAAATCTCCAAGAAGTTCCAAGCCGCCTGCTCAGCAGCCGACTCGGAACTCGGGGACAACACCCAGTGGGTGCGCTGACGCGCCCCCACGAGAGAAATCAAGATCAAGAAAGAACAAGATAGGAATGCTAACCCGGATGGCTTCCCGCGTTGCGAGGAATTCGTCGGTGAACTGCCTCAGCGCCGCGGCTTGGCTTTGGAGCCGGGTCCGGACGTCTTGTGCAGCGACGTTCACCACGGTTATCCCTCTGCCCGGCGTCCACCCCGAGGTAGCGCTGGCCGCCTCCGCGTCTCGGGCCGACGAGCTGGAGCCCACGGCCGGCTGTGGCTCCGACGCAGCCTTCTGCGGCTCCAACGCGGCCTTCCCTGCACGCCGGCTTGGCGGAACCCGGACCGCCACCTCAGCTCCCGCGGCCGGCTCGCCCTCCGCCGACTGTGCGGGCGCAGGCTCAGGCTGGCCGCCTTGAGCCGCCCTAGTCGGAGGAGTCGGCCCCGGTGCCTCCCCCAAGATGATGACGTCATCGCCGCTTCCTCCCAGCCCCGGCTGGGAACCGCTGGCTCCCCCTGGCGAGGGATCCACGTCCCCTGGCGCCATGGTGCGCAGGGGGGTGACCATCAAAGCCTCCCCTGCCGCCGCCTCGGCCTCGGCCTCTGCCTGGGCCTTGCCTGCGGCCTCGGCGAGCGCCTTCGCCGCCTCCTCCTCCCGAGCTGCCTGGGCGGCGGATGCCCTCCGTGCCTCCGCCTCCCGCGCTTCCTGCTCCTCCCGCACCTCCCGCGCGTTCCTTTCCGTCGCCTCCAGGAGGGCGGCGCGGGGATCTACGCGGCGGGTGGTGCTCCCAGAGCCCCCTGGCGACTCGACGACGGAGCCGGCAGCCGCCCGCTCAAGTGACAGCGGAGCTCTGACCGTTGAAAAAGAAGACGAAGGTTCAAGAACCACCCAAGAAAAGAAAGAAGGAGAGTACATAGAAAGAGAGAACTTACGCCGACACAGTCTGTGGCTGCTTCACCACTTTGCGGAAGCGAGCCGCCTTCGCGGCCGCCTCTTCCCACCTGGTGGCCGCCGCCCCACCCCTGGGCTTCTTCGTCCGGCTGCCGAACATGCCCTGGGCGGCGCGACGTTTCTGGCCTCTACCCCGAGCAGGCTGCGCACCGGAGGAGCCCGCGCCGCGTCCGGATGTCGGCTGGCGGTGCGGGACGGCTTCGGCTTCGTCCTCGTCCGGCCAGTCGTCGAAGGTAGCGGTGAACCCGGAGCCGCCTGCTTCGCCGCCGGCTTGGCCACCGGCCGGCTCGACGGCATCCTCCATATGGACCGCCCCCAGGTCGGGGTCTTCCTGGTCGTGCTCGGTCCGATCGGGGACGAAGCGGCGCTCCACGTCTGTCCCGCCGGCCGGCCGAAGCAGAGGACCCTGTCAAAAGAACGAGCCGACTGAGTTAGAGTCGGCCCAGAAGAACTTGGCGACAAGGCTAAGAGAGAGAGAGAAAAAGAAACAAGGGGAGCGTACCGCAGGCAGAGGATTGGCACGGCTGTATGGCTCCTTGCCGAATTGCCAGTCTTCGGAAAGTTGGCAGTTGGCGAGGTAATTCACCATGGAGGCGGCGTCGTGCTGCGGCATCTCCTTGGTGCACATTCGGCTCGGATCGAGCTGGCCGCTCATCTGACAGATCAGATGAGGCCGGCTCTGGAGCGGAAGAACCCAGCGCGTGACGAACGCGGCCAGGAGGTCGGGCCCCGTCAGGCCCTCCGACTGGACCATCACCCGCAGTCGGGCGATGGCGGCGTTTCCTGCCTGCGACAGCGTCACGGCCCGGAAGGACCACTGGGGCAGCCTGCCCGCCGGTGGGCCGGCTACGTAGGCCGGCAAGTTGAGGTAGTCGCCTCGGGGAGCGATGCTCCGCACGTAGAAGTATGACTTCTGCCACTTCTTCACCGATTGGATCAGCGTGATGATGGGGAAGGGGTTGTCGGCGCCTGATCTCCGCGACGCGATGAAGGCGCCGGTCTGAGCCGGCACGCCCCGCACGCGCGTGCCCAGCTTCGACTGGAAGAACTCCCCCCAGAGCTCGAGGGTGGGGAGGACGCCAAGATAGCCCTCGCACAGGGTGACGAAGGCCGACAGCAGCACCACCGCGTTGGGGGTGAGGTGGTGCGGCCGGAGCTGATAGAATTCCAGCCAGGAGCGGAAGAAGGCGCTCACTGGCAGGCCGAAGCCGCGCAGGAAGTGCGAGCGGAAGACCACCCGCTCGCCCTCCCGCGGCGCCGGCCTGATTTCCTTCTCCGGCGCGAGGCGGACCTCCACTTTGTCCGCGCTGGGCAGACGCCGGGTGTCGCGGAGGAAGTCGATGTGGTCGTCATGGACGATGGAGCCGTCCCAATCCCCGCCAAGCTGCTCCACGTGAGGAGGCATGGCGAGGGCTAGCGCGGCGGCAGAGGAGCGTACGGAGGAAGAGCGCGGCGGCGAGGCGCTGTCGCGAGAACGAGCAAGGGAAGAAGACGGTGGAAGTAGGAGGAGCGTGCGAGGGCCTGCCGCCCTCCGCCTCCCCCTACTTATAGCCTCACATGGCCGAAGAGGCCGGACGTGGGGAGGAGACGTGGGATTAACTGCGCCCACTCCCCCCACGTCTCGCGTTTATTACGCATGAGTGCGAGCCGAAACTGCCGCACGAAACATGCGGGCGGTTTCGGGATGCAAAGGATCCGCGCCTGGGCCGGGGCGCGGACGTGGCGGGCCCCCTCCCTGCGGCGACGTCCCGTCACGCGCGTGGGCTGGCAGGCTTTCCGGCCACGTGGCACGCCGACGGCCCGAGGCCGGCCCGCGGCCCGGTGCACTTGCCTGCGGGTTCCCGCCCCCCGACTCCAGAAGATTTCAACTAAGGCGGCGCGCCTGACCAAGGCCGGCTCCCAGCTGCCGGCTTGTCACGATAGGAAGCTGATCGAGCTTCTTGAACCCCACTCCACCTCGAAGCCCAATCAGTTTCGGGGACTACTGTCGGAGTAAATGGCCACGGGTAGCCTAACCGACTATCCCTGGCTCTTCGGAAAATTTATCAGGCCTTTGGGCCTTCAAGCACTCCAAGCATTTGGGCCGCCTTCCCTGGCCGGCTACCACTAAAGCCGACTCCCGAAAGGTGACCCAGCCTCACCGACTCCTCCCTAGGGCGACTACGGGGTGGCCGACTCCAAGAAGCCGGCCAAAAAGGACGCCGACTCCTAGGAGCCGGCCAAGACCACAACCTTTCCTACATAACGGCGACGTGACGGGGTGTGGCCACAGTGCGGCCCACGACCCCCGAAGCCCGAGGCGGGCATGGCTACAGGAGGCCGTACGGGGTGGACGTCTCCCGTGCGGCTCGGCACTGTAGCCACGCTAGCCTCGACGTCATCCACGACCCACTCCTGTACGGCCCAAGGACTGTGGGCCCTTTCAGCCAGAGAGAGGCGTGAAGGCGGCCCGGCTTTTCCTAGTCGGCCAAGAGTATAGCCGGCCTCCAGAAGCCGGCTACTCTATTCCTCGAAGTAGGAGCCCCATTAAGGAGACAAGACGAGGTGAGGCTACAGTGATAGTCCCCGAGGCGGCCCACTGTAGCCACGCTCACCTCGACAAAGCCCTCATCATCAGAGGCGCGGCTACAGTAAGCAGCCGCCGACAAGACCCTAGGCGGTGGGACCGGCCTGTCGACCAAGTAGCCGGCAGCCGGCTGGACCCACCAGCCGGCGGGACCCAGAAGCCGGCGAGCGTAGACACTGACGGCTGGGACCAGTTCCCAGTCGGATTACCATTGTACCCCCGAGGGGTAGGCCTATATAAACCCCCCGGAGCACCCATGCAAAGGGTTCGCTTCTAAGTTCGCACCCACGCATAGCACACAGACCATAGATAGAGAGAAGCAAGAGCTAGCCTTGTTCTTCTTCTCCCTTGATCTCAACAGCTCTAGGAGCGATTGTAGCTACCCTTTATCGATCTAGTGATCATGCGGAGACCCCGCAGAGCAGGACTAGGGGTGTTATCTCCTCGGAGAGCCCCGAACCTGGGTAAGATTCACCGGCGTGCATGTCTTCGCCTCATCCCGTTTCCGGGCACCGGCGACGTTTTATTGGCTCCCACAATGATAAGCCATCCCTTGGCATATGTCGCACCAACCACCCGACATTTTGTGTTGTACGTCTCTGTACTTTTGCTACGATTTTCCTAACCTATGAACCAAATGAGGCATGAATGTATCTGTGTCGACTATTGTCTGATCGATCGCTAAGCCTACAATTTTAGGAGCTTGGGCTATTGGCCGATCGACGACGGATCAGTATAAGCGTACCACGAGCTCATCAGCCCCAACATTTCTCTTCGGTGAGTGTTTTGCAAGTACTATAGCTCGCACAGTAGCTAGCCTACTAACACCTAGAATCATCAAATAAGCCCTACTGATATGATAAACAGTTCAAACTTACATCTAAGCATGCCATATATTACATCAAAAGCTGGTGAGGATACATCTGTTTCCATAACTCGGAGAGGGTTCGCATGGTTCACTATCAAACAAAAGTACTAGCAAGTACCGCCCACACAAGACAGTGCACTAGCCCTAAGATGGTTTGATAACACGCATCGTTCTGGTAATTAAACACAGGGCAATGCAAACTACCCTGAAGGATTAGCGCGACCAACTATTTCTTGTCATCGATCTCTCGGGCAATGACCACAGCACGGACAGCGGCATGGGAATCGATCTCTGGGGGATGTCCACAAGACTGACCGCCACATCGGAATCGATCTCTGGGGCGATGTCCACAGGATGGACAGCGGCATCGGAATCGATCTCCGGGCGATGCCAACAGGACGTAACGCGACATCGAAAGCGATCTCTGGGGTGTTGTCCACAGCACGGGCCGCGACATCAGCATCATCAAGGACGTCCACCGGCACCTGCACAACCCTAACATATTAGCAAGCACATTGCAAATAATCAAAAACCACAACTTTCATCTTTTACATTGTGCAGCTGACCGGGGGATCCCATCCATCCGAGGGCCATCTCCTCGTCCTCGATGGGGGGCCATCACCTTTCCAGGGGAATACTGCTTCTCAACGGCGACTATCTCCTCAAACTCGGCCTTGAGCCACGCAAAGGTGGCCATCAGAGTTTCTGGGGTAGGCACGGTGGGGCCCTTGCTGTTCTTCCAACTTTCTTTGAGGAGTTCGTCCGCCAACGTCGTCAACTCTTTGGCCAGTGCTTGTTTCTTGGAGTTCTTCGTCTCCATGGGTTGGCCTGCCAACATGGTCAACTCGTTGGTCGGTGCTCGCTTCCTGGAGATCGCTGTCTCCAGTGGGTTGTCCGCCGGCAACTCTTTGCCTAGTGCTCCAGGATCCATCAATGAACTGACAAACAAAAAGCAATCGAAAGGAAACCACAATCGCAATGAAAACGGGAAAAGAATAGGCTTTGAGAATCGGTCGGTGCTTCGCAAAAAGAAGATTCTTGGAATGAAAATATAGCAGCATCACTGATTTGCCCACCTTTCCTTCGTCGGTACATAAGAAAAATGGCAGAAGTGAGTAGCCTGGAGTGAGGTTTTCTTCAAGAAAGGGGAGAAAGGGCTTCAATGAGCATTCCTGTGAAATGATGGTTGCTTCGTCCAGTCCAACTTCGAGGCCAGTTTACCACTGCTGGTAAAGGTGTGGGTTTTGTGATATGACGGGTCATGACGGCCACACCGGGGTGTAGTCTAGTCACTTGTTGGAATCTCTAGTATACCGCATGATTCTTTGCTTCTTCTTACTACTACGTACTACTTCGTCGACATGTGGGACAGCCAGCAGCATCCGGGTCGATGTACTACGTGTCATGCACCAGATTAGATTGCGGAATGGAAGGGGGGCATCACCCCAGTCGATGGCCAGCCTCGACGCGGAGCAGTCGGTGCACCAGGAAGCGGTGCTCTCTCGGCCGTCGCGCCACTTCAAAGCCGGCGCCAGTGAGAGGTCGCCTCCGCTCTAGCCGGGCATTAATGCGGCACTGACGCTCCAGGGCAACGCTGACCGTTTCACACGGGAAGCGCGCGCTGGCAAGGGAGTATAGGTTTTGAACCGTTTCATGTGTAGTACTGGTAGTTTGCAAAACTACTCAATTATTGCACTCAGTTTCCTAAGAAATTGTGGTAAAAAACATTACTCCACAGCCCGCTTCCCTTTTCCTTCCTCTTCCACCGCCCGCGCACGTCTGCGGGAAGCGACCGGTCAACCCTTATATAGGAGTGCTAGCACAAAAAGATGCATGCATGACCACTAAATTTTCCAGATTAAACAGCCGCTCCGGCGGGAGTATGGCGTATGTTGTTACCTTTGGCCGGGCCATGGCTACCGGGCGACGGCGACCAGAGAAGAGGCGGCGGGAGGGGAATGAATGCAGCTACTGTTTGGGTTCGCCGTCCGGCTTAAATAAATGCGCAGCATCACGTGTACCCGCGGGTGCACAAATTGTAACATACATGTCTGCTTAAGTGGGCGTCACGTAACATGTGTATGTGTGTGTGAGAGATTCTGAGAGACAGAGTGCGTGTGTGCGACTGTACTCTTCGGACATGTACTCAACCTTTTGCATCGGGATATAAGTATAATGGTATTTACTTTAGCTAGTGATTTATGTGGCCATGTTAACGTGGTTGTGTAAAAAAATGTCACTTCCTGCTCGTGATTTGCGTTATATAATTACAAGCAAGATGCTCGTGCATTGCACGGAACATCAATATGCATTTTTTTACAAAACACATGTTATGATTTACCCATGCAGGAGTAATCCCATGTGTAAAAACTAATGATATTTCGAGAATTTTATCGAAAAACTGGTATCTCGAGTATGTCATCAAAAAAATGAAAGATGAGAGATAAGGTGAGGAGGAGTGGAGCGTGGTGGTGACTGGTGGTCGAAATGGGCGGAGGCATGGGGATGGACGGCGCCGGCAGGCGGCAGCAGCCACCATGCTTGATTGTTCTGGAGACTTTCTTTTTTAATTGCTCAGCAATGAGGTGTGGGAAATAAGGATGTGGAGAGAGGTGCGGCTATCTTTTGTAAAATTATCATAGTTTGCTTTCTATCCGTCAGATATAGATCAGACGGTCTATATTACAAGATGGCAGGCACACCATCATCGCCAACTCGGTTTTTCATAAGGGTACCAATGATAAGTTTGCTAACTACTAAAGTAAAGTGGAATTTGTCCATGTTATACAAGTAAATTAAGGTGATTGTTTATCATACGGGTAAGGGTGGATGAAGGGTGTGTCAGGACCGGTTTTCCAATAAAACATTTATTGAGAAACCGACCCTTATATCAACCAGTATAGAAGAATCCTTCTTACTGGTAGACAAATCCGTGATACAGAAATCCAGAAGTACTTAATATTATACAGGGTTGAGCTAAGGCTGCACAACAATTTATTACAAGCATGCCGATATCATACATAAAGGCGGATATGGCACAAGGGGTATGGTGGCATAACTACTGACTCGTAATTAAAAGTGGTGGTGGATATGTCACAGTGAAGTGGGTGACATGACTCCTAAATCTTACAACTCATCGAGCGTCGGAGTGAGGCTCGAGGACTTTTATTCTGGGTAGCGGAAGCGTATATAGTACAAGTGACCAATTCCAGGATCGTACGGGACTGACTGGGACTCCTCTAGGCGTCGGAGTCGCTATCGAACTCTTCATCCAAAAGGTCGCCTTCGTCAAAATCTGGCCAAATCAACAAGCCAGGTGAGTACATTGAATGTACTCGCAAGACAGTTTGGACATAAGATATAACAAATGCAAACATGATGCACATGAGCAGATTATTAATGCGCACTCAGGTAATAAAATTGCATTGCATGATAAATAAAAAGGAAGTCAGGCGGCAGTCCTCCTGAAATCCCAATAAAAATAACTGAAGACCGATCGGGTGTCTGAAGCGACGCCGCGAAAGGTAAAATAAATTAACAAGTGCCGCAGTCGGGTGTCAGGGCGACGCCACATAAAGGGCTCATACTGGAATATAAATGACAGTGCGTGCCACAGTCGGACGTCTGAGCGACATCACATAAAGGGCTTATATCAAAGGTAAGTAACAAGAGTGCCACAGCCGGACGTCTGAGCGACATCACGTAAAGGGCTTATATCAATAGTAAATAACAAGAGTGCCACAGTCGGACGTCTGAGCGACATCACATAAAGGGCTTATATTTCATTATTCGAATTCATGTAGCTCACGAATTTAAATCATCTCAAGGAAATACTCATGTATGTAATAATAAACTGGTTAGTCCATCCACAGGAATAACATTCAACCTGGTTTACCACTCATGTTTGTTCACCGGGGATTTCCACTGAGGCTGACACAGAGACTGACGCTGAGACGGACGTTGAGACTGGTACTGATACTGATATGGATATGTTGACCAAGATCCTTGATCATGGACACGGTTACTCGGATGGGTTTTGACTCTGCAGAGTTTGTACTATTTAACCACAGCCAACGGATTTCAGTAGTCACGAAGGACTAGTTCCGTTTACGGTATTTTAGGAGAAACACATCTAACCAGTACACACCCATTCCACAATCCGCTGCCAGGAATCACCCTAGGCAACGTTCAAGAAAAACCCTTAAGACGGGGAGGCTACAACCTCGCGTAGCATGGGATCAAATTTATATCGTGCGCTCTAAGGGCTGCCCCCCTCTCGGTCCCAACCGGAAACACCCATGCCCCCTTGACTGGATGACAGGCTTTAATCCAGGGCCATGGCACCCTCATCCCGGCCCCTCAATTTGGTGTGTACAAGGAAAGAGGTTTGCAACTTACTAAACCGTATTCTTTGCAGAAAACATGTGGCAGCACGAAAAGGGGACGGACGGTAACGTGGCTTGATCCACGTTAACACTGGAGTTTAACGATTGACATAAGACTGGCATGTTTCAACAATACCATCTTACCACCTTTCATGTCACCACATGATCATGTTGTCTCCCATCAAAAGATCACCTCAAGTTTCGAAGCATATTGGTAGTTGCCTTGCATGCAATATAACATGCACTGATGCTCACATAAACATGACATGAACTAACTATTCAAGCAAACATGCAAAACACTCATCATATCAAAGGTTCAAACATGATTGCCTGGTTCGGAGTAGTCGGAGTCTAGCTCGGCGAAGTTCGCGGCTCTGTCACCTCCTCCGGTATCTACGGTATAAAAAGAACGCGTACTAACGTAAATACCAAGTGTGCATAAAAGTTGCTCCAAACATTTTTCAAATAAATACCATAAAAAACTAGACAAAAAAATAAAACTGACAGAAAAGAATCAACTAAAAAGCATCTTTTGTTTAAAAGATATAGAGGTTTTAGTCCAAGGACTAATCTGTGATGAAACAGAAAAGAACCAGGGGCTAGTTTATAAAACAGAAAATGTTTCGGCTAGAAATACGCCAACTCAGAAGGAAAACGCACTTTGCCCGAAGGCGTCTTCAGAAAAAGATTCAAATAAGAAGAGGAGAGGCTGACGAGGGGGTCCCACTCGTCAGGTTCAAACTTTGAAACAGAGCTTCGCCGGCGCCGAGGCTCGCGGTGGTCGCCGGCGACGATCGACGGTGATCCAGAGGAGGGCACGGGTACGGGTGTACTCACGGGGCGATTCCGCATCAGTGGGTGGTGGACTTGGTCGTCGGCGAGCACCACGTCGACGGTGGCCCCAACTCCGGCGGACGGTGGTTCGGGCGAGGATGATGCTCTCCGACGGGAGCTGCAACCTTCAAATTAGGGCGTGGGTTAGAGAAGTGGTTGCACTAGAAGGCTACTGGCATGGTTTGAGAGGCGGAGATGCCCTCACCGGAGAGAATCGCGCCGGAGCCCGAAGCGGATCGGGGCGGCCGGAGTCGGGGAAGAACGCCTCCCCGGGGTCTCCCCAGTGCCTGTGCGTGGCTCTGGTGAGGTGGAGTGATGGTGCTGGGTCGAAGGCGAGCTCGGGGTCGCTATTTATAGCCGGCCCGAGGCGGTTGCCGAGAACGGGATAACTCCGGCGGGCGATTACGGTGAGGCAGTGGTCGGGCTGGAGGTTTAGGTGATTGGGCATCACCGTGACGGTCCACTGGTTCCGTTCAAGGTCTAAATTTGATATGACTTGGGTGATACTCCAAGCTCTCGACGGAACGGCCTCACGGGCACGCCGGCGGCAGGGAGCGCGCCCTGTGCTTCCCAGGCCACGATGATGGCTCTGCAGCACGCACAGGGGAGGGGACGGCCACGCGGAGGCTGCTGGTGGTTTGGGCGGTGCTGGGCGGCGCCGTCCCTCGCTGCACCTCTCTGGCAGCCGCGGCAAGCGCTGCTGCCACCGCTCACGGGGGCGATGCTCCTCTGCCAGCTCACCGCCAACGCCCGCAACTGTCTACGACGAATTCTGAAGCCTTGCCAAGACTCACTTTTCTCTTTATACCTTCGATGCTGGGATGTCCATGCTGAGCCTTCTTAATCTGTTCCATTAGGGTGGGTTGTATTTCCAAATTTGACACGTTGCCCTCAGTGACCATTACCAAGTTGAGTCTGGTGAACTCCTGCTGAAACTCAGGCCTCAAATTTTGTAGACTGTCATTGCCCGAGCTGGGGTTCCGACTAAGAGCATCCGCCACTACATTCGCTTTTCCTGGATGGTAGTGAATGCCGACATCATAATCTTTGACTAATTCCAACCAGCGTCGTTGCCGTAAATTGAGTTCTGGTTGTGTGAAAATGTACTTGAGGCTTTTATGATCCGTATATATTTCACAACGATTTCCAAGCAAAAAGTGCCTCCACTCTTTGAGTGCATGGATGACTGCTGCCAACTCCAAGTCATGAGTAGGATAATTTTCTTCATGCTTTCGTAGTTGCCTGGAAGCATATGCGACAACTTTGCCGTCTTGCATCAATACGCACCTGAGGCCCTTCCGGGATGCGTCACAATATACTTCAAAACTTTTGTGTATGTCTAGCACAACCAATACCGGTGCTGTTGTTAATTTCCTTTTGAGCTCTTGGAAACTTTTCTCGCACGCTTCAGTCCATACAAATTTCTTATCCTTCTTGAGTAACTGTGTCATTGGTTTTGCTATGGTGGAGAATCCCTCGATAAACCTTCGGTAATATCCAGCCATCCCTAGGAAACTTCGTACATCTGTTATGTTGGCTGGTGGTTTCCAGCCAAGTACGGCCTTGACTTTTTCTGGGTCCACGGCAACACCTTCTTGGGTCAATACATGGCCTAGAAAACCAACCTGTCTTAACCAAAATTCACATTTGCTGAATTTGGCGTATAATTGATGTTTCCTTAATTCTCCCAGTACAATTCTGAGATGTTCAGCATGTTCTTCTGGTGTCTTTGAGTATACCAGAATATCATCAATGAACACCACAACAAATTTGTCCATAAATTTCATAAACACTTTGTTCATGAGGTGGACAAAATATGCGGGGGCGTTTGTCAGTCCAAACGGCATTACTGTAAATTCGTACAATCCATATCTTGAGGTAAATGTCGTCTTAGGGATATCTTCTGTTCGTACCTTTAATTGATGATACCCCGACCTTAAATCAATTTTCGAGAAAACCTTGGCTTGTGCGAGCTGGTCAAATAAATCATTTATCCGTGGCATCGGATATTTGTTTTTGATGGTGACCATGTTGAGCGCTCGATAGTCTATACATAATCTCAATGTCCCATCCTTTTTCTTTGCAAATAATACTGGTGAACCCCACGGTGAGGAGCTGGCTCGTATAAATCCTTTGTCCAGTAATTCTTTTATTTGCTTCTTTAATTCTACCAACTCGGAAGGTGCCATTCTATAGGGTTTCTTGTAAATGGGGGTGGTTCCAGGTGCTAGTTCAATGTTGAACTCTATTTCCCGGTCTGGTGGCATGCCTGGTAGTTCTTCAGGAAATACGTCAGGGAACTCAGACACCACTGGAACTTTTCTTAACTCTGAAATGTCCACCTTGTTCAACTTTGGTTGTCGTGACCTTGGTCTTTCTTGAGCTGCCACTTTTATTGTCTTGCCGTGATGATGAGTGAGAATTACAGTCCGATTGAAGCAGTCGATAAATCCCTTGTTGGTGGTTAGCCAGTCCATTCCTAGGATAACATCCAGTCCTTTATTTTCCAACACGATGAGATTCGCCTGAAACTTTAGTCTTTCAAACTCAATAATCACACCTTGGCAGTAACTCTGAGTGATTTGCTTATTCCCGGGGGACTTGATGATCATTGATTTTTCCAAAGGAAGTATCGGAAAATCATTTTGCAAAACAAAACTCTTTGAAATGAACGAGTGAGAAGCTCCAGAATCAAACAAAACCGTGGCAGGTATTGTGTTGACAGGGAACGTACCGAGTACGATATCCGGAGCATTCTGTGCTTCCTCCATGGTCACATGGTTCAGGTGACCCTTCTTGTGGTTGTTATTGGGGTTGAAGTTGTTACGCTTGGGAGCTGGATTATTTCCACCATTGTTTGGCTTGGGGGCCGAGTTCCTTGGCTTTGGGCACTGTTTGGCATAGTGTCCTTCCTCTCCACAAGCATAGCAAGTAACCCCTGGGCGATACATAAAATACTTGTCCCTGGCATGAAAATATTTGGTTGGGCTTGGAACATTGGTCGTGGATTTGTTCGCTCCACTTTTCTGAAAATCAGTCTTGTTCCGGTGGTTGCGCGCATGAGTAGTCTGGTCCCTTTTGCGCTTGCGAATATCCTCCAAGCTGCGGCGCTCATTTTCCAATGTAATAGCCTTGTCCACAAGTGTTTTGAAATCTGGAAAAGTGTGTACGACCAGCTGGCATCTAAGTGCTGGTGCTAGACCGTCCAAAAATTTCTCCATCTTTTTATTTTCAGTCATATGCTCTTCGTTGACATAACGAGATAATTGAGTAAACTGACTATTGTACTCAGTTACTGTCATGCTTCTCTGCTTGAGGTCATCAAACTCCCTTTTCTTGATCTTCATAATGCTTCTAGGAATGTGTGCCCCACGAAAACCTTCTTTAAATTCTTCCCAGGTGATGTTATTTTCATTGGGGTGCATGTGTAGAAAATTTTCCCACCATGATGCTGCTGCTCCAGTAAGGTAGTGAGGTGCATAAAGTACTTTCTCACGGTCCGAACATTGTGCAATAATTAATTTCCTTTCAATGTCTTGAAGCCAATCATCGGCCTCAAGCGGCCTATCAATGTGAGCGAACGTTGGGGGACGTGTCTTTTGTAGTTCAGACAACTTGGAATGCGGCTGGTATGGTTCACGGTGATTTCCCATATTGATAACATGATTCATCATTTCTTGATGCTGCTGCTGGGTTTGCTCATAAAGGCGGCATACTTCAGAAAATGTTGCTTCACTGCCTTGCTGACTTGACTGCCCCTGTGTGAAATTGTTGCTTGTCTGGGTACCATAATTTTCCTCCGGCGGATTTGGCATGGAACGAGTCCAGGGACGAGGCATTTTCCACTCTGGGGTATTTTTGCAAAACTCATGAGAAAAATCGCGAGGCACAAAGAATAATTTTGCAAAGGCGAAATTTAAAAGACTCCAAGATTTTTCAAGGAAAATACTAGATTGCGCATGGAGAAGGACTGCTCAGTACATATCTTACACGCGAGTCGTAATTATACAATACATCACTCAGGATGTGCGTACACATTCTTGACATGTTATTTAGGCTAGTGCACTTCTCCGAGTTCCTACATGATGCGCACACAAACTACCTCTCACCAAACCTACGTACATATAAACATATCATACAAGCTGGCACATCGCACGGCTGCTAGGCGCACTCAGTCGGAGAGGGTGAAAATTTCCTTCGGCCTGCCGAGGGTAAGACCCAGTGGTGCAGGAGACTCAACCTCCTCCTCACTAATAGGCTCCAGGCGCGAAGTACTGAGTTGCGGAGTTGGTGCGGGTGCGGCAGGTGGTGCAGTTCTGATTGGAGTAGGAGCAATGACTTGGTCAAACTCCTCAGTGGTAGGCAGGCGGCGAGCGGTGGCTAAAATGGCAGGTGCATAGGATGCTGGGGACGAGACGAAAGTCAGCGGCGGTGCCATGTGGAGAAGCTCCCTCCTGTTGGCGGAACAGCCCTGAACTGAGTCCATACGGGCAGCCACAAGGTCGTCCACGAGGTTGTCAAAAACTGCCTCAAGAGCTTTGAGATATTCAACAAGCATCTCAATAGCCTCATCTCTCTCTCCCCTAGGGCAAGCGAATGCATAGTGACAAGTATATGGCACATGGCATGGGAGGTAGCGGTAGCGACGAGTCTTCATCGTAGGAAGAACATCCCGAAGACGAGCTATCACCTCACGCATCTGCATGGCATGCCTCTCCGTAGGCATGGCCCTTCCCACAAAACGGAAGTGGCGAGACGCAGAACGTCCTCCCTTGAATTTCACCATGGCCTGGTGCATAGACACGTTGTCGTTGATCTTGTGCTGGTAGAGTGTGAACTCTGGACGAGTCGATGGCCCGATCGCGAGCTTGGTGATGGAGACGAGAAGCTTGATAAACCCCTCAGGTACATTGGCGAACACCTGAGATTCGCAGTCGTTGCCAGCCATCTACAAAAGTAGACAAAAATTCTGAATAGTCAAACCATAAATTTATGATGACCAACAGAAAATTGCTACGCTTGCAAAATGTTGAAAAGGCACTAAAGACGCTAATAACCGATTAGCGATCGCACCTAGAGGCTTCCTACAGTCAGCCTGGCTCTGATACCAAGGTTGTCAGGACCGGTTTTCCAATAAAACATTTATTGAGAAACCGACCCTTATATCAACCAGTATAGAAGAATCCTTCTTACTGGTAGACAAATCCGTGATACAGAAATCCAGAAGTACTTAATATTATACAGGGTTGAGCTGAGGCTGCTCAACAATTTATTACAAGCACGCCGATATCATACATAAAGGCGGATATGGCACAAGGGGTATGGTGGAATAACTACTGACTCGTAATTAAAAGTGGTGGTGGATATGTCACAGTGAAGTGGGTGACATGACTCCTAAATCTTACAACTCATCGAGCGTCGGAGTGAGGCTCGAGGACTTTTATTCTGGGTAGCGGAAGCGTATATAGTACAAGTGACCAATTCCAGGATCGTACGGGACTGACTGGGACTCCTCTAGGCGTCGGACTCGCTATCGAACTCTTCATCCAAAAGGTCGCCTTCGTCAACATCTGGCCAAATCAACAAGCCATGTGAGTACATTGAATGTACTCGCAAGACAGTTTGGACATAAGATATAACAAATGCAAACATGATGCACATGAGCAGATTATTAATGCGTGTCGGAGTAAATGGCCACGGGTAGCCTAACCGACTGCCCCTGGTTCTTCTGAAAAAATTATCAGGCCTTCGGGCCTCCAAGCACTCCGAGCATTGGGCCGCCTTCCCTGGCCGGCTACCACTAAAGCCGACTCCCGGAAGGCGACCCAGCCTCACCAACTCCTCCCCAGGATGACTACAGGGTGGCCGACTCCAGGTAGCCGGCCAAGAAGGACGCCGACTCCAAGGAGCCGGCCAAGACCACAACCACTCCAAACCACTCCCACATAACGGCGACGTGACGGGGTGTGGCCACAGTGCGGCCCACTACCCCCGAAGCCCGAGGCGGGCGTGGCTACAGGAGGCCGTACGGGACGGACGTCTCCCGTGCGGCTCGGCACTGTGGCCATGTTGGCCTCGACGTCACCCACGACCGACTCCTACGGCCCGCGGGCGGCGGGCCCCTTCTGCCAGAGAGAGGCGTGAAGGCGGCCCGGCCTTTCCCAGTCGGCCAAGAGCGTAGCCGGCCCCCAGAAGCCGGCTACTCCCTTCCTCGAAGCAGGAGCCCCATTAAGGAGACAAGACGAGGTGAGGCTACAGTGATAGCCCCCGAGGCCGCCCACTGTAGCCACGCTTACCTCGACAAAGCCCTCGTCATCACAGGCGAGGCTACAGTAAGCAGCCGCCGACAAGACCCTATGCGGTGGGGCCGGCCTGTCGACCGAGTAGCCGGCAGCCGGCGGGACCCACCAGCCAGCGGGACCCAGCAGCCGGCGGAGAAGCCGGCGAGCGTAGACGCTGACGGCTGGGGCCAGAGCCCAGCCGGATTACCATTGTACCCCCGGGGGGTAGGCCTATATAAACCCCCCGGAGCACCCATGCAAAGGGTTCGCACCCACGCATAGTTGGCCTCTGAGCATAGAGCTGCCTTCTAAGCAAAGCACACCCACCATAGATAGAGAGAAGCAAGAGCTAGCCTTGTTCTTCTTCTCCCTTGATCTCAACAGCTCGAGGAGCGATTGTAGCTACCCCTTATCGATCTAGTGATCATGCGGAGACCCCGCAGAGCAGGACTAGGGGTGTTATCTCCTCGGAGAGCCCCGAACCTGGGTAAGATTCGTCGGCGTGCATGTCTTCGCCTCATCCCGTTTCCGGGCACCGGCGACGTTTTATTGGCTCCCACAATGATAAGCCATCCCTTGGCATATGTCGCACCAACCACCCGACATTTGGCGCCCACCGTGGGGCCAGGTGCACCGTCGTCCGGAGACCTGTTCTGGACGGGAACCCTCTTCCTCCCCCCCGAGCGCAGCCAGCCTGCTGCGCCCGATGGCGTTTGCCTCGACGCGCTGCAAGGCGTCGACGACGCCTGCGCAGTGAGCCGCCTCGCCGATCTGCTCGGCGAGACTCGCATCTCTGATGAGCCTGCGTCCGACGCAGGCACCGACTACCCCGAGAGCCGTCTCGTCAGCCTCCTCGATCAACTTCACGTCTCCAGCGAGCCTGCTGCGGATGTGGAGTCTGTCGGCTCCACCGACCCGATGCTCATTGACTCCGACACCGCGTCGCTCGACGCCTACCCCTCCGACGTGGTGGTCTTCGACGACCCCCTCCCTCGAGCTGACAGCGGCAGCAGCACTGTCACCGAAGTGTTGGTCATCAGCCACGTCTCCAACTCAGGCGAGAACGCCCGCGACGCTCAGCAAGCAGCGATGCACGACCTCTCCGTCCCCATCCCTGCCGACGCCGACGCCGAGACCCTGGAGGCACGCCGCCTTGCCCTCATCGCGGAGGGAAAGAAGATAGCCTCGATGAGACGCCTCACCGAGGCCCACCAACGCGAAGTCGACCGCGCCGCCTTCGGCCCGCCGCCGCCTAGCGGCCCGAGCCGGCTTCGTCCAGAAGCGCGGCGCAGCCGTTGCCAGCATGCTGGGCGCAGATCGCCCCGTCTACGCCACCCCGATCGAGAATCTGCGATCCGCTCAGGCGGCTGCAGAGGAGCTCAATGGGCTGGGAGCCGATGAGCTCCCCTACATGACAAGACGGATCCAGCAGCTGATCGACGCGGCTGCAGAACGGCACGAAGCCGGCGCCCGTGCTGATAGCCATCCCCCGCGCCGGGAGCACGCCGCGACGTCCCGCTCGCCGACTGCGAGCGGCGCGCACCAGAAGAAAGACAAGGAGCCGGCTGCCAGCCGCAGCCGGACGCGCATCACCATCGAGCGCGACGCGGATGGCCGCCCTCGAGCTGTAGAGCACCAAGGAAATCTGCCTCCTCCCCCGCCTCGAAGAGAAAGACGCCTCACTCCGCCGCCTGTCACACATCCGACTCTCGGCGACCGACTCGGCCGCCGAGAAGGAGTCGGCGAGAACGACGCCCGCCACAAGATCGACCGCCTTGCTCGATCCTTGGCGTTAGAAGAAGAAGACGATGTCGGCCCGCCATGCTTTGGCCCCCGCATCCGCGACGAGCCCTTCCCCAAAGGGTTCTCGCTCCCCAGAGACACGCCCAAGTACAACGGCTCGGTGAAGCCGGAAGATTGGGTCATCGACTACTCCACGGCCGTCAGCATCGCCAACGGCAATCGGCGCGTCGACGTGAAGTACGTCCCCCTGATGCTGCAGGGCACGGCGCGCACATGGCTCAACAGCCTCAAGCCCTACAGCATCAACAGTTGGCTGGACTTCACTGAAGTATTCATCCGCAACTTCACTAGCACCTACAAGCGGCCTCCCAAGCCTCGCCAACTCTCCCTCTGCGTCCAGGGGCCCAACGAGTCGACCCGCGACTACCTCACGCGATGGGCCGAGCTCCGCAACTCCTGCGAGGGAGTGCATGAGGTCCAGGCCATCGAGTACTTCACTGCCGGGTGCCGAGAGGGCACCCTCCTCAAGCACCGACTCCTCTGCGACGAGCCGGCTACCCTCGATGAGCTACTAGTCATCGCTGACAAGTACGCCACTGCCGACTCCTCAATGAAGACCGAGCTCCGAGTGGACGCCTCGGGGAAAGTAGTTGCTCCGGCTCCCAAGACGCCGGCTGGCGACCCTAACCGGCGCCCCTACCAGAACGACCACAAGCACAAGGGCCCCATGCCGACCTCCTCCAGTCGGCAGGTGGCCACAATTGAAGACGAGCGGCCCGAAGAGCGGCCCGCTCCCAAGAAGAAGGGTGGCCGGCCACCTTGGCAGCCGTCTTTCTCCTACGAACAAGCACTCGATGCTCCCTGCAAGTTCCACAGCGGCGCGAAGCCGTCCAACCATACAACACGGAAGTGCCACTGGCTCACCCGCATCACCAAGGGCGAAGGGATGGTGCCGCCTCCGCCTCCCGGCCCGCCACCTCCAGCTCCCCAGCAGCCGGCGGCCCGGCCGGCAGTCGGTGCCATCCAAGACGAATTCCCCGAAGAGCACACCGCCTACGTCGTCTTCACAAGTCAAGCCGACGACAAGCGCAGCCGACGCCGGCAGCACCAAGAAGTGAACGCAGTCGCCTCTAGCACCGCCGAGTTCATGCACTGGTCGGAAAAGCCAATCAGCTGGAGCCAGGCCGACCACCCAGAGGTGATGCCTTCGCCCGGCTCCTATGCTATGGTCTTGGACGTCACCCTTGCGACAGAGAGGCGAGCTGCTAGATTTTCCCGCGGCCTGATAGACGGCGGAAGCAGTATCAACATACTGTACCGCGACACCATGGACAAGCTGAACATCAAAGCGAAGCAGCTCATGCCGAGCCGCACCGTCTTCCATGGTATCGTACCCGGCCTATCTTGCTCTCCAATCGGCAAGATCAAAATGGATGTTCTCTTCGGAGACAAGGATCATTTTCGCCGGGAAGCATTATGGTTCGAGGTGGTGGATTTAGAGAGCCCCTATCATGCACTACTTGGCCGACCTGCTTTGGCCAAGTTCATGGCTGTGCCCCACTACGCCTACCTGAAGATGAAGATGCCGAGCTCGAAGGGGATCATCACGGTAGCCGGCGACTACAAGAAGTCCATCGAGTGTGCCATGGCCAGCAGCCGGCTGGCCGAGTCCCTCGTGGTGGCAGAAGAGAAGATGTTGGAACGGGTTGTGGCCATGGCCGGCAAGCAGCCGGCCTTGTCCCCCAACCCCAAGGATTGTGATGCGCAGGGCTCCTTCCAGCCTGCCAAAGAGACGAAGAAGATACCTCTAGACCCGGAGAACCCGGAGAGGTTCGCTGTGATTGGGGCGAACTTGGACAGTAAATAGGAAGGCGAGCTCGTGGACTTCCTCCGTGAGAATCGAGACATCTTCGCATGGTCCCCAAAGGACATGCCGGGTGTCTCGAAGGATTTCGCCGAGCACAAATTACATGTCCGAGCTGATGCGAGGCTGGTCAAGCAACCCCTCCGTCGACTATCAGAAGAGAAGCGAAGAATCGTGGGAGAAGAGATAGCCCGGCTCCTTGCAGCCGGCTTTATCATGGAAGTGTTCTTTCCGGAATGGCTTGCCAACCCAGTTCTGGTTCTGAAGAAGAATAACAAGTGGCGCATGTGTATAGACTACACGAGTTTGAACAAGGCCTGCCCAAAGGATCCGTTTGCTCTGCCACGGATTGATCAAGTGATAGACTCCACAGCCGGATGCGAGCTGTTAAGTTTTTTGGATGCATACTCAGGGTATCATCAGATCAAGTTGGACCCGGCTGACCGCCTAAAGACTGCCTTCATCACACCCTTTCGAGCTTTCTGCTACCTGACAATGACATTCGGCTTGAGAAATGCCGGTGCCACTTTTCAGCGTTGCATGCAGAAATGCCTCTTGAAACAACTCGGCAGAAATGCCCACGTCTACGTAGACGACATTATGGTGAAGACAGAGAAGCGCGGTACCTTGCTGGAAGACCTGAAAGAAACATTTGCCAACTTGCGCCGATTCCAGATCAAGCTCAACCCCGAGAAGTGCGTGTTCGGAGTGCCAGCCGGCCAGCTGCTAGGCTTCCTGGTCTCCGAACGCGGCATTGAGTGCAACCCTGTCAAGATCAAGGCCATCGAGAGGATGGAGATTCCCACCAAGCTGCGAGATGTGCAGAAGTTCACTGGCTGCTTAGCCTCCCTGAACCGTTTTATCAGCCGACTAGGAGAGAAGGCTCTCCCTCTGTACCGACTCATGAAGAAGTCCACTCACTTTGAGTGGAATGATCAAGCCGACCAAGCCTTCCATGAGTTGAAGAAAATGCTGACCACTCCGCCTGTCCTGGCCGCGCCGACTGAGAAGGAGCCCATGCTCCTCTACATTGCCGCGACAAGCCGAGTCGTCAGCACTGTTGTTGTGGTCCAGCGCCCGGAGGAAGGCCGAGCCCAGCTAGTCCAGAGGCCGGTCTACTATCTCAGCGAAGTACTGTCCAGCTCAAAGCAAAACTACCCGCACTACCAGAATTTGTGCTATGGGGTATACTTCGCTGCCAAGAAATTGAAGCCCTACTTCCAAGAGCACCCCATCACGGTCGTGTGCACTGCCCCGCTCGCTGAGATCATAGGCAGCCGGGATGCATCCGGCCGGGTGGCCAAATGGGCCATTGCCTTGGCGCCCTACACGATTTTCTATCAACCCCGCACCGCCATCAAGTCGCAAGCATTGGCCGACTTCCTCGTCGACTGGGCCGAGACCCAGTACTTACCGCCGGCTCCCGACTCTACCCATTGGCGGATGCACTTTGACGGGTCCAAGATGCGCACCGGCTTGGGAGCCGGCATCGTCCTCACCTCTCCCAAAGGCAACAAGCTCAAGTACAGGCTGCAGATCCACTTCGCCGCCTCCAACAACGTGGCCGAGTACGAGGCGCTCGTACATGGGCTCCGGCTAGCCAAAGAACTCGGCATATGCCGGATCCTGTGCTACGGCGACTCAGACTTGGTGGTCCAGCAATCATCTGGCGACTGGGACGCCAAGGCCGCGAACATGGCGAGCTACCGTTTCCTCATCCAGCAGATGAGCGGATACTTTGAAGGGTGCGAGTTCCTTCACGTGCCAAGGGCCGACAACGACCAAGCAGATGCCCTAGCATGAATCGGCTCCACCCGACAAGCCATACCGACTGGCGTCTCCCTCCAGCGCCTCCTCAAGCCGTCCATCAAGCCGTCTCCAGAGTCGGATTCCATCTTCGTACCGCCTGCGCCAGAAACAGCCGGATCCGGCTCGAGAAACCCCGCAGGCGGCACGGGGACTTCGACGACTGGCCCGGGGACTGACGTAGTCGCACCCGGCCCAGGGACTTCAGAACCCGGCCCGGGGACTGCAGCAGTCGGCCCGAGGAGTGCAACGACACAAGAAGCGGTGGCCGACTCCAATGCAACACCCAACCCACCCACCGGAGTCATGGTGGCCACATTAACAGAAGAAGAAGTCACAGCTCCCTCATGGGCCCAGCCCATCCTCAAGTTCCTAGTTAGCAGAGAGCTGCCGGCTGATGAGATCTCAGCAAGACTAGTGCAACGACGAGCCGCAGCATACACAATAATCAACAGGGAGCTTGTGAAGCGCAGCGTCACTGGAGTCTTCCAGCGTTGCGTCGAGCCAGAAAAAGGAGTGGCAATCCTCAAAGACATCCACCAAGGCGAATGCGGCCATCACGCAGCCTCAAGATCCCTCGTGGCCAAAGATTTCCGCCACGGTTTCTTCTGGCCGACTGCCTTGGAGGATGCTAAAGCAATAGTCAAGAGCTGCAGAGGATGCCAAGTTTTTAGCTCCAAGCAACACCTGCCGGCTTCTGCACTCAAGACCATTCCCCTCACCTGGCCTTTTGCCGTCTGGGGACTGGACATGGTGGGCCCTTTCAAGACAGCCCGCGGCGGCCTGACACATCTACTCGTTGCTGTGGACAAGTTCACAATGTGGATCGAAGTCAAGCCGATTAAGAAGCTGAATGGGCCGACTGCCGTGACATTCATCACCGACATCACTACTCGGTACGGCGTGCCGCACAGCATCATCACCGACAACGGCACGAACTTCGCCAAAGGAGCACTAGCACGTTTCTGCGCGACGCAGGGCATCCGACTGGACTTAGCGTTCGTTGCCCACCCGAAGTCAAACGGACAGGTCGAGCGAGCAAATGGACTCATCCTCTCCGGCATCAAGCCCCGACTGGTTGTACCACTGGAGCGATCGGCCGGCTGCTGGCTCGAAGAACTGCCGGCTGTCCTTTGGAGTCTGCGCACTACACCCAACAAGTCAACCGGCTTCACTCCATTCTTCCTTGTGTACGGTGCCGAGGCTGTCATCCCAACAGACATCGAGTTCGACTCGCCTCGGATCACCATGTACACGGAGGAGGAAGCCAAAGAAGCAAGAGAAGATGGTGTCGACCTACTGGAAGAAGGCCGGCTGTTAGCCCTCAGCCGGTCCGCCATCTACCAGCAAGGGCTGCGCCGCTACTACAACCGCAAGGTCAAGCCAAGATCCTTCCAAGAGGGCGACCTTGTGCTCCGGCTGATCCAGCGAACAGCCGGCCAGCACAAGCTCTCGGCCCCTTGGGAAGGCCCTTTCGTCGTCAGCAAGGCACTCGGCAATGACTCCTACTACTTGATCGACGTGCAAAAACCAAGAGCACGCAAGAGAGACGACTCCGGCAAGGAGTCGGAGCGACCATGGAACGCAAACCTCCTAAGACGATTTTACAGCTGAGAAGCAGTATGTATCACGCTACCCTTTTTGTATTAAGTACAAACCAACAGGCCCCCCGAACAGTACTCGGGGACTGCCTTTGTTTATCTATGAATGACTAGTGTCATATCCATGAATGTATTATTACATTTCGAATTTTTGTCCGGCACCGGGTTCGACTAGTCGGCCCGGGGACTGGCCGCCTTAAACTATCTCGCAAGTTTTTCCTATAGTCAGAAAAGTAGTGCGCCGGCTCCCGAGTCCCCTCTTGCTGCAAGTCGCAGCTCAAAGAACTGACTGCCCGACTAGCAACAGGCAAGACAGAAAGGACGCCCACACGAAAAACGGCTAAGGAACAACGAACCTATATAGCAAAGAGACGGCCTCCAAACATGCCTGCCGGCTACCAGAGCAGCCGGCTGGCTGTCTTCCTAAAAACTTAGCTTTAGTCCAGCAGAGCTAAAGTACTTCCCCCTCCCCAATCGGCCAGGCACTCCCCGGCTACAGATTGCAGAGCAACTGTTTGACTGGGGAGGCGGCAACCAAGGGAGGGCGGCAAAGGAAAAAGCAGAAGGACAAAAAGCAAAAAGTACAAGGAAAGGCCAAATTGCATAAACTATATATACATAAAGCCCCCAACAGGCGGCAACAGACATAAGTTTGAATACACCCAGTGGGTGGAATTGTGCAGACTTAACCAAACATTATTCAAAAGTAACAAGACAGGAAAACAAAAGAAAGAAAACTAGGGCGCGACATGAAGGCCGAGCTGGTCGGTGAAGGCGTCTTCGCCGGCTGAAGGAGTGGCCGCCTAGCGGGTCCCGGCTTGACCACCTCCGGCGGCAGGAGACGCACTCGCGCGCGACGTAGTGCTGGAGGTGCGGTCAGGCTGAGGCTGGCCTGCTACTCCACCAGCCGGCCCGGCGTCTTCACCCTCCTCCTCCTCCTCTTCGCCCTCGTTGCTGGAGTCAATCTCCTCCGCCGAGTCCTCGCCGTACGCCGGGTCCAGCCCGAACCAATCTTCCGGCTGGGCGACTCCATTGTCGTCCACCTCGGGGGCGAAGACGCTGGTGTCGGTGTAATCGGCGATCGCCGAAGCTCGCCGAATGATGGCCGGCCGCGCCGGCTCCAGCTCCATGTCGGCTTGCTGCCGCCAGGTGGCCAGCTGGTCCAGGTTCAGGCCGGGATACCAGGCCTTGACGAACTCCAGCGCCCGCCTGGCGCCGGAGCGAGCCGTCGAGGCCTTCCAAGCCTCGAAGCGGCCGACTGCTACCTCCAGCCAGTCGGCGGTCCGACTGGGAGTGCGAGGGACCGCTTGGCCGGGCCAGAGGGCGGCCAAGACCTGCGCCCCGGCACGCTGAAGCCGGCGGAGCAGCCGGTGAGCCGGCTGGATGCGAGCCTGGATCGCCAGGAGCTGTTCCTCCAGCGAGCGGCCGGAGGTTGGCGAGATCTCGAAGCCGGCCTGCCTCTTCGCTTGACGACGGGCCTCGATGGCTTGGTTGGCGGCAGTCGAATAGCCAGGGAAATACTCTGCGCGGAGAAGAAAGGAAGAGAAGAGCACCAAAATCAGAAAACAAGCCAAAGTGGCAGATAGCAAGAAAGGACGAAGAGATAGACGGCTTACCGTCAACCAGATCCTCGATCTGGCCATAGCCGGAGACCAGAGTCTGCCTGCCCTCTGCCCAGCCGGCCGCCTCTGTCTCGAACTCGTCCTGGAGAGTGGCCTCGCGGTCCTGTGCCGCCTTCAGTGCCGCCTTGTGGCCTTCCTCCTGGTCGGCTAGCTTCTTGACCAGGCGGTCGCGCTCCTACACCAAGGCGGCGAGCTCGGCGTCCTTGGCACGAAGAGCAGTCTGGGACTCCCCCAGCTGTGCCCTCAGACTGGTGTTGGCCGCTACAGAGACGGCAGAAGAAGAAGAACAATAAGAAATCGTCAAGGAAGATCAGAGCCGACTGCTCAGCAGTCGGCCCGAATCTCGGGGACTACACCCAGTGGGTGCGCTGACGCGCCCCCACATGAGATAAAGATCAAGTCACATACCTCGGCTCTCAGTAAGGTCGGCGGTCTTCTGAGTCAGCTCCCGAGCGTAGGAGTTGAAGGCGGCCGCTCGGAGGTTGTGGTAGTCCTGCAAGACGGACAGAAGACCGAAGTGAGAATAAAAACAGCAAAGACGAAACCTCCAAGAAGTTCCAAGCCGCCTGCTCAGCAACCGACTCAAAACTCGGGGACTACACCCAGTGGGTGCGCTGACGCGCCCCCACGAGAGAAATCAAGATCAAGAAGAGAAATCAAGATCAAGAAAGAACAAGATGGGAATACTAACCCGGATGGCTGCCCGCGTTGCGAGGAATTCGTCGGTGAACTGCCTCAGCGCCGCGGCTTGGCTTTGGAGCCGGGTCCGGACGTCTTGTGCAGCGACGTTCACCACGGCTGTCCCTCCGCCTGGCGTCCACCCCGAGGTAGCGCTGGCCGCCTCCGCGTCTCGGGCCGACGAGCTGGAGCCCACGGCCGGCTGTGGCTCCGACGCGGCCTTTTGCGGCTCCGATGCGGCCTTCCCTGCACGCTGGCTTGGCGGAACCCGGACCGCCACCTCAGCCCCCGCGGCCAGCTCGCCCTCCGCCGACTGTGTGGGCGCAGGCTCAGGCTGGCCGCCTTGAGCCGCCCTAGTCGGAGGGGTCGGCTCCGGCGCCTTCTCCAAGATGATGACGTCGTCGCCGCTTCCTCCCAGCCCCGGCTGGGAACCGCTGGCTCCCCCTGGCGAGGGCTCCACGTCCCCAGGCGCCATGACGAGCAGGAGGGTGACCATCAAGGCCTCCCCTGCCGCCGCCGTGGCCTCAGCCTCTGCCTGGGCCTTGGCTACGGCCTCGGCGAGCGCCTTCGCCGCCTCTTCCTCCCGAGCCGCCTGGGCGGCGGCTGCCTTCTGTGCCTCCGCCTCCCGTGCCTCCTGCTCCTCCCGCACCTCCCGCGCATTCCTTTCCGTCGCCTCCTGGAGGGCGGCGCGGGGATCTACGCGGCGGGTGGTGCTCCCAGAGCCCCCTGGCGACTCGACGATGGAGCCGGCAGCCGCCCGCTCAAGTGACAACGGAGCTCTGATCGTCGCAGAAAAGGACGAGAGATCAAGAACCACCAAAGAAAAGAAAAGAAAGAAAGAGAATATACAGAGAAGGAGAGCTTACGCCGACACGGTCTGCGGCTGCTTCGCCACTTTGCGGAAGCGAGCCGCCTTCGCGGCCGCCTCTTCCCGCCTGGTGGCTGCCGCCCCGCCCCTGGGCTTCTTTGTTCGGCTGCCGAACAAGCCCTGGGCGGCGCGGCGCTTCTGGCCTCCACCCCGAGCAGGCTGCGCGCCGGAGGAGCCCGCGCCGCGTCCGGATGCCGGCTGGCGGCGCGGGACGGCTTCGACTTCATCCTCGTCCGGCCAGTCGTCGAAGGTAGCAGTGAACCCAGAGCCGCCTGCTTCGCCGCCGGCTTGGCCACCGGCCGGCTCGACGGCATCGTCCATATGGACCGCCCCCAGGTCGGGGTCCTCCAGGTCGTGTTCGGTCCGGTCGGGGACGAAGCGACGCTCCGCGTCTGACCCGCTTGCTGGCCGAAGCAGAGGGCTCTGACGAAGAACAAGCCGACCAAGTCAGAGTCGGTGAAGAGATACTCGGCAGCAAGGCTGAGAGAGAGAGAGAAAAAGAGACAAGGGGAGCATACCATAGGCGGAGGATTGGCACGGCTATATGGCTCCTTGCCGAATTGCCACTCTTCAGAGAGTTGGCAGTTTGAGAGGTAGTTCACCATGTAGGCGACCTGGTGGCGCGGCATCTCCTGGGTGCACATTCGGCTCGGATCGAGCTGGCCGCTCATCTGACAGATCAGATGAGGCCAGCTTTGGAGAGCGAGAACCCGGCGCGTGACGAACGCGGCCAGGAGGTCGGGCCCCGTAAGGCCCTCCGACTGGACCATCACCCGCAGTCGGGCGATGGCGGCGTTTCCTGCCTGCGACAGCGTCACAGCCCGGAAGGACCACTGGGGCAGCCTGCCCGCCGGTGGGCCGGCTACGTAAGCCGGCAGGTTGATGTAGTCACCCCGCGGAGCGATGTTCCGCACGTAGAAGTATGACTTCTGCCACTTCTTCACCGATTGGATTAGCGTGATGACGGGGAAGGGGTTGTCGGCGCCCGATCTCCGCGACGCGATGAAGGCGCCAGTCTGAGCCGGCACGCCCCGCATGCGCGTGCCCAGCTTCGACTGGAAGAACTCCCCCCAGAGCTCAAGGGTGGGGAGCACGCCGAGGTAGCCCTCGCACAGGGTGACGAAGGCAGACAGCAGCACCACCGCGTTGGGGGTGAGATGGTGCGGCTGGAGCTGATAGAATTCCAGCCAGGAGCGGAAGAAGGCGCTCACTGGCAGGCCAAAGCCGCGCAGGAAATGCGAACGGAAGACCACCCGCTCGCCCTCCCGCAGCTCCGGCCTGATTTCCCTCGCCGGCGCGAGGCGGACCGCCACTTAATCCGCGGCGGGCAGCCGCCGCGTGTCGCGAAGGAAGTCAACGTGGTCGTCATGGACGATGGAGCCGTCCCAATCCCCGCCAAGCTGCTCTACGTGGGGAGGCATGGCGAGAGCTAGCACGGTGGCGGAGAAGCGTGCGGTGGAAGAGCGCGGCAACGAGGCGCTGTCGCGAGAACGGGCGAGCGAAGAAGACAGTGGAAGTAGGAGGAGCGTGCAAGGGCCTGCCGCCCTCCACCTCCCCCTACTTATAGCCTCACAAGGCCGAAGAGGCCGGACGCGGGGGGGAGACGTGGGATTAACTGCGCCCACTCCCCCCACGTCCCGCGATTATTGTGCGTAAATGCGAGCCGAAACTCCCGCACGGAACGTGCGGGCGGTTTCGGGATACAAAGGATCCGCGCCTGGGTTGGGGCGCGGACGTGGCGGGCCCCCTCCCTGCGGCGACATCCCGTCATGCGCGTGGGCTAGCAGGCTTTCCGGCCACGTGGCTCGCCGACGGCCCGTGGCCGTCCCGCGGCCCGGTACACGCGCCAGCGGGTTCCCGCCCTCCGGCTCCGGAAGACTTCGACTCAGGCGGCGCGCCTGACCAAGGCCGGCTCCCAGCTGCCGGCTTGTCACGATAGGAAGCTGATCGAGCTTCTCAAACCCCACTCCACCTCGAAGCCCAATCAGCTTCGGGGACTACTGTCGGAGTAAATGGCCACGGGTAGCCTAACCGACTGCCCCTGGTTCTTCTGAAAAATTATCAGGCCTTCGGGCCTCCAAGCACTCCGAGCATTGGGCCGCCTTCCCTGGCCGGCTACCACTAAAGCCGACTCCCGGAAGGCGACCCAGCCTCACCAACTCCTCCCAGGACGACTACGGGGTGGCCGACTCCAGGTAGCCGGCCAAGAAGGACGCCGACTCCAAGGAGCCGGCCAAGACCACAACCACTCCAAACCACTCCCACATAACGGCGACGTGACGGGGTGTGGCCACAGTGCGGCCCACTACCCCCGAAGCCCGAGGCGGGCGTGGCTACAGAAGGCCGTACGGGACGGACGTCTCCCGTGCGGCTCGGCACTGTGGCCATGTTGGCCTCGACGTCACCCACGACCGACTCCCGTACGGCCCGCGGGCGGTGGGCCCCTTCGGCCAGAGAGAGGCGTGAAGGCGGCCCGGCCTTTCCCAGTCGGCCAAGAGCGTAGCCGGCCCCCAGAAGCCGGCTACTCCCTTCCTCGAAGCAGGAGCCCCATTAAGGAGACAAGACGAGGTGAGGCTACAGTGATAGCCCCCGAGGCCGCCCACTGTAGCCACTCTTACCTCGACAAAGCCCTCGTCATCACAGGCGAGGCTACAGTAAGCAGCCGCCGACAAGACGCTATGCGGTGGGGTCGGCCTGTCGACCGAGTAGCCGGCAGCCGGCGGGACCCACCAGCCAGCGGGACCCAGCAGCCGGCGGAGAAGCCGGCGAGCATAGACGCTGACGGCTGGGGCCAGAGCCCAGCCGGATTACCATTGTACCCCCGGGGGGTAGGCCTATATAAACCCCCCGGAGCACCCATGCAAAGGGTTCGCACCCACGCATAGTTGGCCTCTGAGCATGGAGCTGCCTTCTAAGCATAGCACACCCACCATAGATAGAGAGAAGCAAGAGCTAGCCTTGTTCTTCTTCTCCCATGATCTCAACAGCTCGAGGAGCGATTGTAGCTACCCCTTATCGATCTACTGATCATGCGGAGACCCCGCAGAGCAGGACTAGGGGTGTTATCTCCTCGGAGAGCCCCGAACCTGGGTAAGATTCGCCGGCGTGCATGTCTTCGCCTCATCCCGTTTCCGGGCACCGGCGACGTTTTATTGGCTCCCACAATGATAAGCATATGTCGCACCAACCACCCGACAATGCGCACTCAGGTAATAAAATTGCATTGCATGATAAATAAAAAGGAAGTCAGGCGGTAGTCCTCCCGAAATCCCAATAAAAATAACTGAAGACCGATCGGGTGTCTGAAGCGACGCCGCGAAAGGTAAAATAAATTAACAAGTGCCGCAGTCGGGTGTCAGGGTGACGCCACATAAAGGGCTCATACTGGAATATAAATGATAGTGCGTGCCACAGTCGGACGTCTGAGCGACATCACATAAAGGGCTTATATCAAAGGTAAGTAACAAGAGTGCCATAGCCGGATGTCTGAGCGACATCACGTAAAGGGCTTATATCAATAGTAAATAACAAGAGTGCCACAGTCGGACATCTGAGCGATATCACATAAAGGGCTTATATCAAAAGTAAATAACAAGAGTGCCACAGTCGGACGTCTG
>NC_057796.1:318118140-318118544 GCF_018294505.1 Triticum aestivum | reverse complement strand
GGGTAAAGATAAAATAACAATGCCGCAGTCGGGCGTCAAGGCGACACCACATAAAGGGCTTATAATAAAATATAAATGACAGTGCATGCCACAGTTGGACGTCTGAGCGACATCACATAAAGGGCTTATATCAAAAGTAATTAACAAGCGTGCCACAGTCGGACGTCTGAGCGACATCACATAAAGGGCTTCTATCAAAAGTAAATAACAAGAGTGCCACAGTCGGACGTCTGAGCGACATCACATAAAGGGCTTATATCAAAAGTAAATAACAAGAGTGCCACAGTCGGACGTCTGAGCGACATCACATAAAGGGCTTATATCATAACTTAATAATTCAGTAGTTCAAGAATACGCATCATTACAAGTATGAGATAAATAAAAGGTTAGTCCATCCACAGGAA
>NC_057796.1:318066665-318118130 GCF_018294505.1 Triticum aestivum | reverse complement strand
TAACAAGAGTGCCACAGTCGGACGTCTGAGCGACATCACATAAAGGGCTTATATCAAAACTAAATAACAAGAGTGCCACAGTCGGACGTCTGAGCGACATCACATAAAGGGCTTATATTTCATTATTCGAATTCATGTAGCTCATGAATTTAAATCATCTCAAGGAAATACTCATGTATGTAATAATAAACTGGTTAGTCCATCCACAGGAATAACATTCAACCTGGTTTACCACTCATGTTTGTTCACCGGGGATTTCCACTGAGGCTGACACAGAGACTGACGCTGAGACGGACGTTAAGATTGATACTGATACTGACATGGATATGTTGACCAAGATCCTTGATCATGGACACGGTTACTCGGATGGGTTTTGACTCTGCAGAGTTTGTACTATTTAACCACAGCCAACGGATTTCAGTAGTCACGAAGGACTAGTTCCGTTTACGGTATTTTAGGAGATACACATCTAACCAGTACACACCCATTCCACAATCCGCTGCCAGGAATCACCCTAGGCAACGTTCAAGAAAAACCCTTAAGACGGGGAGGCTACAACCTCGCGTAGCATGGGATCAAGTTTATATCGCGCGCTCTAAGGGGTGCCCCCCTCTCGGTCCCAACCGGAAACACCCATGCCCCCTTGACCAGATGACAGGCTTTAATCCAGGGCCATGGTACCCTCATCCCGGCCCCTCAATTTGGTGTGTACAAGGAAAGAGGTTTGCAACTTACTAAACCGTATTCTTTGCAGAAAACATGTGGCAGCACGAAAAGGGGACGGACGGTAACGTGGCTTGATCCACGTTAACACTGGAGTTTAATGATTGACATAAGACTGGCATGTTTCAACAATACCATCTTACCACCTTTCATGTCACCACATGATCATGTTGTCTCCCATCAAAAGATCACCTCAAGTTTCGAAGCATATTGGTAGTTGCATTGCATGCAATATAACATGCACCGATGCTCACAAAAACATGCCCTGAACTAACTATTCAAGCAAACATGCAAAACACTCATCATATCAAAGGTTCAAACATGCTTGCCTGGTTCGGAGTAGTCGGAGTCTAGCTCGGCGAAGTTCGCGGCTCCGTCACCTCCTCCGGTATCTACAGTATAAAAAGAACGCGTACTAACGTAAATACCAAGTGTGCATAAAAGTTGCTCCAAATATTTTTCAAATAAATACCATAAAAAACTAGACAAAAAAATACAACTGACAGAAAAAGAATAAACTAAAAAGCATCTTTTGTTTAAAAGATATAGAGGTTTTAGTCCAAGGACTAATCTGTGATGAAACAGAAAAGAACCAGGGGCTAGTTTATAAAACAGAAAACGTTTCGGCTAGAAATACGCCAACTCAGAAGGAAAACGCACTTTGCCCGAAGGCGTCTTCAGAAAACGATTCAAATAAGAAGAGGAGAGGCTGACGAGGGGGTCCCACTCGTCAGGTTCAAACTTTCAAACAGAGCTTCGCCGGCGCCGAGGCTCGCGGTGGTCGCCGGCGACGATCGACAGTGATCCAGAGGAGGGCACGGGTACGGGTGTACTCACGGGCCGATTCCGCGTCGATGGGTGGTGGACTTGGTCGTCGGCGAGCACCACGTTGACGGTGGCCCCAACTCCGGCGGACGGTGGTTCGGGCGAGGATGATGCTCTCCGACGGGAGCTGCAACCTTCAAATTAGGGCACGGGTTAGAGAAGTGGTTGCACTAGAAGGCTACTGGCATGGTTTGAGAGGCGGAGATGCCCTCACCGGAGAGAATCGCGCTGGAGCCCGAAGCGGATCGGGGCGGCCGGAGTCGAGGAAGAAGGCCTCCCCGAGGTCTCCCCAGTGGCTGTGCGTGGCTCTGGTGAGGTGGAGTGATGGTGCTGGGTCGAAGGCGAGCTCGGGGTCGCCATTTATAGCCGGCCCGAGGCGGTTGCCGAGAACGAGATAACTCCGGCGGGTGATTACAGCGAGGCAGTGGTCGGGCTGGAGGTTTAGGTGATTGGGCATCACCGTGACGGTCCACTGGTTCCGTTCAAGGTCTAAATTTGATATGACTTGGGTGATACTCCAAGCTCTCGACGGAACGGCCTCACGGGCACGCCGGCGGCAGGGAGCGCGCCCTGTGCTTCCCAGGCCACGATGATGGCTCTGTAGCACGCACAGGGGAGGGGACGGCCACGCGGAGGCTGCTGGTGGGTTGGGCGGCGCCGTCCCTCGCTGCACCTCTCTGGCAGCCGCGGCAAGCGCTGCTGCCGCCGCTCACGGGGGCGATGCTCCTCTGCCAGCTCACCGCTGACGCCCACAACTGTCCAGATGACCGTGCGGCGTGGTGGATAAGAAGGGGGAACAGGGAGCAAGGCGCCACTGCAGCTACTGGCGAGATCGACGCCGTGGTTCTGAAGAAAACGACGCCGATGACTAAACCGAACACTGAACTTCTGAACTTGACAGGAACAGTGCATGCCAGGTGTTCGACGATATGTTTTGGGCACGAGGAAAATTCTTCTGGAGTTGATCTTTGGTGGAGAGGTCTCTTGATGCATCTGGAGGCCCCATGATTTTTCTCAGAATTTTTGGAGAAGAAAAATAATGAATTTCATCAAAAATGACAAATCTGGTCCAAACTTGCAGCAAGCAAATTTTGAAAATTTTGAACTGTGGACCAGTGGATCTTCATGGATCTTGGTTGGGGATTCTAAGGACTAGCCAGGGAAACTTGTTTGGAAACAAAACTCAAAGGAAATCTAGTGGTTCCTTTGTAAATCACTAAGGGCCAAAATAAAAGACAGAAAAGATTTTTGATTTAAATTAAATAGAAATAAATTCAAGGGGGAGTTAAACTTGCTGGATTTGAAGCTTGATTTGACACAAAGTGGGAAGATGGCTTTTGGGAGGAAGATTTCAACTTAGGTCATGGCAAGAGATAATTTTTGAAAGGGGAAGAATAAACCCAAAAATTTAAATAACCCCCTTCCCATGAAAAAGGAAATAATAAAACCAAAGAAAATTTTTTGGGGTGTTACAACACCTACCCCCTTAGGAAAAATCTCGTCCCCGAGATTTCAGCTGATCCTCAAATAGGTGTGGGTACTCTGCCTGAAGAAAATCCTCCCTTTCCCACGTTGCTTCATCCTCGGTGTGATTGCTCCACTGAACCTTGAAAAACTTAATTGTTTTCTGATGGGTCCTCCTTTCGGACTCCTCCAATATTTTTATTGGACGTTCCCTGTAGGTGAGGTCTGGTTGCACGTCAATGCTCTCATGGGGTACATGCTTCTCCGGGTTGCTTACACACTTCCTCCATTGTGAGACGTGGAACACGTCGTGGATGTCTGACAGCTCCCTTGGTAGGTCTAGCTGGTAGGCCACTGTGCCTCTCCCTGCAACCACACAGAAGGGTCCAATAAATCTTGGGGCTAGCTTTCCTTTAACTTTGAACCGTTGTAGGCCCCTCATAGGAGATACTCGTAGATACACATATTCACCGGGTTCAAAGCTGACTTCACGATGTTTTCGATCGTAGTAGCTCTTTTGTCGGCTTTGAGCTGTCTTGAGTCGGTCCCTGATTTGTCTAACTTTCTCCTCAGCTTCCCTGAGCATGTATGGGCCGAAGATACGACCGTCTCCTGTTTCTGACCAGTTTAATGGAGTACGACATCTCCGTCCGTACAATGCTTCAAAAGGTGCCATTTGTAGACTGGCCTGGTAACTGTTGTTGTATGCGAACTCGGCATATGGCAAGCTTTCCTCCCAACTAGTTCCATAGGTGAGAACACATGCTCTCAGCATGTCCTCTAGAATTTGTTTCACGCGTTCAGTTTGTCCATCAGTCTGGGGGTGGTATGCTGTACTGAATGCTAGTTGAGTTCCCAGAGCTTGTTGCAAAAGATCCCAAAATCTAGAGATGAATTGAGTGCCCCGGTCGGATATTGTAGTCTTTGGGACTCCATGCAGACAAACCATACGGGAGAGGTAAAGCTTAGCAAATATCTGGATTAAATGGGATTCAAATATTTAAACTGGAGATCACGACATCGATAATATCATAACGCAAATTGGTGTATCAAACATGCATATTCATTTGAATTTCGGGACACGTGTAATGTTATATAGTTTATTAATATTGGTGATCCATAGATTCTTTATTTAGAAACAATGCATGGTTTATATGCAATTAATGTCTAAACGGGATACACTATATGTTGCGTGTGTGAAACACATTATACATGTTTGAGAAGTAAAAAACCCGCATGAAACACACATTAATTGGAGACAGTTAGCGAGGAATGCATACATTGGATTTCAACATAAAGTGGTTTCAAATATTTGAAAATCCAAATTGATGGATACAACCTTATGAATCTGAGATCATGCCATTTGTAAACCATATTTATGTATAAAGGGTGTTGTGCTTTTGAAAGTATATATAAAAATGATGTATATAGAACTTTATTACAATCGAAAATGGATCCCGCCCGAAAAAAATAGAATACAAACGGGATTCGAATTAAGTTGGCACGGTAAACGTGCACTCTGCAAAATTTGAACAAAGCGGGGAAAGTCACAGTAAATGCCCGAAACCAAAATCTGCGAGATGGAAATTACTACTGCCTATCCCTGCCACGCAAAGCCTATCTGCTCGATTTCTATAGGTTTCAATAGGGGTAGGTTGTAATTTCACTCGAACGTGACATAACCGCCTCTCACCCGGATTCATACATGGTGGTTGCCAAAACACAATGTGTCCTCGGCCGAAATCGACTCCCTCCCCGATTCATACACGGTGGGTGCCAAAAACAAACTCTTGTCGGCAAATATTCAGTGTATGCGAGATTACCGTCCTATCCCCAACTGACTAATCTTGCTGTGATGTAGGAAATTTGAAACGGGGGCTAAGTTTGTAAATTTCCTCGCATTTGAGACAAGCGCGCCCTGAAGACATGGTTCCCCCTTCCTCTCCACCTCCATTTCCCCATTCGTACTCCGTGGGCGCCAAAACACCCTCTCCACCCCAGCCTCCTCCGTCCGCCACCCCATCCACCGCCGTCCTCCTCCACCATGCCGGAGCTGATACCCCGACGCCGTCGTCCATTACAAGAGATCGACCTCTCTCATCCACGGCTTCGGACCGGGATCCTTGCATCCCGTCCTCTCGCTTTATCCCCGCCGTCGTCCACCTTGCCGGCGCCGCTCCTACGACCGTCTCATCCACCGCGCCCCGCCGCCACCGTCTACCCTCCTAGATCTGCTTCCACGCCACCGATAGCCATCGCTACCGCAGCACCATCAAATTCTCAGCAGATGCATACACGGCGCCGCACCAGAGGCGGTACTCTTTCGTATCTGCTCAACTTATTTTTCGCAGCAAGAAAATAGATCGCCACTGCTTTACTCTGATTTCTTGTCCATCACTTACTTGCTAGTTGAGAGCAAACATTGGTTGCGAAGTTGCCTTTATCCGGTTTGCACCTTCAGATCCGCCATGGCATGCTCAACACTATACTCCCAATGCTTATGGTTTTCCCCTTTTATATTCCACACTTAAATCACAGTAGACTAAATTTCAAAATTGGGTCAGTCGATTTTTCAGAGCTCGCCGGAGTTCGCTGGTGCGAACGAAGGGGCTCGGGTGGGGACTTTGGTTGTTGGGGGGCGGTGGTGGGGCCTTGCCGAACGAAGAAAACTCGACGCGGATGGGGCGGGGGTGGGGGTGGGGGTGGCGGAGGAACACAGGCGGTGGGGGCCGATGGTCCGGCCGGCGGCCCGTGCGGTGTTCTGTATGGGAAGAATCAGAGACGAGGAAGAAGAAGGGTTAGGAGACATAGGATCTTCATCCAACCGCCTGAAATGGTCGACTGACCCAAATGCAGACATGCCTTTATATTCAGTACCATCATCGTACCTGCTTAGCACTGCTCCTGAATCCATCAAGCTAAACAACGTGCCACTCATAATTCCAAACTTGTTGCTCAAGTACGAATCTGATATGATGCTGATATTACTAAAACAGATAACATTTAATTGGTCAGCTAATGTTCCTACTTTACTTTCGAAAAAGCATGCGCACCACATATAGAGAGACAACAGGGAGTTGCTTTCTTAATGCGCTCTGGTTCATCATGTGTGGGCACTGCGCAACGAACATTTTATTATCCAAAATCTGCTTGCTCTTCTTTACCATGTCCTCTTCCGTTCTTCTTTAATAAGTACTTTCTCCGTTCCTAAATACAAGTCTTTGTATAGATTCCACCATGGACTACATATGGAGCAAAATGAGTGAATCTACACTCTAAAATGTATCTGGATACATCTGTATGTGATCCATAGTGGAAATCTCTACCAGGACTTATATTTTGGAACAGAGGGAGTATGATAGTAGTATAGTATGTTCCTTGTAGTGAATATGAGCAGGGACATTTGCAGTGTAGAGGTCTATACGGTCGGTTGGTATGGACACTTTGATCTCGTCGGGCCTCTTTGATTCGTAGGATTTTGTAAACATGGGAATAGGAGTTGTAGTGGCCTGCCCACATGAATCCTATAAGAATAGCAAGAAAATGCGGGGAGCTGTGTTGCCTTTGAGAGTTACACTGATATTAACAGTACCGCACCTTCAGTTGAAGAGAGCTGGTATCCGAAGCCTTTCTAGCCGTACCGGCAATACTAGCACATATATTCCAGCAAGTTCCACTTTGCTGATTTTACTCTGATGCTTATGGTTTTCCTGTTATATCTACACTATGATCTATGTAGCTGCTTTGTGTCGCACTAGCAGCAGTCCACTCTTGAAGCTAAACACCGCAATGGCTTACAAAATTGGCACCAAGGCATTGAGTGCCATTCTGGATGCAATGAAACTCATACGTTCCCCACCTGTTGACTCTTGTTCAGAATATGATCCTAATGACTCTTGTTCAAAATTGCCACATATAGAGAGACAACATGGAATTGCATTTCTTTGGGCACTGTGATTCATCATGAGTGGGCAACCAACATTGTATGCAATTAAGCGGAACCTCAAGAATATGTTTCCTCTTCTGTTCTTTAACATGTTCCTCTTTTGTTATTCTATATTTAGTACGTACAGTATGTTCCTTGTCAGGAAGGGGAGCAGGGACATCTATAGTCAACAGCTGAGATAGAGCTGGCATGTACTTGATCGCAACACCGTATTTTCAAGCCAGTTCCACTTTCCCGATTTATATATCATGGTTATGGTGTACCCCTTTTATGTACACTATGATCTGCCTAGTTGCTATGTGCTCTTGTTATCATGGTTTGGCAATAAACACTCTATACAGTATATTTTGAACCTATCATCTGCCAACTATCCTTACTTCTGGAGCCTATTTTTTTGTGTACTTGTGCCAGATTATATAAATGCACGCACCATATTACATCACACATGAGCTCTCTCATCAGAATCCAGTGATAGCACACAAGTGTTTACAGGGGCGCCCCTATATTAGAATATCCTCTGCATTACAAAGCTAATCTCACAACTATTTATGTTTTCATGGTTCTCAGATATTATACGTAATTACAGTGAATATAAGAATCCGCGCATCAGAAGAATATTATGGAACACTGCAATGACTTACAAAATTGGCACCAAGGCATTGAGTGCCATTCTGGATGCAATGAAACTCATACGCTCCCCACCTGTAGATTCTTGTTCAGAATATGATCCTAATGACTATTCTAACCTCGAGGAGTCAAAGGCAGATGGCCTGTCATGTTCACCCATCAAGGTGCCTGCTCTAATTTGGCAAGGTTTTATTGATTGCGCGTATCTTGCATATGTTGTCTTGCATTTCTTCTACTTTGTTGCACCGCCATCTGCTTAGTTTACTCATCATATATGTCGAGATGCCATGCCCATCCATTATCAATACATATTCCATCTGTCATCATACCATGTTTTTCCACTCAAATGTTGTTCTTGTGCATCAGACATCAAAAAGGAAGAGGGTGATTGCCGAACCTGAAGGAGCACCAGCAAAGTCTATGAAAAACGTGGTTGTGCCGGAGAAATCAGACAGCACCCCACTTATATTGGCTGTACAACCAGTGACACAAAATGTAGGACCGACTCCAGCAGACTGTACCCATACTTCACTGGCCACACCACTAGCCCCACCACACAGGACCTGCACTCCAGCAAAAGGTATGCCGATTTCAGTTGCCATAGCACCAGCCGTACCACAGAAAAATCCCACTCCAGCAAAAAGTACAGCAAGTCCACTGACCGAAGACCTATCCAACTGCATAGACGGCCAATTCCTGCAGATTGGAACCCCATTCCAGTTATTCCCAGTTTAAAAGACAATGCTTTCAATGTTGTTAGGGACTACGTGCATATATTCCCATCATTGGAAGATAATAGTGAAGATAAACACCATTTTCACATCTTCCTGTCCCACTTACGTGTAAGTGCTATTATTCATGGTGATTATTTCCTGTTTTCTGCTGATTGAACACATCAATGATTTACATTACATTGTTGTAAGTAGGTGAGGGTCAATCTGGATAGTCATGACGAGCAAAGCTTGCTTGCGCTTTTCAAGGAAGCATTGCATCAGTATTGGTGTTACCTGAGGAAATCACACTTTGATGGCAAGTCTATAAACGAATTTCTGGTGAAGTCTCCTGTGCTAAATTTAGAAGACATTGAATGCAAAAACCTTATTATGCATTGGTCTCGTTCCGAGGATGAGGTACTGTCTATGATATCACATGACAATTTGAACATCTACTTTTCCGCATGTGCCTTACGGATCTTTTTTGCAGGAAATCTGCTCGAAAAAGGATTCCGGTTTGAAAAGAACGACAGGATATCACAAATATGCTGCCCGCTGCTTTGCTCTTGTTAGTACCTTTGTCCTGTATCACTGTACTTGCATACATACCTAGTTCATTATGTGACAGCATTATGCATGATAGCTTTCTTATCAATTGTTCGCTCCAAATTATCTGATCTGTATGAATGGTTACATTAGTGTAGAATATATCCAATGCCAATGAATTTTTTTAGCTCTGCATTGTTCTTGTAAGTACCTGCTGTCCTTTATTAGTGTACTTATATTGACAGGTAGTTGTTCATGTACCATCACTCTGCAGCTTATTTTCCTTTGCCCTCCATTTTCTACACATAAGATCTATATTTACTCTTACCAGAAGGTTGGATAACACTGATGGTACTGAAGAAGTTTAGCTCTGCATTGCTCTTGGCTGTACCTTTTGCCTGTATCGTTGTACTTACATTTATAGCTACTTGGTTATGTAGCATCACTCTTCATCTTATCTTAAATATTCTCCATTTTTTCTTATATTATCACATCTATACTTACTCTTAACAAAATGTAGAATAAAGGCAATGCTTATGAAGAAGATTCTGTGGTAAACTTCTTGAATTGCCCCCCCCCCATCAGCATGGACAATGGCTTTATAGAGCCTGCCTTCACCAATAATGTAAGTTTGTCCTTCTCAAGCCTTCAAACTTTGTTGTGTATATTTGGTTAGGCATGACTGCAACAGCTGTTTATTTTTGGTGTTTGCATAAAATTGCATGTTTAAAGTTTATTATGTACTCCAGTTCATAAACAAAAGTTTGTCCTTCTCAATTTAAGTTTTCAGTTGTACAACCAAGTTCCTTCTTCATACCATGTAAATTAAACTATACAGAGCAAGTGATCTTATTTTGCCAATCTGAAATGGGATAAATTGACAGCACACTAACCATTGATACTTATGAGTTCTTGATCTGTAATCCAGTGGTGTCGTGAAGCTGCCAACTCCTTCACAATGTCATTTCCTGTCATGTCTTGACCTGAACAATACCATATTGTGTTAATGCTATTTTAAACTGTGTCACTTTATTCGTCAGTAAGAAATGTGATGAATTGTCAGCACTGATACTTGTATGTGCAAAACCTGTCATCTGTCTGCTTGTTTATCTTTCAGAGTGAGGAGGATATAAGTGTCAAACAAGTGCAGTCTCACCAGCTTGCTCAGGTGCTTGCGCTGCAGCTCCCAAGCAGGGCTATCCTTTCTTGAACTCTATTGAAGGGCTGTCGGTTTTGTATATTATTTTGTCAGCGTGTTTAGTTGCACTGGTGGCGATCTTTGATGCCCAGTGTATGTAATCTGCTATCTGCTTGTGCTTTATTATCATAGTGGCAAACTTTGATGCCCAGTGGATGTAATATGCCGTAATTTCTTTATTGTATAGTCTAGGTTTTTTTCTTATTCACGATGCTGCAGTTATTTTACTGTATATATATCTTGTCTTCGCAGTAAACCGGCCAAACCGTAAAATTATGGTACATAATCGGGCCGTCATGCAAATCACCATGTATGATCCGCATCATGGGCCCCGTCATCTTGGTCCGTTAAGAGGCCTAAATGTAAACTGGCCCACTAGTAGATTCAGGCCTTTAATAGGCCGAGTAAACCGCCGACCCTATTTTCCCAAGAAAACTCAATGGGCCTTTAGGAGGCTGAAAAGTTGGTTGGGCCTGAAACGTGCCGAACAGCTCACGGGCCGGCAGCAGGCGGAAATAGACCCCGGCCCATGAATGTGCCAATCAAATCATGGGCTTATAACAGGCCAAAATTGTCTCGGTCCTTGTTTGGCCCAATCAGATTATCGGCTGTGAGCAGGCCGGATGCAAACGTGTCGTAGTTAGGCCCAACTATATGACGGGCTTTTAACAGGCCGGAATTAATATAGGGCCGAAATGTTAAACGGGCCCTTAACAGGCCGAAACTAATATCAGGCCGGATTACTAAATGGGCCTTTAGCAAATGGGCCCAAAAGCGTAGCGTCCAGTTGACGGGCCGAATCTAATATGGGCCATAATTTAGCCCAAAGCCTCTTAAAGGGCCGGAACTGAGCTGGGCTATAATTTGGCCCAGAACATGGTAGGCTTTTAATGGGCCGGATCTCATATGGGCCATTATTAGGCCCGGAACATGGCAGGCCATTAATGGACCGGGTCAAATATGGGCCGACATTTGGCCCAAAACATGGCAGCCAGTTAATGGGCCGGCCTACTAGGGTCCTCAAAATCTTGTGGGCCTAAAGCTGGGCCGGCCCATTAATGTCGGTGAAATCTCGTGGGCCTTTAGCTGGGCCGGCCCATTATGGTCCACAAAAATCTTGTGGGCCTTCACCTGGGCTGGCCCATTATGGCGCGCAAAAATCTTGTGGGCCTTTACCTGGGCCGGCCCATTATGGCCCGCAAAATCTTGTGGGCCTTTAGCTGGGCCATCCCATTATGGTCCGCAAAATCTTGTGGGCCTTTAGTTGGGCCGGCCCATTTAAACTGTATGGACCACTGTTGGGCCGTGCCACGTGTCGACGTACCATAGGCGCTTTGGGTCCAATGAGTAGATGACATCTGTCCCAACGGTGAGCTGACGCGTGTTTCCTCCAGCCAATGATGATTTTACACGTGGAAAATCCCCATTGGTCGGGGCTGTTAATGGGTTATCGGATCCAAAACTGGACCCGATAGCTTAACGGCGTTCCGTTACTGTGGATGCCACGTGTCGGTCACCCTTGACGAAAGCACTTCTGTGACGCACGATTTATCGTCATGGAAGTGGACACTTTTGTGATGATAATTTTGGTAATGTCATGGAACACTTCTACGACAGCACAGGTATGACTATCTTGATTCTGTCATAAATTTGTCATGGATGTACATGCATGACAGAAAACGTGACCTACTGTGACAAACACGTATCATCACGGAAGTGTATTTTTTTGTAGTGTAGTACCATGGTCAACACTGACGTGAAGGAGGAAATCATTTCTAGATTTGGATATAGGGAATACATTGTGTTCTCATATTATTTTTCCTGCAGTGCATTCCTTGCTCTGCCAGAACACATGTACTCAAGATGCTCGGCCTTGCCATAACTGAATACACTAGTTTAATGGTCACAGTGAAGACAAGCCATGGATATAAGTTTCGAGTTGGGTTCATGAACCAAGAAGATCGCTGCTTTTTTATGGCCGAAGTTGGATAAACTTTCTCAAGTGTTACGGACTGAAAGTTGGCGCACAAATGTTGATGGAAATAGTAGAACCTGGTCTCATCTTCACTGCGATCTTCCACCCCGACGTCGTTCCAATTGTTCATCCATGTTAGTTTTGTATCTGGTTCTTGCTTCTTGCCTTGATTACTTCTTAATCCACCTATTCTGTCTAACTAATCACAATTTAACTTTAGAAGTAGCAACGAATCTCTCAGGAAGATGCTACTTCTAACAATATTTTCTTATAATTGGTGGCACGTGTAGGTTTTTCAGAGTTAAGCAGGCTACTCATTTGTTATTCTATAAGAACTCGGATGTTACTCATGGCACTGAAGTTGACTTAGACGACATCCACAAGTTCCTACACTTTATTGATCATCTTGAGGTCCTTGTGGGGCGTTTCAATGGTGGAAGGCCATGTGGGATATGTGTGCCACTGCTGCACTCGTTGAACAGGTCCAACTGTGTGGAGAAACTTATGGTATGAGCTGTTTTCTGTTATATATGTTGTTCATAAACTCTTGCTTATGCACAGTTTTACAGCTATGATCTTCTTGAAACAGGAACTGCCTGGGTCTATTGTTCCTATACAGATGCCTGACCATGGTCGGGTCAGACTTGCGCTTGGTCACAACATGATGTTTATGTCGACCTACTCCATTCCCCTTGGAGGTGAAAAGATACTTATTCATGGGTGGTCTCAAATAATGAAGGCCCGTCTATCTTGGAGAATAGGACACAAGATTATGTTCCTGCTTCTCCATGGCTCTAAAGCGAATATCTTATTTATTGACCACATTGCGAGATGAAGCCGCTTTCAGAAGGTTGTGGATGCGCGGGGTGGCGCCTGGGCCTTGTCTTCGGGCTTGGCGGCCTCACCCTTTGGTTAACTGTAGGCAAAGTAGCACTGTTCGAGGCGTGCTTTGTACGGTTGAACCTGTATAAGTACTCATATTGCTTTCAGCTATGGTTGTTAAGTGCCCCTGCTGGTTTTAGTCAAGGTTGTTAAGTACTCCTGCTGCTTTTACAGTCTGTCGTGTTTCTTCAGTCATGTCTTCCTCCAGCCGCCAAAACCAAACCAGCGCCGGCGGGGCCGCCTGCTTCCGCCTCCCATGGCTGGCTGCGCCTCAGCGCACGCATCGCCGCCCCACCGTCTCCTAAATCATTAACACCGACCTTCAAGGCCTCGCCGTCATTCTCCGCGCGCTTTGCTGCGCTCGCCGTGGCACCGCCCTCTCGCGTTGTCAACATGGTCAACAAACAAGAGGAATCGGCAGAGGACTGTATGTGGAGAGGATGACAGTACGGGCCCACCATGTCCATGGCAGGACGCAAGGAAGTTTCTCATTTTTTGTTATATATATACACTCCATTGTCAGCGTATGGAAAAAGAAAATGCTTCCTGCTAGTGGTTTCCTGACATCTGGGACCCACGACATTGTCAGCGTATATAGTCAATAGAGAAGAGAACAGCACAAGATCGGCTGACACCTGGGCCGTAGCTACTCGAGCAGTATTTTTTTGTTATTGTTGAGACGGAGCAAGGTTTCAACTAGGCTGTGGCCCATCTAGCCCAGGCTTATATTTTATGTTCACCACATGACCAGCCCAGCTATTTTTTGTTTGTGAAGATGAGCCCAGTTTATTTTTTCTGAAGAATACCCAATCCAGGCCTACTTATTTTTCTACGCCCTGATGGGCTACAACTCTTTCAAGATGCCTGCAAATCTTGAAAGTAATATTAAAATGGGCTGTAAATATAAACAGATAACAAATTGGCAATTACTTTATAATTTCTGATTTTTTTCACATTTTCATATTCCAATTTCACTGGGCTTTAACTAATTCAAATATATATTCAAAGTACTTTAAATCTGGCTCGACATTTCGGTATTAAAAATAGTTTGGAACCCACAGAAATATGCGAAATTTTGTTTAAATTTTTAACACTGGCCCTGGCCAACAAAAAAATGGACTGCAATAAATTGCATAAGAAGTTGCAATGAGCTAAATATAAATTATTAAAAAAATAGGGAATGGTCTGACTTGTGGGCCTATTAAGTTGACACGTATGCAAGATTTTTTTACTTATTATATATGACAACAAACGATTCTAGCAGACGTAACCATTGGATGTCAATCCAACGGCCGTCGTGTTTCTTCAATCTCTGGTCTTCTTGCTCCAGCCGCCAAATCCAGCTCCGGCGGGACCGCCTGCTCCCGCCTCCCGTGGCCGGCTGTGTTGTCGCGCGGGCCTCACCGCCCCCTACTACTCCCATCGCTGGCCAGGCCATCCCTCTACTCACCCACATCCCTCCACTGTTGTGGCTTCGCTGCCTCCGGGTCATTTCCTTCCTGGGTCTCGCCGTCGTCCATCGCGCTGGTGTTCTCGGCACGGCGTGGTCAACATTGTCAACAAAAGACAACATCGGAAGAGGGACGCACATGGAGAGGCTGACAGTTGGGACCCACATGGTCCATGGCCGCACGCAAGCAAGTACCTCCTTATTACGCCAAAAAGAATGAATACTCCTGCTGACAGCTCGGACCCACCAGCTATATCTTCGCACGCAAGGAAGTGCCTCCTTATTACACAAAAAAAAATGAATACTCCCCCTGCTAGCTGGGACCCACCATAGTGGGAGGCTGACTTGTGGGCCTACTAAGTTGACGGGGATGGAGGGCTTTGTCAACTTAGTCAATATGAACGATTCTAGCTCCAGTGACCGTACGATGTCCATCCAACGGTGGTAGTGCTTCTTCAACCTCTGGTCTTGTTGCTCCAGCCACCCAAACCAGTGCAGGTCATGTCGCGTGCTCCTGCTTCCCGTGGCCGGCTGTGCTGCCGCGGAGGCCTCACCGCCCCTACTACTCCCACCGCTAGCCAGGCCCTGCGGCGACGGCAGCCTCACACCGCAGCCGAACCAGTGAATCCTCGTACTCCTCTCCGCGTGGGCATCCACTGTTGCATCTTCCCCGGCTCCGCGTCGTCCCCTTCCTAGGCCTCGCTGTCGTCCACCGCCCTGGTGCTCTCGCCGCGGCGTGGTCAACGTGGTCAAGGAACGACTTCCATCGAAAGAATACTGTACGTGGAGAGGCTGACAGCTGGGTCCTGATGTCTACTACACAACCTTCTCCTTGTAGACGTTGTTGGGCCTCCAAGTGCAGAGGTTTGTAGGACAGTAGCAAATTTCCCTCAAGTGGATGACCTAAGGTTCATCAATCCGTGGGAGGCGTAGGATGAAGATGGTCTCTCTCAAGCAACCCTGCAACCAAATAACAAAGAGTCTCTTGTGTCCCCAACACACCCAATACAATGGTAAATTGTATAGGTGCACTAGTTCGGCGAAGAGATGGTGATACAAGTGCAATATGGATGGTAGATATAGGTTTTTGTAATCCGAAAATATAAAAACAGCAAGGTAACTAATGATAAAAGTGAGCACAAACGGTATTGCAATGCTAGGAAACAAGGCCTAGGGTTCATACTTTCACTAGTGCAAGTTCTCTCAACAATAATAACATAATTGGATCATATAACTATCCCTCAACATGCAACAAAGAGTCACTCCAAAGTCACTAATAGCGGAGAACAAACAAAGAGATTATTGTAGGGTACGAAACCACCTCAAAGTTATCCTTTCTGATCAATCTATTCAAGAGTCAGTAGTAAAATAACACGAAGCTATTCTTTCCGTTCGATCTATCATAGAGTTCGTACTAGAATAACACCTTAAGACACAAATCAACCAAAACCCTAATGTCACCTAGATACTCCAATGTCACCTCAAGTATCCGTGGGTATTATTATATGATATGCATCACACAATCTCAGATTCATCTATTCAACCAACACAAAGAACTTCAAAAAGTGCCCCAAAGTTTCTACCGGAGAGTCAAGACGAAAACATGTGCCAACCCCTATGCATAATTTCACAATGTTACGGAACCCGCAAGTTGATCACCAAAACATACATCAAGTGGATCACGTGAATATCCCATTTTTCACCGCAGATAAGCAGATGCAAGACATACATCAAGTGTTCTCAAATCCTTAAAGACTCAATCCGATAAGATAACTTCAAAGAGAAAACTCAATCCATTACAAGAAAGTAGAGGGGGAGAAACATCATAAGATCCAACTATAATAGCAAAGCTCGCGATACATCAAGATCGTACCACCTCAAGAACACGAGAGAGAGAGAGAGATCAAACACATAGCTACTGGTACATACCCTCAGCCCCGAGGGTGAACTACTCCTCCTCGTCATGGAGAGCGCCGGGATGATGAAGATGGCCACCGGCGAGGGATCCCCCCTCTGGCAGGGTGCCGGAACAGGGCCCCGATTGGTTTTTGCTGGCTACAGAGGCTTGCGGCGGCGGAACTCCCGATCTAGGTTATTTTCTAGAGGTTTCTGTATATATAAGAGGTTTTGGCATCGGGAACAAGTCAGGGGGTCTCCGGGCTGTCCACGAGGTAGGGGGCGCGCCTCCCACCCTCATGGGTAGCCCGGGACTCTTCTAGCCCAACTCTTTTACTCCATGGCCTTCTTCTGGTCCAAAAATCAGCTCCGTCAAGTTTCAGGTCAATTGGACTCCGTTTGGTTTTCCTTTTCTGCGATACTCAAAAACAAGGGAAAAACCAGAAACTGGCACTAGGCTCTAGGTTAATAGGTTAGTCCCAAAAATTATATAAAATAGCATATAAATGCATATAAAACATCCTAGATGGATAATATAATAGCATTTATACTTCATAAATTATAGATACATTGGAGATGTATCAGCATCCCCAAGCTTAATTCCTGCTCGTCCTCGAGTAGGTAAATGATAAAAGAAATAATTTATGAAGTGTGAATGCTAGCAAGTGCATAAGTTTGATCAATGATAGTTCCAATCACTTTTTCTAGCATCATTATATATCATAAAAGTAGCTCATATCATAAAGCTTCTCATGATCAAGTAGCAAGCTATTCACATGTTAAAGTATAGATCATAAACTTTCTTGAAAACTAACAAACCGTTCTCAGTCATCAAACAATTGCAATTCATCTTATTTTCAGGAAGGGTCTATGTAAGTGCTTTGATTTAGCAAATCCCACATACTCAACTATCATATAGTCTTCCATGATTGCTACCACTCAAAGCATATTTTTAGAACAAATAGCATCCATCGAACACAGAGAAAGATAGGGGCTTAATGTTTCGCCTCCCAACTTATTTATCATATAGATAATTGTCAACAATAATAATTCATGATCAAATATATTTGAGTGGCCATATATGCTTAGATCTTTCCCCATCACATGATGCTTGCCAACTAAAGAGTAGGTTGGAATGAGAAGGAATACTACTGACTCTTGCATAAAAGTAAAAGATAGACCCTTCACAGAGGGAAGCAGGGATTTGCAGAGGTGCCAGATCTCGAAGCTTTAAAACGGAGATGAAAATAATTTTGAGAGGTATGCTTTCATTGTCAACATAACGACCAAGAGTTCCCAATATCTTCCATACTAGATACATTATAGGCGGTTCCCAAACACAAAAGGTAAAGATTTTACTCCCCCTCCACCAACAATCACACTCCACGGCTTGTCCGAAACAACAGGTGTTGTCCAACTATCAACAATCCTGGGGGAGTTTTGTTTAAATTATTTGCGATTTTGTTTTTGATCTTTTGATCATAGGACTGAGCATCCCAGTTACCAGCCATTTTCTCGTGAATGATGAGCGGAGACCACTCATCGTGAGACTAACCCACCTAGCATGGAAGATACTGACAGCCCCTAGTCGCTACATGAGCGATTCGGGCATACAAAACAGATTATTATTTGAAGGTTTAGAGTTTGGCACATGCAAATTTACTTGGAACGGCAAGTAAATACTGCATATAGGTAGATATGATGGACACTCATGGAAGAAACTTGGTTCAAGGAATTTGGATGCACAAGTCGTATTCCCGCTTAGTACAGATATTTTGGCTAGCAAAGGATTCTAAATAGCAAGCACCACATGTTAGAGGATCCATAACAATATAACTTATACAAATATACCCAAGCATAACTCATTAAGTTGTCTTCCTTGTCCAACTTCAACTAATTTGATCAAGTTTGAAAATAATTAATGGGGATCACAATCATAGAAGATGTCCAAGATAGTATATTTATATGTGAAATCTCTCTTCCTTCAATATTCTTTCATGAATTGTTCAAGTGACCAATACAATGTTTGCTAACCTTCAAAAAATTTACCACCTCTACTTCTTATATGTGAAGGCATTACTCCCCATGGAAAAGGCATATGAAACATATATAATTTCAGATTTATGACATTTAAATCATTCAACCATTTACTCATAGGATATAAGTGAAGCTCATGAGTAAATAACAAACTACTCCAAAAAGATATAAGTGAAGATCAATGAGTAGTTAAATAGTTATGTAGCTATGTGAAGACTCTATCTCATTTAAGAATTTCAGATCTTGGTATTTTATTCAAACAACAAGCAAAACAAAAGAAAAAATGACGCTCCAAGCAAAACACATATCATGTGGTGAATAAAAATATAGCCTCAAGTAAAGTTACCGATAGACGAAGACGAAAGAGGGAATGCCTTCCGGGGCATCCCCAAGCTTAGGCTTTTGGTTGTCCTTGAATATTACCTTGGGGTGCCTTGGGCATCCCCAAGCTTAGGCTCTTGCCACTCCTTATTCTATAGTCCATCGAATCTTTACCCAAAACTAGAAAACTTCACAACACAAAACTTAACAGAAAACTCGTAAGCTCCGTTAGTATAAGAAAATAAATCACCACTTAGGTACTGTTGTGAACTCATTCTAAATTCATATTGGTGTAATATCTACTGTATTACAACTTATCTATGGTTCATCCCCTCCGATACTACTCATAGATTCATCAAAATAAGAAAAAAAACACATAGAAAACATAATCTGTCAAAAATAGAACAGTCTGCAGTAATCTGCATCAAACGCAAACTTCTGGAACTCAGAAAAATCTGAAAAAATAGGACAACCTAGATAATTTGATTATTGATCTACTGCAATTGGAATCAATATTTTATCACTTTCTGGTGATTTTTAACAATTGTTTTTGTGAGCAGAAAGTTTCTGTCTTTTTCAGCAAGATCAAATAATTATCATCCAAGAAGATCCTATAGGTCTTACTTGGCACAAACACTAATTAAAACATAAAACCACATCTTGAAGGAAATATGCCCTAGAGGCAATAATAAAGTTGTTATTTATATTTCCTTATACATGATAAATGTTTATTATTCATGCTAGAATTGTATTAACCGGAAACTTAGTACATGTGTGAATACATAGACAAACTAAGTGTCACTACTATGCCTCTACTTGACTAGCTCGTTGAATCAAAGATGGTTAAGTTTCCTAGCCATAGACATGAGTTGTCATTTGTAACGGGATCACATCATTAGAGAATGATGTGATTGACTTGACCCATTCCGTTAGCTTAGCATACGATCGTTTAGTATATTGCTATTGCTTTCTTCATGACTTATACATGTTCCTATGACTATGAGATTATGCAACTCCCGAATACCGAGGAACACTTTGTGTGCTACCAAATGTCACAACGTAACTGGGTGATTATAAAGGTGCTCTACAGGTGTCTCCGATGTTACTTGTTGAGTTGGCATAGATCAAGATTAGGATTTGTCACTCCGATTGTCGGAGAGGTATCTATGGGCCCTCTCGGTAATGCACATCACTAGAAGCCTTGCAAGCAATGCAACTAATGAGTTAGTTGTGGGATGATGTATTACGGAACGAGTAAAGAGACTTGCCGGTAACGAGATTGAGCTAGGTATTGAGATACCGACGATCGAATCTCGAGCAAGTAACATACCGATGACAAAGGGAACAACGTATGTTGTTATGCGGTTTGACCGATAAAGATCTTCGTAGAATATGTAGGAGCCAATATGAGCATCCAAGTTCCGCTTTTGGTTATTGACCGGAAACGAGTCTCGGTCATGTCTACATAGTTCTCGAACCCGTAGGGTCCGCACGCTTAACGTTCGGTGACGATCGGTATTATGAGTTTATGTGATTTGATGTACCGAAGGTAGTTCGGAGTCCCGGATGTGATCACGGACATGACGAGGAGTCTCGAAATGGTCGACACATAAAGATTGATATATTGGACGGCTATATTCGGACACCGGAAGTGTTCCGGGTGGTTTCGGAGAAAACAGGAGTGCCGGAGGGGTTACCGGAACCCCCCGGGGAAGTATTGGGCCTTAGTGGGCCTGATGGGAGAGAGAGGGCAGCAGCCCAGGAGGTGGCACGCCCCCTCTCATGAGGAGTCCGAATTGGACTAGGGGAGGGGGCGCAGCCCCTCTTTCCCTCTCCCTTTCCCTCTCCCTCTCTTTCCTTCCCCCTTCCCTCTTCCTAGTTGGACTAGGAAAGGGGAGTCCTACTCCTACTAGGAGAAGGACTCCCCCTCCTTGGCGCGCCCCAAGGGCCGGCTGGTCTCCCCCTTGCTCCTTTATATACGGGGGCAGGTGGCACCCTAGAACACACAAGTTGATTGTTCCAAGCCATGTGCGGTGCCCCCTCCACCATAATCCACCTCGATCATATCGTAGCAGTGCTTAGGCGGAGCCCCGCGTCAGTAGCAACATCATCACCATCATCACGCCGTCGTGCTGACGGAACTCTCCCGTGAAGCTCTGCTGGATCGGAGTTCATGGGACGTCATCAAGTTGAACGTGTGCTGAACTCGGAGGTGCCGTGCATTCGGTACTTGGATCGGTCGGATCGTGAAGATGTACGACTACATCAACCGCGTTCTCATAACGCTTCCGCTTACGGTCTACAGGGGTACGTGGACGACACTCTCCCCTCTCTTTGCTATGCATCACCATGATCTTGCGTGTGCGTAGGAAATTTTTTGAAGTTACTGCGTTCCCCAACAGTGGCATCCGAGCCAGGTTTATGCGTAGATGTTATATGCACGAGTAGAACACAAGTGAGTTGTGGGCGATACAAGTCATACTGCTTACCAGCATGTCATACTTTGATTCGGCGGTATTGTTGGATGAAGCGGCCCGGACCGACATTACGTGTACGCTTACACGAGACTGGTTCTACCGACGTGCTTCGCACACAGGTGGCTGGCGGGTGTCAGTTTCGCCAACTTTAGTTGAATCGAGTGTGGCTACGCCCGGTCCTTGTGAATGTTAAAACAGCACATACTTGACGAAATATCATTGTGGTTTTGATGCGTAGGTAAGAACGGTTCTTGCTCAGCCCGTAGCAGCCACGTAAAACTTGCAACAACAAAGTAGAGGACGTCTAACTTGTTTTTGCAGGGCATGCTGTGATGTGATATGGTCAAGACATGATGCTAAATTTTATTGTATGAGATGATCATGTTTTGTAACCGAGTTATCGGCAACTGGCAGGAGCCATATGGTTGTCGTTTTATTGTATGAAATGCAATCGCCATGTAATTGCTTTACTTTATCATTAAGCAGTAGCGATAGTCATAGAAGCAATAGTTGGCGAGACGACAGCGATGCTATGATGGAGATCAAGGTGTCGCGCCGGTGACGATGGTGATCATGACGGTGCTTTGGAGATGGAGATCAAAGGCACAAGATGATGATGGCCATATCATATCACTTATATTGATTGCATGTGATGTTTATCTCTTATGCATCCTCTTTTGCTTAGATTGACGGTAGCATTATAAGATGATCTCTCACTAAATTTCAAGGTATAAGTGTTCTCCCTGAGTATGCACTGTTGCGAAAGTTCGTCGTGCCGAGACACCACGTGATGATCGGGTGTGATAAGCTCTACGTTCAAATACAACGGGTGCAAGCCAGTTTTTGCACACGCAGAATACTCAGGTTAAACTTCATGAGCCTAGCATATGCAGATATGGCCTCGGAACACTGAGACTGAAAGGTCGAGCATGAATCATATAGTAGATATGATCAACATAGTGATGTTCACCATTGAAAACTACTCCATCTCACGTGATGATCAGACATGGTTTAGTTGATATGGATCACGTGATCACTTAGATGATTAGAGGGATGTCTATCTAAGTGGGAGTTCTTAAGTAATATGATTAATTGAACTTTAATTTATCATGAACTTAGTACCTGATAGTATTTTGCATGTCTATGTTGTTGTAGATAGATGGCCCGTGCTGTTGTTCCATTGAATTTTAATGCGTTCCTTGAGAAAGCAAAGTTGAAAGATGTTAGTAGCAATGATGCGGATTGGATCCGTGATCTGAAGATTATCCTCATTGCTGCACAGAAGAATTATGTCCTTGATGCACCGCTAGGTGACAGACCGATTACAGGAGCAGATGCAGACGTTATGAACGTTTGGCAAGCTCGATATAATGACTACTTGATAGTTTAGTGCACCATGCTTTACGGCTTAGAATCGGGGCTTCAAAGACGTTTTGAACGCCACGGAGCATATGAGATGTTCCAAGAGTTGAAATTAGTATTTCAGACTCATGCCGATGTCGAAAGGTATGAGACCTTTGACAAGTACTTTGCCTACAAGATGGAGGAGAATTGCTCAGCTAGTGAGCATGTGCTCAGAATGTCTGAGTACTACAATCACTCGAATCAAGTGGTAGTTAATCTTCCAGATAAGATAGTGATTGACAGAGTTCTCTAGTCACTATCACCAAGTTACTAGAACTTCGTGGTGAACTATAATATGCAAGGGATAACGGAAACGATTGCCAAGCTCTTCGTGATGTTGAAATCGACGAAGGTAGAAATCAAGAAAAGCATCAAGTGTTGATGGTTGACAAGACCACTAGTTTCAAGAAAAGGGCAAAGGGAAGAAGGGGAACTTCAAAAAGAACGGCAAGCAAGTTGCTGCTCCCGTGAAGAAGCCCAAAGTTAGACCCAAGCCTGAAACTGAGTGCTTCTACTGCAAAGGAAATGGTCACTGGAAGTGGAACTGCCCCAGAAACTTGGCGGATAAGAAGGATGGCAAAGTGAACAAAGGTATATTGGATATACATGTTATTGATGTGTACTTTACTAGTGTTTATAGCAACCCCTCGGCATTTGATACTGATTCAGTTGCTAAGAGTAGTAACTCAAAACGGGAGTTGCAGAATGAACAGAAACTAGTTAAGGACGAGGTGACGATGTGTGTTGGAAGTAGTTCCAAGATTGATATGATCATCATCGCACACTCCCTATACTTTCGGGATTAGTGTTGAACGTAAATAAGTATTATTTGGTGTTTGCGTTGAGCATGAATATGATTTGATCCTGTTTATTGAAATACGGTTATTCGTTTAAGTTAGAGAATAATTGTTGTTCTGTTTACATGAATAAAACCTTCTATGGTCATACACCCAATGAAAATGGTTTGTTGGATCTCGATCGTAGTGATACACATATTCATAATATTGAAGCCAAAAGATGCAAAGTTAATAATGATAGTGCAACTTATTTGTGGCACTGCCGTTTAGGTCAAATTGGTGTAAAGCGCATGAAGAAACTCCATGCTAATGGGATTTTGGAATCACTTGATTATGAATCACTTGATGCTTGCGAACCATGCCTTATGGGCAAGATGACTAAGACTCGGTTCTCCGGAACAATGGAGCGAGCAACTGACTTATTGGAAATAATACATACTGATGTATGCGATCCGATGAGTGTTGAGGCTCGCGGCGGGTATCGTTATTTTCTGACCTTCACAGATGATTTGAGCAGATATGGGTATATCTACTTGATGAAACATAAGTCTGAAACATTTGAATAGTTCATATAATTTCATAGTGAAGTGGAAAATCATCATAACAAGAAAATAAAGTTTTTACGATCTGATCGTGGAGGAGAATATTTGAGTTACGAGTTTGGTCTTCATTTGAAACAATGCGGAATAGTTTCACAACTCACGCCACCTGGAACACCACAGCGTAATGGTGTGTCCGAACATCGTAACCGTACTTTATTAGATATGGTGCAATCTATGATGTCTCTTACCGATTTACCACTATCGTTTTGGGGTTATGCATTAGAGATAGCTGAATTAAATAGGGCACCATCTAAATCCGTTGAGACGGCACAATATGAACTGTGGTTTGGCAAGAAACCAAAGCTTTCGTTTCTTAAAGTTTGGGGTTGCAATGCTTATGTGAAAGAGTTTCATCCCGATAAGCTCAAAACCAATTCGGAGAAATGTGCCTTCATAGGATACCCAAAGGAGACAGTTGGGTACACCTTCTATCAAAGATCCGAAGGCAAGACATTCATTGCTAAGAATGGATCATTTCTAGAGAAGGAGTTTCTCTCAAAAGAAGTGAGTGGGAGGAAAGTAGAACTTGATGAGGTAACTGTACCTGCTCCCTTATTGGAGAGTAGTTCATCACAGAAATCTGTTCATGTGACTTCTGCACCAATTAGTGAGGAAGTTAATGATGATGATCATGTAACATCAGATCAAGTTACTACTGAACCTCGTAGGTCAACCAGAGTGGTACGGTAATCCTGTTCCGGAGGTCATGTTACTAGACCATGACGAACCCACGAACTATGAGGAAGCGATGATGAGCCCAGATTCCGCAAAATGGCTTGAGGCCATGAAATCTGAGATGGGATCCATGTATGAGAACAAAGTGTGGACTTTGGTTGACTTGCCCGATGATCGGCAAGCCATCGAAAATAAATGGATCCTCAAGAAGAAGACTGACGCTGACGGTAATGTTACTGTCTACAAAGCTCGACTTGTTGCGAAAGGTTTTCGACAAGTTCAAGGAGTTGACTACGATGAGACTTTCTCACCCGTAGCGATGCTTAAGTCCGTCCGAATCATGTTAGCAATTGCCGCATTTTATGATTATGAAATTTGGCAAATGGATGTAAAGACTGCGTTCCTGAATGGATTTCTGGAAGAAGAGTTGTATGTGATGCAACCTGAAGGTTTTATCAATCCAAAGGATGCTAACAAAGTGTGATAGCTCCAGCGATCCATCTATGGACTGGTGCAAGCATCTCGGAGTTGGAATAAACGTTTTGATAGTGTGATCAAAGCATATGGTTTTATACAGACTTTTGGAGCAGCCTGTATTTACAAGAAAGTGAGTGGGAGCTCTGTAGCATTTCTAATATTATATGTGGATGACATATTGTTGATGGAAATGATATAGAATTTCTGGATAGCATAAAAGGATACTTGAATAAGAGTTTTTCAATGAAAGACCTCGGTGAAGCTACTTATATATTGGGCATCAAGATCTATAGAGATAGATCAAGACGCCTAATTGGACTTTCACAAAGCACATACCTTGATAAAGTTTTGAAGAAGTTCAAAATGGATCAAGCAAAGAAATGGTTCTTGCCTGTGTTACAAGGTGTGAAGTTGAGTCAGACTCAATGCTCGACCACTGCAGAAGATAGAGAGAAAATGAAAGATGTTCCCTATGCTTCAGCCATAGGCTCTATCATGTATGCAATGCTGTGTACCAGACCTGGTGTGTGCCTTGCTATTAGTTTAGCAGGGAGGTACCAAAGTAATCCAGGAGTGGATCACTGGACAGCGGTCAAGAACATCCTGAAATACCTTAAAAGGACTAAGGATATGTTTCTCGTTTATGGAGGTGACAAAGAGCTCGTCGTAAATGGTTACGTCGATGCAAGTTTTGACACTGATCTGGATGACTCTAAGTCACAAACCGGATACGTATTTATATTGAATGGTGGAGCTGTCAGTTGGTGCAGTTCTAAGCAAAGCGTCATGGCGGGATCTACATGTGAAGCGGAGTACACAGCTGCTTTGGAAGCAGCAAATGAAGGAGTCTGGATGAAGGAGTTCATATCCGATCTAGGTGTCATACCTGGTGCATCGGGTCCAATAAAAATCTTTTGTGACAATACTGGTGCAATTGCCTTGGCAAAGGATCCAGATTTCACAAGAGAACCAAGCACATCAAGAGACGCTTCAATTCCATCCGTGACCAAGTCAAGGAGGGAGACATAGAGATTTGCAAGATACATACGGATCTGAATGTTGCAGAACCGTTGACTAAGCCTCTCTCACGAGCAAAACATGATCAACACCAGGACTCCATGGGTGTTAGAATCATTACTGTGTAATCCAGATTATTGACTCTAGTGCAAGTGGGAGACTGAAGGAAATATGCCCTAGAGATAATAATAAAGTTGTTATTTATATTTCCTTATATCATGATAAATGTTTATTACTCATGCTAGAATTGTATTAACCAGAAACTTAGTACATGTGTGAATACATAGACAAACTAAGTGTCACTAGTATGCCTCTACTTGACTAGCTCGTTGAATCAAAGATGGTTAAGTTTCCTAGCCATAGACATGAGTTGTCATTTGATTAACGGGATCACATCATTAGAGAATGATGTGATTGACTTGACCCATTCTGTTAGCTTAGCATACGATCGTTTAGAATATTGCTATTGCTTTCTTCATGACTTATACATGTTCCTATGACTATGAGATTATGCAACTCCCGAATACAGGAGGAACACTTTGTGTGCTACCAAATGCCACAACGTAACTGGGTGATTATAAAGGTGCTCTATAGGTGTCTCCGATGGTACTTGTTGAGTTGGCATAGATCAAGATTAGGATTTGTCACTCCGATTGTCGGAGAGGTATCTCTGGGCCCTCTCGGTAATGCACATCACTATAAGCCTTGCAAGCAATGCAACTAATGAGTTAGTTGTGGGATGATGTATTACGGAACGAGTAAAGAGACTTGCCGGTAACGAGATTGAGCTAGGTATTGAGATACCGACGATCGAATCTCGGGCAAGTAACATACCGATGACAAAGGGAACAACGTATGTTGTTATGCGGTTTGACCGATAAAGATCTTCGTAGAATATGTAGGACCTAATATGAGCATCCAGGTTCCGCTATTGGTTATTGACCGGAAACGTGTCTCGGTCATGTCTACATAGTTCTCGAACCCGTAGGGTCCGCAAGCTTAACGTTCGGTGACGATCGGTATTATGAGTTTATGTGATTTGATGTACCGAAGGTGGTTCAGAGTCCCGGATGTGATCACGGACATGACGAGGAGTCTCTAAATGGTCGAGATGTAAAGATTGATATATTGGACGGCTATATTCGGACACCGGAAGTGTCCCGGGTGGTTTCGGAGAAAACCGGAGTGCCGGAGGGGTTACCGGAACCCCCCGGGGAAGTATTGGGCCTTAGTGGGCCTGATGGGAGAGAGAGGGCAGCAACCCAGGAGGTGGCGCGCCCCCTCCCATGAGGAGTCCGAATTAGACTAGGGGAGGGGCCCGACCCCTCTTTCCCTCTCCCTCTCCCTCTCTTTCCTTCCCCCTTCCCTCTTCCTAGTTGGACTAGGAAAGGGTAGTGAGGGAGTCCTGGATTAGGGGGTCCTCGGACATCCGGTCTATATCCTTCGGCCGGACTGTTGGACTATGAAGATACAAGATTGAGGACTTCGTCCCGTGTCCGGATGGGACTCTCCTTGGCGTGGAAGGCAAGCTTGACGATACGGATATGTAGATCTCTTCCCTTGTAACCGACTCTGTGTAACCCTAGCCCCCTCCGGTGTCTATATAAACCAGAGGGTTTAGTCCGTAGGACAACAACAATCATACCATAGGCTAGCTTCTAGGGTTTAGCCTCTACGATCTCGTGGTAGATCAACTCTTGTAATACTCATATCATCAAGATCAATCAAGCAGGAAGTTGGGTATTACCTCCATCGAGAGGGCCCGAACCTGGGTAAACATTGTGTCCCCCGCCTCCTGTTACCATCCGCCTTAGACGCACAGTTCGGGACCCCCTACCCGAGATCCGCCGGTTTTGACACTGACATTGGTGCTTTCATTGAGAGTTCCACTGTGCCATCACCGTTAGGCTTGATGGCTCCTTCGATCATCGGACAACTCGATGACAACGATGTGATCCAGGGTGAGGTTTCCCTCCCCGGACAGATCCTCCTATTCGGCGGCTTCGTACTGCGGGCTAACTCGCTTGGCCATCTGGAGCAGATCGATAGCTACGCCCCTGGCCATCAGGTCAGGTTTGGAAACTTGAACTATAGTGCCAACATCCGCGGAGACTTGATCTTCGACGGATTCGAGCCCATGTCAGGTGCGCCACACAATCACGACGAGCATGATTTAGCTCTGTCGTCGGACTGTGTTCGGGAGATCACACCTGCAACTACTCCGGCCCTCAATCCGGAACAAATTGCGCCATCTGTGGACGGGTGGATGGACCCCGCCACGGAGGCCGCACACTCAGTGGCGATAGCGCCGAATACTGACCTTACCTCCTACGAGACCCGTGTTGCCGAACCATTGGATTCGTCCCCTGCCACGGACTCCGAGCCGCTTGTGTCCGTGCCCATCAAATCCGATTGGGCACCGATCATGGAGTTTACCTCCGCGGATATCTTTCAGCACTCGCCTTTTGGCGACGTACTAAACTCGTTGAAGTCTCTCTCCCTGTCGGGAGACCCTTGGCCGAACTATGTCCGGCTAGAATGGGATGCGGACGACGAAGAAATTCGCGCCCCACCCACCACCCACTTAGTAGCCACCGTCGACGATTTAACCGACATGCTTGACTTCGGCTCCGGAGACATCGACGGTATGGACGACGATGCAGGAGACGAACAAGAACCACCGCCCATAGGGCGCTGGACGACCACCTCATCGTATGACATATACATGGTGGACACCCCCAAAGAAGGGGATGGCGACAAGACAACGGAGGATAATCCCTCCAAGAAGCAACCCAAGCACCGACGTCAGCGGCGCCGCTCTAAGTCTCGCCACAGCAAAAGCAGCGATACCGGCACAAGAGAAAATAACGCTCCGGATAGTGCCGAAGACGACGATAATCCCCTCCAGCCAAACCTCGAGCGGGAGGATGAACAAGCTAGCCCTCCGGAACAGGCAGCAAACGGAGAATCAGAGGATGACAATTACATGCCTCTCTCCGAAGACAAAGTGAGCCTCGGCGACAAAGAATTTGTCGTCCGTGAGGATCCCGTCGAGCAGGAACACTTCAAGCGCCGGCTTATAGCCACAGCAAACAGCCTAAAGAAAAAGCAACAACAGCTTCGAGCTGATCAAGATCTGCTAGCGGATAGATGGACTGAAGTCCTGGCAGCCGAGGAATACAAACTCGAGCACTCAACCAAGAGTTACCCAAAGCGCAGGTTGCTACCTCGACTCGAGGAGGAAGCATTAAAACATACACCACCAGCGTATGATGCGGCAGATCGGCCACCTTGTGGCCGAGACAGAGAGGCATATCAGCCCGAAGTCCAGCCCGCACCCCGCCGCCACTCAAACAAAAATACCAAGGCCTGGGGCAACACGCAGGACCTGCGAGACGTATTGGAAAACAAGGCAAAACATGCAAGATCGATCTATGGATCACGGGGGCGCGCACCAACACGTGACGATGATCGTCACGCCGGATACACTAAAAGCAAATCCGGCCAAGCCGAACACGACAGACAAGACTCGTATGAACTGTGTCGTGATATAGCCTGGAACAGAGGCGCCGCACACCCCCTATGCTTCACTGATGAAGTAATGGATCACGAATTCCCAGAAGGGTTTAAACCCGTAAACATTGAATCATATGATGGTAGTACAGACCCCGCGGTATGGATAGAAGACTTCTTCCTCCACATTCACATGGCCCGCGGGGATGACCTACATGCCATCAAGTATCTCCCGCTAAAACTCAAAGGGCCAGCTCGGCATTGGCTCAATAGCTTGCCGGCAAACTCCATCGGAAGTTGGGAGAGCCTGGCAGTGGTATTCCTGGACAATTTCCAGGGCACTTATGTGCGACCACCGGACGCTGACGATTTAAGTCATATAACTCAGCAGCCAGGGGAATCGGCCAGGAAATTCTGGACCCGGTTCCTAACCAAGAAGAACCAAATAGTCGACTGTCCGGATGCAGAGGCCTTAGCGGCATTTAAGCATAATATCCGTGACGAATGGCTCGCCCGGTGATGAGGACATAGACTTGGGATACGGTAATAGGCCTGACATATACCTCCTACCTAAGGTCCTTGTCCTAGAAGCAAAGAGTTTCAGGAGTAAATAGAGGGGACCCAACGAAGGTGTCGAATGCAATCCACTCGACCTACCATTCACTCAACGACCCCCCATGTTTATGTCACTCGACCACTAAACCACTCGACGTGCATAAGACCTAAAGCCACTCCGCGCAGCAACGGTCGGGCATTTACTCTTAGACTTAATAGTCATTTATATTACTTTACTACAGACGTTACCTGTAACGCTCCTTCTTTATGAACATTGAACTCCTTGTAACGTGGGCTGGCTGGGGTCCTGGTGCACTCTATATAAGCCACCCTCCTCCACTGGCACAAGGGTTCGCACCCCCTGTAACACACACGCATATAATCCAGTCGACCGCCTCCGGGCTCCGAGACGTAGGGTTGTTACTTCCTCCGAGAAGGGCCTGAACTCGTAAAACTCGTGCGTACAGCTTCTCCATAGCTAGGACCTTGCCTTTACATCCCTACCCCCCTTCTACTGTCAGACTTAGAACCACGACAGTTGGCGCCCACCGTGGGGCTGGTGTTTTAGCGACTTGTTGGAGAAGTTGCAATTTTTCCGATCCCCATCAGCATGGTTTCAGGCGGAGGATTGACCGAGGGCCGCGAGATCCGTCTCGGCGCGCTCGTGTTCGTCGCCGACGACTCTGCTTGGCTCCAAGAGGCTCCACTCGACATCGAGGCGCTCCCCGTCCACGGGGCAACGCACTTTCGCGCGTGCGTCCGCGACGTCCTCCTGCGGCAGCCATCGACCCAGTATCGGTCGGCTCTTGTGGCGTCTTCTCTCCCTGCAGCCCGCCGGCACAAGCGTTCCAGTCGGTCGAGGCTCCAGCGGTGGGTGAGGCACGCGGTGGCTCGCCAGTCGGCCACCCCTCAAGTCACGGCAATCGAGCCCGACGAAACTCTCTACGGCATGTTCGACTGGCTCCGTTGAGACCTCATCCGAGTGCGACAGCAGTGACCCTGCGGCGGAAGTCCTGATGGTCAACGGACTGCGCAGTCCTCCTTGCTTCCCACGCGTCGACGGTGGTGATGGCGGAGGTGATCCGTCACGTGCCCACGAGGAGTACCGCCCCAAGCCCCTCTCTTCGCAGTAGAGGGAAGAGCTTCGCCGCCGTAACATGGATGCACTTCACACTCCTATCGTTGGAGAAACCCCCGAGGCCCGGGCCTTGGAGGAGGTGCGCCTGGCCAACTTGGCTGAGCGCACTCGACTGGAGAATCTCCAGCACGCACTCGACGAGCGTGCTCGGCAGCGAGTTCCTGAATCCAGTCAACGTCAACTCTTTCCACCTCCAACCCAGGTATATCGAACTCCAATCCAAAATCTCATGGCTGCTGCCCGAATAGCAGAATCAATTCAGCCTTCCCAGTCGGAGGCTGGCAGGGGTTTGATGTAGATATGGGCTTTGCTCCAGGCGGCGGGGAGCAGAACATAGCAGTGTCACAGTCTCGGAATAGGATTCATAGTAGATCTGTGATGGCAGACACAGTTCAGTCGGCTCACAGCCCAAGATCGCCTCCAAGGCGTGAGGGACGTGGAGATCGACAGGATCAGTACAGGAACCGTGAGCAGTATGATCGTCGTCGAGTACCCACGCCTCCCCCAAGGAGTGGGTCATACGCGCCTCGGCAACACGATGACAGACGCCCTCACAGTGGTGGGCGAAGGATTCCAGTTGACCCCCGGGAGCCGGGCTTTGACGCGAGATCCATTCTCGTTCAAAGTCTGGTTGACAGGAATAGAGCACATAGAGATGGCCACGATAGAGATTACCCGACCAGCAGCAGGGTGCATGTTTCGGGTCCCGAGTGTTTCAGCAGAGCCGTCAGAGCAGCAGTGATTCCTCCCAACTTCAGGTTGGCGACTGGAGTCAGCAAGTTCACTAGTGAGTCCAAGCCTGACACTTGGCTTGAGGACTACCGAGTGGCTGTGCAGATTGGTGGTGGTAATGATGAAGTGGCCATGAAACACCTTCCTCTAATGTTAGGGGGCTCGGCCAGAGCGTGGTTGAATCGGCTAGCACCTGGCAGTATTTATAGCTGGGAAGAGCTCGCTCGGGTGTTTGTCAGAACATTTGAAGGTACATGCAAACGACCAGCAGGGCTGACAGAGTTATAGTCTTGTGTACAGAAGTCAAATGAAACTTTGAGAGATTATATCCAGAGGTGGATCACGTTGCACCACACGGTGGAGAATGTGTCTGGTCACCAAGCAGTTTGTGCCTTCAAGGAAGGCATCAAGTATCGGGAATTGAATCTGAAGTTCAGTCGGACCGGAGATATGTCTCTGAGTCGAATGATGGAAATTGCCACCAAGTATGCTAATGGTGAAGAGGAGGATCGACTCCGGAGTGGCAAGCACAAAACAGTCGCCCACGAAACCGGGGGAGGGAACTCCAGTCGGAAGCAGAAGCGCAAAGCCGAGCCAGCTGCTCCCGGAGAAGCCTTAGCCGTGACTCAAGGAAAGTTCAAGGGGAAGCCCAAAGGGCCATGGAACCCCAAGAAGGTAAAAGATCAAGATGGAAATGATGTGTTGGATTTACCGTGCCACATTCACACCAAAAAAGACGAGGAGGGTAATCTCATTTACCCGAAGCATACCACTCGACAATGTCGGCTCCTGATCCAGCAATTCCGAGAGAAACAGCCCAAAGAGAAAGAATCAGACAAGGTTGAAGATAAGGAAGAGGACGATGATGGTTACCCTCACGTCAATTCAACTCTGATGATTTTTGCTGATGTTGAGAGCAAAAGTCGACTGAAAGTCATCAACAGAGAAGTGAACATGGTCGCCCTAGTGACGCCCAGTTATATGCAGTGGTCTCAGACTGCCATTACATTAGACCAGTCTGATCACCCAACACACATAGCCACCCCTGGGAGGCAAGCGTTGGTGGTCGACCCAGTCGTCGAAGGCACTCGGTTGACTAAGGTTCTGATGGACGGTGATAGTGGCCTGAATATACTGTATGCGGAGACCTTGAAAGGAATGGGCATTCCGATGTCCAGACTCAGTGAAAGCAATATGAGTTTCCATGGGGTTATTCCTGGCAAGAAGGCTGAGTCACTCGGCCAGATCGCCCTTGAAGTGGTTTTCGGTGATTCCAAGAATTACCGCAAAGAAAAGTTGACGTTTGAAGTCGTCGATTTCCAGAGTGCTTATCATGCTATTCTGGGCAGGCCAGCTTATGCACGTTTTATGGCTCGACCATGCTACGTGTACCTCAAATTGAAGATGCCTGGTCACAAAGGAGTGATCACTATCACTGGCAATCGGAAGAAGGCAGAAGAGTGCTTCCAGAAGGGCTCAAAGATCGCCGATGCACAAATGGCAGTAGTGGAATTGCAGGAGTATCAAAAGAATGAATATCCGAGTGATTTGTTGCGAGCTAAGAAGCCTGCCACCGATTCAGCATTTCAGTCATCTGGTGAAACGAAGCCGACTCATATTCACCCGACCGATCCCAATGCTGCTCCGACTCACATTTCGACAACGCTCGACTCCAAATAGGAAGAAGCGCTCATCCAGTTCTCCGTGAGAACTGGGACATCTTTGCATGGAAACCTTCTGACATGCCAGGTGTTCCCAAGGGGCTGGCTGAGCACCGTTTACGAGTCGACCCAAAAGTGAAACCTGTCACATCCTAGCTAGTTCATGCATTAGAGTGTTGCATCATGTCTACTTTTCACAGAAACTTGAAATGGGGATGCCAGAAACCCCCAGCACCCCCCCCCCTAAACACAACTAGGGTTTACTAAAATCCTCTTCAATGAACCTGAAATGCCCTCCATAAATGTTCACCATCTTTGGTCCTGGCTAAAACCTCTGCCAAAAATGGTTTCATATTTTTGGAGGCCATTCTGGATTTTTGCACCAAGTCATAAGTATTTGCATTTGGGCAATTTAAATCCTATAAATATTTTTAAATGCCCAAATAATCTTGAAGGTATTTTTAGGCTGTTGAGAACATTTTCAAATGTGCCTCTGAATATTTTCAGGTTTTTCCTAAATGGAATAGTATTTCTACTATTTCAAAACACAGAACAGAAACAAATAATAAAGAAAAACAGAAAGAAGAGAAGGAACTTACCTGGCAGCCCACCTGGCGGCCCAGCACTGTGCTGGCCCATGGCCAGTCAGCTGCTTGCTCCCGCCAGAGCAGGCACAGAGGTGACGCCGGCGTGCGCGAGCTCGCCACGGCGCCACCTGCTTGCCGCCTCGCCCGTGGACAACCTGGACGACCTCCACGTCGCGCCCCCGAGCCCCTGGACACCCCCATTCGCCCCCATCGCCTATCCCTCGCTCTCTCTCGCCATGGCCGACGCAGCCACTGCCACCTCGCCGGAGTAGCCGTAGCCACCGCCGTCCCCGCGTCACCTGACCGTGTCTAGCAGCTCCGCCGTCGCCTTCTCCTTCGAGCAAGTTGAGCCCCGAGCGCTCGCTTGCCCCGAAGCCACTGCTTCGACCTCGCCTTCACCGCCCACCGCAGCAGTTCGTCCCCGACAGCGCCACCTAGCTCATCGCCTCTGCCGTGAGCTTCTGCCCCTTCCCCATCCTCTCATTCTCGCTGCCGCCCTTTGCATCAACCGTAACCAGCAGCACCGCACACGCCGCCGCACGAGCTCGCTGACGAGGCTCCGGCCATCCAACGGTCGCACCACCATGGCCGTTAGCTTCACTGCATCGCCAGGAGCCCGTAGCACCATCGCACGCCCCTCGCCGTGCTCTCTAGCGACGGGTTCGACTACACCCGTACCCCGGCAGCCGCACGGCTCGTCGCCGGCGTCGATTCCGGCGACCCCGAGCTCCACCACCACCACCAGTCGATGCGGCTCGTTCCCAGCTGCGTGTAGATGCTCTCCGCCGCCCATTTGGTCGCCGGAGCATGGATCCCGCACCCCACCTCCGCGTCTGGACGTCGCCGGCGGCTAAACGCCGGCGAGTCAGCGTGGTTTGACCACGGGTTGACCCCCCCAGAGTCACTGACAAGTGGGGCCCGCCTGCTAATTAACCTGGGTTAGATTTAAGTTAATCCTAATTAGTTAATTATCTAACAGTGACACTGACACAGGGGACCCACACATCAGGTTTGACCTGGACGACCCCGTTGACCGCTGACGTCATCATGACACACTGCTGACGTAATAAGTAACTTAATTACTGGAATTATTCTTATACAGGAAATTCCAGAAATTATCACAAACTTCAAAAAATCATAGAAAATAATCTATAGCTCAGAATGAAAAGATTAATATATGAAAAATGATCAGAAAAATCCATTCTATCCATCTATACTCGTTTCATGCATGTTTAAGCAAGTTAACCTACTGTTTAATGCAGAACAAGATAAAGCACTAACATGGGCCATTTATGAACTTGGAATTTGAATCTTTGATTCAAAATAGTCCAAACCCATGTGGTCTTAGTTGCCTTAGCCCAATACATCCATTTTGCCATGTCTCGTGCATGCATCATATTGTTGCACTTGCTTGGTGTTGATTGTGCTTCAATGTGTTCATTGTGGTAGGTTCTGCCTCCGAGGATATTCACGAGTATCCAACTGAAGGGCAGTATCCCACCACCACTCCGTCAGGCAAGCAACCCGTTGATCATTTCGATACAAACCCATCTTCTCGCTTCTGCTCTCATTTACTGCATTAAGACAACGCGATTCAAACTGCTGTGTGTTGCGGTAGTTGAACCCACTTTCCTTTGCATGACCTGTCATTGCCACAGTAACTAGATGAAACCCACTAGCATGTGTAGTAGTTGATTGAGCCATGTTGTGTTCCTACAATGCTATGCTTGCTACGCTTAGAGTCGTGTCAGGTCTGGCTCATCAGGGTGATGAACTAGAGTGAAAGCGTGTGTCGGTAATGAGAGTGAGGTGTTGAATACGATTTGGTAAAGGTATCGATGGGAGGCCATGTAGGAGTACATGGTGGGTTGTTTCATTGAGACCGTCCCTAAGAACTGAGATCTGTATGCGTGATTTAAGATTCAGCTACTACCACGCATTGGGCCCGAAACCAATGGACCCCCTCGGCTTCTTAATCACCCTTGTCCTCTGTCCAGGAGTTGCACGTAGTTTCTGGTGTTTGTAGTAAGCTGGAGGCCGTGGACAGCGCTGACCAAGGGGTGGGCTGTGATGCGGTAGGCTCGTGGCCCGGTGTACCGAGTCGCCCGTTTGGTGTCTCGGGAACCCTGCACACATCGTTCGGGGCCGTATGTGGAAACCTCGGTCGGACTCCCTGCGGATGGAACCTGAATAGGCGATAAACCTGGACTAGAGACTCAAGTGTTTAGGTAGGCTGTGGCCGACACCCTCGCTGGGCTTCCGCTTAAAGGTTGCCGAGTACACATTGTGTAAACGGTGGTAAGTGGTGAGAGCGTGTGTGACGAAGTACACCCCTGCAGGGTATAAAACTATTCGAATAGGTGCGTCCGCGGTAAAGGACTACTTGGTCGCTTATGCAGTTCATAGACAAGTAAATGGATACTACTAAAAGTCTCAAGATAAGTGTGAGTACCGCGGATGGCCCTCTCGTGGGATGACGAGTGAGGATCCACGGTGGAGTATTGAAATGGTGATTAGTGGACTCGTGTACGAAAACTATTTCACAAGTGGTGTCTCGTAGGATAGCTTAGCCAAGAGTCAAAGCTGGCTTGCTGCAATAACCCCACTACCTTCTTGAGAATGAACATGTATAGTAGGATCTGTTGTAAGACTTGCTGAGTACCTTTGTACTCATGTTGCTTCAACTACTGTTTTCAGACGACAACACCGCCCCTTCCGATGGGTTCTATGTAGAACTCGACGACGACGAGTGACTTGCCACCCAGGTGGTGATCTAGGCTTGTGAAGGGCCTACGTAGATAGACAGGCTTCGTCAAGCCTTCTTTCTTTCTAGTGTCTGTACCCAGACAAGTTGCTTCCGCATGTGTTTGTATGATTGTATGACTTGAGTGTCGGGTCATGTGACCCCTATCTGTATGAACAAGTTATGTAAGGCTCTCTGGAGCCCTTTAAATAAAGTACTTTGAGTTGTAGAGTTTTGTTGTGATGCCATGTTGTATTTGCACATATCGAGCATATTGTGTGTATGATTGAAATGCTTGGTATGTGTGGGATCCGACAATCTAGTTGTTTATCCTTGGCAGCCTCTCTTATGGGGAAATGTAGTCTAGTGCCTCCTTGAGCCATAGTAGTCCGCTACAGCCCGGTTCACCGGAGTCCTGCTAGCCCAGCACTACTGCTCTGGACGCTTGACTGGCCGGCATGTGATTCATATCGTTCCTGTGTCTGTCCCTTCGGGGAAATGTCACGCGGTGACATCCGGAGTCCTGCCTAGCCTGCTACAGCCCGGGTTCCCGGAGTCCTGTTAGCCCAGTGCTACAGCCCGGATTCACACGCTGCTGACCGACACGTTCGATGTTGATTCATGTATGCCTGTCCCCATACGTTAGTGCCGCTTTGGGTTCACGACTAGCCATGTCGGCCCGGGTTCTCTGTCATATGGATGCTAGCGACATTGTCATATACGTGAGCCAAAAGGCGCAAACGGTCCCGGCCATGGTAAGGCGACACCCGTGGGAGTACCGTGCATGAGGCTGCAATGTGATATGAGGTGTTACAGGCTAGATCGGTGTGACTTAGAATCGGGGTCCTGACAGCGTTGGCATCAGAGCCGGACTGCCTGTAGGTGCGTTAAGCCAAACTGGTCGATGTCGAGTCTAGAAATGCTTTAGTTATATGTAGGGGAATTGATTGTGGGAGGGAACGTAAGGCGCTTTTACTCCTTTACCTTATGCCCTCTGATCTGAGTCATTCTCTTCTCATTCTACGTGGGTTAAGGACTAGGCTCTCTTCTCTCTATCAGGTTCACGTGTTACTAATCCGTAGTAACTTATAGGATTGTTGGTTCCATGCTTCGGTTCAGTTTCTACTACCTTAGTATGTTGTCGGTTGAACCAGAACCTTGATATGATGTTGTTGAGTGGTATTGCAAACTGTTGCGAATGTCTCAAATCTTTTTCCGAGCATTTACAGCCGTTATGCTGTCCGAATTCTCCTAGAAATACTAATGCCTTGCATTATTCCGTGCTTTCAGATGGCCACCCGTTCCCAGAATCAAGTGGTTCGTCTGACCCGGTGCCTCGGCGTACCTGGTCACATGGCCATGCTGGTCCAAGTGATGGTTGAGACAGGCTATCGGTGGTATCCCGAGTATACCGTCGAGGAGCAGTTTCGAGACTTTAATCAAAGCCAATATTTTTGCACAGTCAGGATTTACCCTTCCTATCCTGGAGCTACTGAACCCCTCCATTGCTCTTATGGACTTGGGGTTACCATCGAGATGTCCGTGCAGGACGCAGCTTACTCGATGATGACTATCATGCGAGCCAGAACTGCCTTGCTTCAGAACACTGACTTCAGCTATATGCCAGCATCACTCCCTGGGGCACAGGGGTACTATCAGGCTACCTACTGTGATCCTACCCATGAGGATTCACTACTCCGCACCACCACCGAGATGCTTGAGGACAAGGACCGTGAGAATTGTGCCTTGCGAATGGAGCTCTTTAATGCATGTTCTGATCACTGGGCCACTCTGACACGGTTTGCACCTGTCGTGCAGGCCGGGTATATGGACATGAGGGACTTGTACCCCGTGCCGTCCGGTCTGCCAGAATGTATGGAATGGCGTGATGTAGGAGGCATCACCCCTCCTCGTGGACCCCGTCTGCCACCGTTTGTTGGACCAAGGCCACACCCGAGTCCTTATGGACCACAAGCTCCACAGGACCGACTGTTTCCAGATGATCATGTTTAGCTCCCAGGACATGGTGGTGACTTCTATGAAGATTACTACGGAGACGTCTGAGTTGGTGGTAGTTCCACTAGTATTGTAACAGTTGTATTCCCCACAGTCCTGGTGTCTTGTGGGATACGACTTGGTGTGTATCACGTTCCGGAGGTGTAGAAAAATAATGTATATGAGCTTGGAATGCCTCTGATGAGATGTATCGTCTTCCATCGTAGCCGTACTCTAGCCTGGGCTTGTACTAAACTATGTATGGTGTGTATGACCGTTGGTATATATATGTCGGTTTCTATATTACCATGTCATACTGATGATCATCTCTGCATTCCGTGTTATCCATTACATTCCGCATTTCCCTGCCAAGATTTAGCCATCCTTGTCTAAACCGTTGTTTTGTTTCTCCTAGGATGGTTAACACCCGCAACAACCCTGCTGTCCAGGCGCAGGGTGAAGCCAATGCAGTTAGGGGGGAGAATCTGCCTCAACCGCCTTCTCTGGCCGAAGTCATGCTGGAGGCAGAAAGAAACAAGCGTGAGACTAACCGCTTGCTAGAGCGAATCGAGCAGAATACTGCATGTCATCAGAGGAACGACTTGGTGTCCATCAATGACTTTATCAAGTTGTACCCACCGAAGTTTAACCATTCCGTCGAGCCCCTCGATGTGGATGATTGGCTTCGCAGCATCACCCATAAGCTATGTTCTGCCAACGTAGACGAAGCTGATAAGGTTACCTACGCTGCCTACCACCTCGAAGGCCCTGCTAGCCTCTGGTGGGAAAACTTTGAGGCTATGCGCCCAGCCGGCCAAATAACTACTTGGGCTGAATTCAGTGAGGCTTTCCGTGAGCATCATATTCCGGAGGGTCTCATAGATCGTAAGCGGGAAGAATTCTGCAACTTCACCCAAGGCAGACTGACCGTGGATGCATACAGCCGTGCGTTTGGAAATCTAGCACGCTATGCTCCTGAAGAGGTATCCACCGATGCCAAGAAGCAGGCAAGGTTCCGTAAGGGACTTAGCCCCGAGCTTCGCCGTGATCTTCGTCTGCACGAGTGCACCTCTTTCCAGAAATTGGTCAATAAGGCCATCAGTGCTGAGATAGGACAGACTGACTATGACGCTACACGCAAGCACTCTCGCGATTTTGGTTCCTCATCCGGCTCCGGATCTCAGAAGCGCCGGGTCTGGATTCCAAACACTGCTCTGCCACCTAGGTTCACTCCGAGGCCATCCTTCGAGGCACCTCGCCCCAACCAGCAGTATGCACCGCCCAAGGTCTATGGTGGCCCCGCTGCTAATGCTGCTCCACGCCCCAATGTTGTGACATGCTTCAAGTGTGGAGAAACGGGTCACTATTTGCGCGAGTGCCCCCGAAACAACCCCAATCAACCTGGACAGTCCGTTGGCCGTGGTAAGCCAGTAGGAAAGACTTACTACGCCAAGCCAGCCACCACTGCACGTGGCCATGTCAACTATGTTTCAGCTGAAGAAACTCATGAGGATCCCAACGTCGTCCTTGGTACGCTCCTTGTTAATTGCCATCCGGCAACTGTTCTTTTCGATACTGGAGCATCTCATTCATTTATCTCTGAGAGCTATGCTCGATTGCACAACACCACATTTAGTGACATGCCCACCTCCATGGACATTCAAACTCCTGGTTCTAGATGGAAAACCTCTAGGATAAGCCATGGAAATGAAATTCTTGTCGACAGATTGGTCTTCCTTGCATCACTAATAGCTCTCAAGTCCTCGGACATAAATATCATCTTGGGTATGGACTGGATGTCAGCTCATTATGCTAAGATTGATTGCTTTACTAGAACTGTTCAACTCACCCATCCGTCGGGCAAGACAGTCAATGTTTTGACCCGGGTGTCTAAGCGTCAGCTTTACTCATTAAATGCCAACCCTCTTCCAGACCTTGAAGATGTTCCGGTAGTCCGTGACTTCCCGGATGTCTTTCCAGAAGAACTGCCAGGTATTCCACCTGACAGGGATGTCGAGTTCGTGATAGACCTTGTTCCAGGAACCGTCCCAATCTCTAGAAGACCTTATAAGATGGCACCCCTAGAGCTAGCCGAGCTTAAGAAACAACTCGATGAGTCCTTGAAAAAGGGTTTCATCCGTCCTAGTTCTTCTCTGTGGGCTTGCCCCGTCCTCTTCGTCAAGAAGAAGGATGGTACGGATCGGATGGTTGTAGATTACCGACCTGTCAACCTAGTCACTATCAAGAACAAGTATCCGCTCCCCAGGATCAACGACCTGTATGATCAGCTCGCTGGATCCTCAGTCTTCTCTAAAAAGGATTTGAGGTTGGGCTACCATCAAATCAAAATCAAGAACGGGGACATTCCTAAAACGGCCTTTGTTACTCGTTATGGCCAATACGAGTATACCGTCATGTCTTTCGGTTTAACCAATGCTCCAGCCACCTTCTCTCGGTTAATGAACTCAATCTTCAATGAGTATTCGGATAAATTCGTCGTAGTATACCTCGATGATATACTCATCTACTCCAAGAATGAGGAAGAACATGCCGAGCATCTAAGGCTAGTATTGACGAAACTTTGAGAGCATCGCCTTTATGCTAAATTCTCTAAGTGTGAATTCTGGTTGCCAGAAGTGACCTATCTAGGCCATGTAATCTCTGGTAAGGGTATTGCTGTCAATCCCGAGCGAGTTCAAGCCATCCTTGACTGGACTCCACCTGAATCGGTCAAGCAAGTTCGGAGTTTCCTTGGCTTAGCGAGCTACTGTCGCCGCTTCGTCGAGAATTTCTCCAAGGTTGCTAAACCTCTAACTGAACTCCTCAAGAAAGATAAAAGGTTCGAGTGGACCCCATAGTGCGAGTTCAGTTTTCAGGAACTGAAAAGACGCCTGACATCTGCTCCCGTACTCATACCACCAGATTTTTCTAAGGACTTTGTTATCTATTGCGACGCCTCGCGACAAGGACTAGGTTGCATACTCATGCAAGATCGTCACGTGATTGCCTACGCTTTCCGACAGTTGCGTCCACATGAGGATAATTATCCCACACATGATCTAGAGCTTGCAGCCGTAGTCCATGCACTCAAAACATGGCGACATTACCTTCTCGGTAATCGTTGCGAGATTTTCACTGATCACCAAAGTCTAAAATACATCTTCACCCAACCGGATTTGAATCTTAGGCAAAGACGTTGGGTCGAGTTGATCACAGATTACGACTTAGGAATAACTTACACCCCGGGCAAAGCCAACGTCATGGCTTATGCGCTAAGCCGTAAATCTTACTGTAACAACTTGATGTTACAACAAAGTCAACCACTTCTCCATGAGGAATTCTGTAAGCTTAACCTTCACATTGTTCCTCGGGGGTTCCCACCCTGGTGGCGAAACCTACCCTTACGGATCAGATCATCAAAGCTCAGAAGGTAGATCCGGGGATCTCTCGTATTAAAAGAAACATCAAGAAAGGAGTTGCGGATTGTTTCTTCGTTGATGACCAAGGTGTTGTGTTCTTTGGAGACCGCCTAGTGGTTCCCAAGGTACGCAACCTGAGGCGATTGATCCTTAAGGAAGCTCATGAATCTCCTCTCACCATTCATCCCGGTAGTACCAAAATGTATCAAGACCTACGCCAGAGGTTTTGGTGGACTAGGATGAAGAGAGAAATTGCTCAATACATTGCTAATTGCGACGTCTGCCGTCGTGTTAAAGCAGAGCATCAACGGCCTGCTGGCACCCTTCAGCCTTTGGCTATTCCTGAATGGAAATGGGATAAAATCGGTATGGATTTCATTACCGGGTTCCCCAGGACCAAGAGAGGGAATAATGCTATCTTCGTTGTTGTCGATCGTCTTTCCAAAGTAGCCCACTTCCTAACTGTTCGTGAGAGTATAACCGCGAACCAGCTAGCTGACTTGTACATCTCCCGAATAGTGTCTCTTCATGGTGTTCCATTGGAAATTAACTCAGACCGTGGAAGTCTCTTCACCTCTCGATTTTGGGAAAGTTTCCAGAATGCTATGGGAACTCGTCTCTCCTTTAGCACCGCCTTCCACCCTCAATCAAGTGGTCAGGTAGAACGAGTTAATCAAATTCTGGAGGATATGCTCCGAGCTTCTGTCATCTCTTTCGGCATGGATTGGGAGAAATGCCTTCCATTCGCCGAGTTCGCTTATAACAATAGTTATCAAGCTAGCTTGGGCAAAGCTCCTTTCGAGGTTCTCTATGGACGAAAATGTCGAACGCCTCTTAACTGGTCAGAAACCGGGGAAAGACAACTCTTTGGCCCGGATATGATTCAGGAAGCAGAAGAGCAGGTTCGCATTATTCGTGAGAAATTGAAAACATCCCAATCTCGCCAAAAGAGCCATTATGATCGCAAACATAAGGCTATGACTTTTGAGGTTGACGAGAAGGCTTACCTTCGGGTTACTCCTTTAAAGGGAACCCATCGATTCGGTATCAAAGGCAAATTGGCTCCTCGTTACATTGGACCCTTTCGCATTCTTGCCAAGCGAGGAGAAGTTGCCTACCAATTGGAACTACCTCCGCATCTTTCCAAGGTTCATGACGTCTTCCACGTTTCTCAACTCAGGCGTTGCTTCTCGGATCCTATCCGTGGAGTGGACCATGAAACGCTTGATCTCCAAGATAACCTCACATATCGGGAATATCCCGTTCGAATCCTTGATCAAGCCGAGCGTACCACTCGACGCCAAAACATCAAGTTTCTCAAGGTTCAATGGTCACACCACTCCGAGAAAGAAGCTACTTGGGAAAGGGAGGATCATCTTCGACTTGAGTACCCCACCTTCTTCCCAACGGATCCTAAATCTCGGGACGAGATTCTTTTGAGTGGGGGTGAGTTGTCACATCCTAGCTAGTTCATGCATTAGAGTGTTGCATCATGTCTACTTTTCACAGAAACTTGAAATGGGGATGCCAGAAACCCCCAGCACCCCCCCTGAACACAACTAGGGTTTACTAAAATCCTCTTCAATGAACCTGAAATGCCCTCCATAAATGTTCACCATCTTTGGTCCTGGCTAAAACCTCTGCCAAAAATGGTTTCATATTTTTGGAGGCCATTCTGGATTTTTGCACCAAATCATAAGTATTTGCATTTGGGCAATTTAAATCCTATAAATATTTTTAAATGCCCAAATAATCTTGAAGGTATTTTTAGGCTGTTGAGAACATTTTCAAATGTGCCTCTGAATATTTTCAGGTTTTTCCTAAATGGAATAGTATTTCTACTATTTCAAAACACAGAACAGAAACAAATAAAAAGAAAAATAGAAAGCAGAGAAGGAACTTACCTGGCAGCCCACCTGGCGGCCCAGCACTGTGCTGGCCCATGGCCAGTCAGCTGCTTGCTCCCGCCAGAGCAGGCACAGAGGTGACGCCGGCGTGCGCGAGCTCGCCACGGCGCCACCTGCTTGCCGCCTAACCCGTGGACGAGCTGGACGACCTCCACGTCGCGCCCCCGAGCCCCTGGACACCCCCATTCGCCCCCATCGCCTCTTCCTCGCTCTCTCTCGCCATGGCCGACGCAGCCGCTGCCACCTCGCCGGAGTAGCCGTAGCCACCGTTGTCCCCGCGTCACCTGACCGTGTCCAGCAGCTTTGCCGTCGCCTTCTCCGTCGAGCAAGTCGAGGCCCGAGCACTCGCTTGCCCCGAAGCCACTGCTTCGACCTCGCCTTCACCGCCCACCGCCGGAGATCCCCTTCGCCGTCACCACCGCAGCAGTTCGTCCCCGACAGCGCCACCTAGCTCATCGCCTCTGCCGTGAGCTTCTGCCCCTTCCCCATCCTCTCATTCTCGCTGCCGCCCATTGCGTCAACCGTAACCAGCAGCACCGCACACGCCGCCGCACGAGCTCGTCGCCGACGAGGCTCCGGCCATCCAACGGTCGCACCACCATGGCCGTTAGCTTCACTGCATCGCCAGGAGCCCGTAGCACCATCGCACGCCCCTCGCCATGCTCTCTAGCGACGGGTTCGACTACACCCGTACCCCGGCAACCGCACGGCTCGTCGCCGGCGTCGATTCCGGCGACCCCGAGCTCCACCACCACCACCTGTCGATGCGGCTCGTTCCCAGCTGCGTGTAGATGCTCTCTGCTGCCCATTTGGTCGCCGGAGCACGGATCCCGCACCCCACCTCCGCGTCTGGACGTCGCCGGCGGCTAAACGCCGGCGAGTCAGCGTGGTTTGACCACTGGTTGACCCCCCCAGAGTCACTGACAAGTGGGGCCCGCCTGCTAATTAACCTGGGTTAGATTTAAGTTAATCCTAATTAGTTAATTATCTAACAGTGACACTGACACAGAGGACCCACACGTCAGGTTTGACCTGGACGACCCCGTTGACCGCTGACGTCATCATGACACACTGCTGACGTAATAAGTAACTTAATTACTGGAATTATTCTTATACAGGAAATTCCAGAAATTATCACAAACTTCAAAAGATCATAGAAAATAATCTATAGCTCAGAATGAAAAGATTAATATATGAAAAATGATCAGAAAAATCCATTCTATCCATCTATACTCGTTTCATGCATGTTTAAGCAAGTTAACCTACTGTTTAATGCAGAACAAGATAAAGCACTAACATGGGCCATTTATGAACTTGGAATTTGAATCTTTGATTCAAAATAGTCCAAACCCATGTGGTCTTAGTTGCCTTAGCCCAATACATCCATTTTGCCATGTCTCATGCATGCATCATATTGTTGCACTTGCTTGGTGTTGATTGTGCTTCGATGTGTTCATTGTGGTAGGTTCTGCCTCCGAGGATATTCACGAGTATCCAACTGAAGGGCAGTATCCCACCACCACTCCGTCAGGCAAGCAACCCGTTGATCATTTCGATACAAACCCATCTTCTCGCTTCTGCTCTCATTTACTGCATTAAGACAACGCGATTCAAACTGCTGTGTGTTGCGGTAGTTGAACCCACTTTCCTTTGCATGACCTGTCATTGCCATAGTAACTAGATGAAACCCACTAGCATGTGTAGTAGTTGATTGAGCCATGTTGTGTTCCTACAATGCTATGCTTGCTACGCTTAGAGTCGTGTCAGGTCTGGCTCATCAGGGTGATGAACTAGAGTGAAAGCGTGTGTCGGTAATGAGAGTGAGGTGTTGAATACGATTTGGTAAAGGTATCGATGGGAGGCCATGTAGGAGTACATGGTGGGTTGTTTCATTGAGACCGTCCCTAAGAACTGAGATCTGTATGCGTGATTTAAGATTCAGCTACTACCACGCATTGGGCCCGAAACCAATGGACCCCCTCGGCTTCTTAATCACCCTTGTCCTCTGTCCAGGAGTTGCACGTAGTTTCTGGTGTTTGTAGTAAGCTGGAGGCCGTGGACAGCGCTGACCAAGGGGTGGGCTGTGATGCGGTAGGCTCGTGGCCCGGTGTACCGAGTCGCCCGTTTGGTGTCTCGGGAACCCTGCACACATCGTTCGGGGCCGTATGTGGAAACCTCGGTCGGACTCCCTGCGGATGGAACCTGAATAGCCGATAAACCTGGACTAGAGACTCGAGTGTTTAGGTAGGCTGTGGCCGACACCCTCGCTGGGCTTCCGCTTAAAGGTTGCCGAGTACACATTGTGTAAACGGTGGTAAGTGGTGAGAGCGTGTGTGACGAAGTACACCCCTGCAGGGTATAAAACTATTCGAATAGCTGCGTCCGCGGTAAAGGACTACTTGGTCGCTTATGCAGTTCATAGACAAGTAAATGGATACTACTAAAAGTCTCAAGATAAGTGTGAGTACCGCGGATGGCCCTCTCGTGGGATGACGAGTGAGGTCCACGGTGGAGTATTGAAATGGTGATTAGTGGACTCGTGTACGAAAACTATTTCACAAGTGGTGTCTCGTAGGATAGCTTAGCCAAGAGTCAAAGCTGGCTTGCTGCAATAACCCCACTACCTTCTTGAGAATGAACATGTATAGTAGGATCTGTTGTAAGACTTGCTGAGTACCTTTGTACTCATGTTGCTTCAACTACTGTTTTCAGACGACAACACCGCCCCTTCCGATGGGTTCTATGTAGAACTCGACGACGACGAGTGACTTGCCACCCAGGTGGTGATCTAGGCTTGTGAAGGGCCTACGTAGATAGACAGGCTTCGTCAAGCCTTCTTTCTTTCTAGTGTCTGTACCCAGACAAGTTGCTTCCGCATGTGTTTGTATGATTGTATGACTTGAGTGTCGGGTCATGTGACCCCTATCTGTATGAACAAGTTATGTAAGGCTCTCTGGAGCCCTTTAAATAAAGTACTTTGAGTTGTAGAGTTTTGTTGTGATGCCATGTTGTATTTGCACATATCGAGCATATTGTGTGTATGATTGAAATGCTTGGTATGTGTGGGATCCGACAATCTAGTTGTTTATCCTTGGCAGCCTCTCTTATGGGGAAATGTAGTCTAGTGCCTCCTTGAGCCATAGTAGTCCGCTACAGCCCGGTTCACCGGAGTCCTGCTAGCCCAGCACTACTGCTCTGGACGCTTGACTGGCCGGCATGTGATTCATATCGTTCCTGTGTCTGTCCCTTCGGGGAAATGTCACGCGGTGACATCCGGAGTCCTGCCTAGCCTGCTACAGCCCGGGTTCCCGGAGTCCTGTTAGCCCAGTGCTACAGCCCGGATTCACACGCTGCTGACCGACACGTTCGATGTTGATTCATGTATGCCTGTCCCCATACGTTAGTGCCGCTTTGGGTTCACGACTAGCCATGTCGGCCCGGGTTCTCTGTCATATGGATGCTAGCGACATTGTCATATACGTGAGCCAAAAGGCGCAAACGGTCCCGGCCATGGTAAGGCGACACCCGTGGGAGTACCGTGCGTGAGGCCGCAATGTGATATGACGTGTTACAGGCTAGATCGGTGTGACTTAGAATCGGGGTCCTGACAAAACAAGTCAAAGAACATCTTCGACGGTCCGCCGTACAGAAGAGAAAAGCGATCGGTGAAGAAGTAGCTCGGCTCCTAGCATCTGAGTTTATCCGAGAAATTTACCACTCCGAGTGGCTAGCCAATGTTGTCATGGTCCCCAAGAAGGACGACTCACTTCGCATGTGCATTGACTTCAAGCATATCAATCGGGCCTGCCCGAAAGATCACTTTCCTCTCCCCCGCATTGATCAAATAGTCGACTCGACTGCAGGGTGTGAGCGCTTCTCCTTTTTGGACGCTTATTCCGGGTATCACCATATCCGACTGTATGGACCCGATGAGATAAAAACAGCTTTCATCACTCCATTTGGGTGCTTCTGTTATGTCACCATGCCATTCGGCCTGAAGAATGCTGGAGCCACATTTATGAGGATGATTCAGAAGTGTTTACTCACTCAAATCAGTGAGAATGTGGAAGCATACATGGATGACATTGTGGTCAAGTCACGTAAAGGTTCCAACCTGCTGGCTGACCTTGCTGAAACTTTTGCCAACCTCAGAAGGTATGATATCAAGCTTAATCCATCAAAGTGCACATTCGGAGTTCCGGGCGGAAAATTACTCGGTTTTCTCGTTTACGAACGAGGGATCGACGCTAACCCAGAGAAAGTTGGTGCCATTCTCCGAATGAAATGCCCTGTGCGTGTGCACGATGTTCAGAAGCTTACAGGTTGTTTGGCCGCCTTAAGTCGATTCATTTCTCTCCTCGATGAAAAGGCATTGCCTCTTTACCGACTGATGAAGAAGTCTGATAAGTTCGAGTGGACTCCTGAAGCTGATGCAACATTTGCAGAGCTCAAAGCCCTGCTTTCCACCCAGCTGGTGCTTGCTGCCCCAATCAGCAAAGATCCTTTATTGCTTTACATTGCAGCCACTGGACAAGTCGTCAGTACAGTACTTACGGTCGAGCAGGAAGAAGAAGGAAAAACCTATAAAGTTCAGCGCCCAGTATATTATGTTTCTGAAGTTTTGACTCCATCAAAGCAAAGATATCCACATTATCAGAAGCTTGTTTATGGGGTTTATATGACCACGAAGAAGGTTGCACATTATTTCTCTAACCACTCCATTATAGTCGTCAGCGACGCTCCATTATCAGAGATTCTGAACAACAGAGATGCAACTGGTCGAGTGGCCAAGTGGGTGATTGAACTTCTTCCCTTGGATATCAAGTTTGAGGCAAAGAAAGCTATCAAGTCCCAAGCAATAGCAGATTTCCTCGCCGAGTGGATCGAACAGCAACTGCCGACTCAAGTCCATTCGGAGCACTGGACCATGTTCTTTGATGGTTCCAAGATGTTGAATGGTTCCGGTGCTGGGGTGGTACTGGTATCTCCCCGAGGAGACAAGCTCAGATATGTTCTCCAGATTCACTTTGATTCCTCCAATAATGAAGCAGAATATGAAGCACTCTTATATGGATTACGTATGGCCATCTCACTCGGCGTCCGTCGCCTCATGGTCTACGGGGACTCAGATTTGGTAGTCAATCAAGTGATGAAGGAGTGGGACGTCAGAAGCCCAGCTATGACTGGTTACTGCAATGCGGTGAGGAAGTTGGGAAAGAAATTTGAGGGGTTAGAGCTCCATCATATACCCCGACTGAAAAATCAAGCAGCCGATGATCTAGCAAAGATAGGTTCCAAGAGGGAATCCATTCCCAGCAACGTGTTTTTGGAACACATTCATACACCTTCAGTTCAAGAAGATCCTTTCACTGAAGAGCCCCCGCAGCCTAAGAGCGCCACAGATCCGACTGAAGTCGAAGTCCCAGCCGTGGTCGACCTGATCATGGAGGTTTTGGTCATCACTCCCGACTGGACAGTGCCATACATTGCGTATATCCTTAGGAAAGAACTCCCAGAGGATGAAGAAGAGGCTCGACAGATCGTCCGTCGATCCAAAGCCTTTACTCTGATAAAAGGACAACTGTTTAGGGAAAGTGTAACCGGAGTCAGCCAGAAATGCATCACACCAGAAGAAGGTCAAGTGATCCTCAATGACATCCACTCGGGGACCTGTGGTCACCATGCGTCCTCTCGGACCATTGTGGCCAAAGCATACCGAGCCGGATTTTATTGGCCACGAGCAAATGAAATGGCGAAAGATATAGTCGACAAATATGAAGGCTGCCAGTTTTACTCCAATATTTCCCACAAGCCTGCGTCAGCCCTGAAGACTATTCCACTCGTCTGGCCCTTTGCTGTTTGGGGATTGGATATGATTGGACCCCTGAGGACTGGTAGGAGCGGCTTCACTCATGTGCTTGTAGCAGTCAACAAGTTTACCAAATGGATTGAAGCCAAGCCTATCAAGAATCTTGAAGCCAGTACTGCCGTCAGCTTCATCAGAGAATTGACATTCAGATATGGAGTTCCGCATAGCATCATCATTGACAACAGGTCGAACTTCGATTCTGATGAGTTCAGATCCTTCTGTGCTTCCCAAGGCACACGAGTCGACTATGCTTCAGTCGCCCACCCCCAGTCGAATGGACAAGCAGAAAGAGCAAATGGCTTGATTCTCAAAGGACTGAAACCCCGACTGATGCGTGATCTCAAGCACGCATCAGGCACCTGGGTTGATGAACTTCCATCAGTTCTTTGGGGATTGAGGACAACTCCCAATCGGTCGACTGGCCGAACTCCATTCTTCTTGGTTTATGGAGCTGAAGCTGTCCTACCGAGTGACTTGCTTCACAATGCACCCCGAGTCGAGCTCTTCTCTGAAGATGAAGCAGAACAGGCCCGACAAGACGCAGTCGATCTCCTAGAGGAGGAAAGAGAGATGGACTTAATCCGGTCGACCATTTATCAGCAAGACTTGCGTCGATTCCACGCCAGAAACGTGAGGGGCCGGGCCTTTCAAGAGCGAGACTTGGTTCTTCGAGTGGATCAGCAGAAACCACACAAGCTCGCCCCTGCTTGGGAAGGTCCCTTCATTGTCACCAGAGTTCTCCACAATGGAGCATACCATCTTTACAATGTCGAGCATCAGAAAGACAAGCCACGGGCTTGGAACGTGGAGCTGCTCCGCCCCTTTTATACTTAAGTACTCATTCGGATGAGATGTAATAAGAAATACCTTTGTAGTTTGTTTATCAAAGACAAGAGCTTTACGGTCTTCCTAAATGGTTGTTGTTACTTTTGTTTGCGTCTGAAATCCCCCAGTGGGTGACTTTGCCGCGAATCCGTTTCGCCTAAGTTTGAAAAATCCTACCGAGTGGTGAGCAAACCTCTCACTCGGGGGCTTAGCTGCGAATCCGTTTCGCCTAAGTGTGTAAAATCCTACCGAGTGATGAGCAAGCCTCTCACTCGGGGGCTTAGCTGCAGTCCAGTACTTGCCTAAGTTTGAAAATTCCTACCGAGTGGCGAGCAAGCCTCTCACTCGGGGGCTTAGCTGCAGTCCAGTACTCGCCTAAGTTTCAAAAATCCTACCGAGTGGTGAGCAAGCCTCTCACTCGGGGGCTTAGCTGCAGTCCAGTACTCGCCTAAGTTTGTAAAATCCTACC
>NC_057796.1:318066220-318066641 GCF_018294505.1 Triticum aestivum | reverse complement strand
ATCCTACCGAGTGGTGAGCAACCCTCCCACTCGGGGGCTTAGTTGCAGCCCAGTACTCGCCTAAGTTTGTAAAATCCTACCGAGTGGTGAGCAACCCTCCCACTCGGGGGCTTAGCTGCAGTCCAGTACTCGCCTAAGTTTGTAAAATCCTACTGAGTGGTGAGCAACCCTCCCACTCGGGGGCTTAGCTGTAGTCCTATACTCGCCTAAGTTTGTAAAATCCTACCGACTGGTGAGCAACCCTCCCACTCGGGGGCTTAGCTGCAGTCCAGTACTCGCCTAAGTTTAAAAAAACCTACCAAGTGGTGAGCAACCCTCCCACTCGGAGGCTTAGCTGCAGTACAGTACTTTCCTAAGGTTTAAAGTATGTCCCTATCGGCAAGGACGACGAGGTACAGGTCGACCGCGGCCTTCTTCTCCG
>NC_057796.1:318043393-318066124 GCF_018294505.1 Triticum aestivum | reverse complement strand
CCTCCCACTCGGGGGCTTAGCTGCAGTCCAGTACTCGCCTAAGTTTGTAAAATCCTACCGAGTGGTGAGCAAGCCTCTCACTCTGGGGCTTAGCTGCAGTCCAGTACTCGCCTAAGTTTGTAAAATCCTACCGAGTGGTGAGCAACCCTCCCACTCGGGGTCTTAGCTGCAGTCCAGTACTCGCCTAAGTTTGTAAAATCCTACCGAGTGGTGAGCAACCCTCCCACTCGGGGGCTTAGCTGCAGTCCAGTACTCGCCTAAGTTCGAAGTCCATCCCCATCCGCAAGGACGACGAGGTGCAGGTCGACTGTAACCTTCTCCTTCGGAGCTGCGCCACAAGTACAACATGTGCTCCTGCCCTATCCGCAAGGACGATGAGGTACAGGTCAACTGTAACCTTCTCCTTCGGAGCTGCGCCACAAGTACAACGTGTGCTCCTGCCCTATCCGCAAGGATGACGAGGTACAGGTCCACTGTAATCTTCTCCTTTGGAGCTGCACCACAAGTACAACGTGTGCTCCCTCCCTATCCGCAAGGACGATGAGGTGCAGGTCGACTGCGACCTTCTCCTTCGGAGCTGCATCTCAAGTACAAAGATTATTCCAATTGAAGAAGCAAAATCCACTCGAAGGCAAACACAAGCATATTCAGAGATAAACCAAGTTCAGATAAATCCTAAAGTTCCGGACGACGGATCAAAAGTATTCGAGCATCAAGCTGAAGAAGTTTAACGATTACACAATCACTCGGCATTCCGAGGCAAATAAAGGTGGAGCATAATGTTTTTCGGTCACGCGTCAGGAGAAGGACTGGCTGGGTCGCAGAAACTGTCAAGGTCTATGCTGTCTACAATACGAGTGGCAGCGTCAAGGAAAGTGTCCATGAAGGATTGGAAGGTGTGCCTCTTTGTGTTAGCAACCTTGAGCTCCGCCAGCTTGTCTTCTTTGACGTCTTTGCAGTGCACTCGAACCAAGGACAACGCGACATCAGCGCCACAGCGAGCAGATGACTTCTTCCACTCTTGCTCTCGGTCAGGTATTTGATTCAGTCGAGCCATCAGAGACTCGAGGTCTTGAGACAGTTCCGCCTGAGGCCAGAGTTCGGCATCAACCCGAGTCATCGCTGCCTTCAGGCGAGCAAGATAAGCAACCGCGCTGTCCATGCGAGATTCCAACCGCAGCACATTCATCGCAACATCATCCTTGACTGGACAGTTTATGGGATCGAGACCCGTCTCGACCCGCCCAGTTTCTGCTTCAAAGTCTTGGCAAAGCTCTACACAGTCGAGTAAATGATGAGTCGACGATATAATCAAGCTGGACAGTCGACAGTAGTAAGTCAGTCAATAATCAGTACCTTCAAGTTTTAGGACCAGCTTTGCGGCAAGCTGGCCCAGATAAGACTCCAACGCGCCCTTCTTGGCGTTGATGCTCCCAAGCTCATCAGTCAGCCTGTCCTTGTCTTTCTTCAGTCGCTTGACCTCCCGATTGGCGTCAGAGACAGCAGTCTTCAGTTTGGAGTTCTCCTCTTCTAACTTGCCGACTCAAGCAAGCTTCTTGTCAGCAAACGTCGTTTTCTCTCGCGCTTCCTTCTGTGCAACAGCAAGATCCAGATCCTTCTTCTCCAAAGCCTGCTTCATTTTCTCTAAAGAAATAACATTCTTCAGACGAGCTTGGAGCTGACGGTTTTCACTACATACATCTGCTCGAGTGGAGTCACTCGGTTCAAAAAATGGAAAAGAAAAGGGCTGGCAGTGAGAAAGACAGTTGACGATTGGTTACCTCCCATGGCAGCTACTTCATCACGAGCAGTCTTGAGATTCTTCTGGGCCAATTCCAGATCAAGGTTGAGGCTGATTTGCTGCTTGTTCATTGCGGAAAGCTGAGCCCCAAGATCACAAAATTTCTGCAGTTTAAGCCATATCAGTTGACCGAGATAAAAAGACATCACAGTGATAGCTACTCTAAGACTACCGCCGAATCAAACATTCAACGGCAGTCTCGGGGACTACACCCAGTGGGTGCACTTGGCGTGCCCCCACTGGTTTGAATAAACACTCGACATGGTCTGCCCAGTGCAAAAAAAAGGCAGTTCTCAGACCATAGTCGACTACCCGCAGTCAACCACGGTCTCGGGGACTACACCCAGTGGGTGCACTTAGCGTGACCCCACTGGCTCTGGTGTCATTCGACCTGGCCAGTCCAGACCGAGTGACAAAATTCGGATTCTCAGACCACAGTCGACTGCCCGCAGTCAACTATGGTCTCGGGGACTACACCCAGTGGGTGCACTAAGAGTGCCCCCACTAGTTCAAAGATTCAATCCAAGACGACTCAAATTGACTCGTGCAACTTCAAAACAGTCACACCCCAGTGGGTGATCGGACGAGAAATATGATCAATCGGAAATCAACTAACCTGGACATTGGTCTGCAGAGCAGCTCCGGCGTTGAAGGCCACCTGACTGGCCTCATGCACCACTTTCATTTGCCCCATCACAAGGTTCAACTGAAGAAGAGCTTCCTTGGCGGCAGACGGCGGGTCGTCCGGGGTTTGATACGCAGTGAAAAGCGATGATGGCAGAGCAGTCGGAGCAACCGCTAGGTCTGATGCGTGGGGTTGTATTGGTACAGCAGAAGTCTGAGCAGCTGATCCTGATGGGCAATCAGTCGACAGCGGGATAGCAAAAGTGACGTTGGTACGTGTCGGATCTGACGATCGTTCGACTGCCGTCCCAGGCGTCTCAGTCGACTGAGGAACCTGGGCCTCAGGCGCTTTCCCGCTCAGTTCCTTGTCCCTCCTCCTCCTTCCCCTCAGCGGTACTTCTTCTTCATCGTCCGGGAGCACAACAACATCCCGTGGCGCTGCAACAAATAGAGAAAGCCAAGGAGATAGCTGACAAACAATCCAGTCATCCAAATAAACTCGAGTCGGGCAGACTTACTGGCTTTGGAGGTAGCTGCGTCGTCGGTTTCCTCATTGTCTGGGGTCTTGTCGATATCCATATCAGTCGCAGCCGAGGCCGGGCTGTAAAAGTTCATCATCCACTCGGTCAGTATAAGAGAATCGGTCAGAACAAGAAAATACGGGGAAAACATTTACCCAGAAGCAACAGGAACGTCCATCTTGATTCTAGGCAAGGTCTTCCGAGCCTTTGAAGGATTGATCTTGGGCTGCTTGGTGACCTTCTCAGCCAATTCTGGAGTCGAAGACCGAGCGCGCTTTTGAGATGGAGCGCTCGAGGCCACAGCCTTGCCGCGCCTGCCCGCGGGATCATGGTGCTGCTTGGATCGACGTTCAGAACGAGGTGGTGAGTCGGCTACCTCCTCGTCGTCCGACTCATCACTCTCATCTTCATCATCGTCGGCTGGTGACTCCCACTCGCCGCTCTCCTCCGCGCTGTCCTCGCCTTCATGGTACTGCTCCAGAGCTTGTTCGCCATTGGGCATTGAGTACATCTCTGTATAAATCTACAAAACAGGGAGCCGAGTGGAAATCAGTCGAATCAACAAACAATCAGAAAACACATCCAAATTCAATCAGTTGTAATGGCCCGACCTTGTCTGGCTGGTTGCTGTCGCTGAAAGGTTTGACTCTCCTGGCGCCCCTGGGGTTGTCCTTGTTCCCGGTGATGCCCCTCAGCCACTCGGCCATGTTTTGGCCGTCACCTCCTCCGGATGAACCCGAGCGGTATCACCAGCCCCGGAGTACATCCACATGGAGTGGTCACGAGCTTGGAGTGGTTGAATGCGCCGACTGAGGAACACCTCCAGCAGATCCATGCCGGTGACACCTTGGTTGATCAGTTGAACTACCCTCTCGACCAACATGCCCGTCTCCGCCTTCTCCGCGGCGGTCACTTTCAACGAAGATCGAGTCTGAACACGATCAAAAGAGAAAGGGGGAAGTCCAGTCGAGTGGCCTGGGGTCGCGATATCCTGGCAATAGAACCAGGTCGACTGTCAGCCCCTGACCGACTCAGGAAGAGTCATCGAAGGGAAGGAACTCCTCTTCCTCTTCTGAGTACCCAGACCCCCACACATCTGGATAACATGGGTTTTCTCGTTGTTCGAGTTCGCTTTCTTCACTGTTTGGGAGCGGATAGTGAAAATGTGCTTAAAAAGACCCCAGTGCGGTCGACACCCCAGGAAATTCTCGCACATGGACACAAATGCGGCAAGATATGTGATGGTGTTGGGAGTGAAATGATGGAGTTGAGCCCCGAAGAAATTCAAGAAGCCTCAAAAGAAGGGGTGTGGAGGAAGCGAGAAGCCACGGTCGACATGAGTGACGAGCAGAACACACTCACCCGGTCGCGGCTATGGCTCCGTTTCCCCCTCTGGCAGCCGCGCAGACTCATGGACGATCAGCCCTAGCTCGGCCATATCGTCCAAGTCTTCCTGCTGAAGAGAGGATCGGATCCAATCTCCCTGGATCCAACCCGACGGCAGCCCCGAGCACGATGAAGATCCCCGATTCGCCTTCTTGCTTTTCGCTGCCCCCGTCGCCTTCTTTGCGCGTTCCAGCGCCGCCGTTCTCTCCTTCCCCATGGCGGCGGAGCGGCGGCGTCGAGAGTGGAGAAGCCGGACAAGGTAAAGGAGCAAGAGGGAGAAGAAGGAGAATAGGCACACACAGTGCGGACGCCTCGGCCTCGCCGCTTTTAAGGGCCTACTTCCGAGTGGCTGACGCGTGGGTCCGGGCGATCCTGTCAAATCCCTTAACAGTCGCACACGGGATACGTGGCGAAAAAGGTGGCGCGGAAATCGAAACGCCCTACTTATCTACTCCGCTTACCATGGCGCGCTCCGCCTGGCGCGCTTCCACCAAAATTTCGAATCCCGTGAAATCCGGGATCCTCTACAACCGATCACGCCAAAGATTCCATGTCAAAGATAACACTCGACGCATGACGTTATAAAACCAGTCGGTCATTTCTAAATCGACCAAGGCGACTGAAATGAAGCTGAAATTCCAACAAGTGGCATCCATTTGGAGATGAAAGCAAGAGCCAGAGCAAGGTCAACTTCAACCTTCTTTTCACTCGGACCTCAATCCATTTGGGGGCTAATGATGAGGACATAGATCTGGGATAGGGTAATAGGCCTGACCTATACCTCCTACCTAAGGTCCTTGTCCTAGAAGCAAAGAGGTTCAGGAGTAAATAGAGGGGACCCAACGAAGGTGTCGAATGCAATCCACTCGACCTACCATTCACTCGACGACCCCCCATGTTTATGTCACTCAACCACTAGACCACTCGACGTGCAGAAGACCTAAAGCCACTCCGCGCAGCAACGGTCGGGCATTTACTCTTAGACTTAATAGTCATTTATATTACTTTACTACAGACGTTACCTGTAACGCTCCTTCTTTATGAACATTGAACTCCTTGTAACGTGGGCTGGCTGGGGTCCTGGCGCACTCTATATAAGCCCCCCTCCACTGGCACAAGGGTTCGCATCCCCTGTAACACACACGCATATAATCCAGTCGACCACCTCCGGGCTCCGAGACATAGGGTTGTTACTTCCTCCGAGAAGGGCCTGAACTCGTAAAACTCGTGCGTACAGCTTCTCCATAGCTAGGACCTTGCCTTTACATCCCTACCCCCCATTCTACTGTCAGACTTAGAACCACGACACCCGGCACCTCGGCCAAGAGAAGCCAAAATCCATGGTAGCCCTCACGACACTTATGACCCGCTTTTGCGCGGGCGAAGATAGCTGGTTGGCTCATAGTACCAATACAGCAAGCAAGCCTGGCATATCAGAAGCCAGGGATAGCAACGGCAAACCACGACACAACAAACACAAGCGCCACAAATATGGTGAAAACGCCGAAAATACGGCAGTTAATGCCGGGTTCAGGAGCTCAAAGTCCGGTCAGCGGAAAGGGCCACCCAAAAATAAAAATCTGGGTCCATCCAGTCTGGACCGCATACTCGATCGCCAATGCCAAATTCATGGCACCCCAGAAACGCCAGCCACCCATACCAACAGAGAATGCTGGGTCTTCAAACAAGCCGGCAGGACAGGCGCCAAAGATGAATGGGGGTCTCAAAGCGACGATAGCGACGAACAGCCCAGATCACCGAACACAGGAGGGCAAAAGAAATTTCCCCCGCATATTCAATCGGTGAATGTGGTAAATACCACCCAACTTACCAACTCGGACCAGATATGCACCCTTAGGGATGGCGACTCAATGAAACTAGTCGTCCCACAATATAAACTAGGGTCGGTCACCTTCAACTGCATGGATCGTCCGGTTAACGCCAATCAGGGCAATCCAGCCGCACTAGTCCTCGACCCAATAATAGACGGGTTCCATTTCACTCGAGTCCTTATGGACGGAGGTAGCAGTCTAAATCTGCTTTACCAGGACACAGTGTGCAAGATGGGCATCGATCATTTGGCGATCAAACCCACTAAAGCCACTTTCAGAGGCATTATACCCGGTGTGGAGGTTAGCTGTACAGGTTCCATTGCCCTTGAGGTAGTCTTCGGATCACCAGAAAATTACCGTATCGAAGAGTTAATCTTCAAAATCGTCCCTTTCCGCAGTGATTATCAAGCACTGCTCGGACGAACCGCGTTCGCTCGATTCAACACAGTGCCACATTATGCCTACCTGTAAGCTCAAGATGCCCAGTCCACGCGGCGTCATCGCGGTTAATGGCAAGGCCGAACCTTCCCTCGGCACCAACAAATACACCACTGCCTTAGCAGCAGAAACAACGAGCACCACCTCGCAGCCGAACCTCAAGTTGACGACCAGGCTCCCGGACCCCGTCAAGGGACTCCGAACTACTTCGCGGAAGGATAGCTCGGCTCGTCCAGAGCTCAACTAAACACTCCGGCGAAGGCCAAGACAGGCCGAACTCAGCGGCTCAACCGCCCTCCGGCACGTAAATATTTCTTACATTCCCTTCGCAGGTTCACCTTTGCGCCGACCAGGACGGGCTACACGGAGGCAGCTTGAACGCGTAAGGGAATACTTAGACATTCCCCGCAGTGACCATCCGGCTATATTATGGATCCACATTTAGCCTCTTCCCCCTGGTCTCAGCAGGTTCCGCAATCATATTCCTTTTTTATCACATTACTTGTACCCATACGCATAGACGTACTATTCAAATACAACATGTGGATTTATATGACGTTTACCTGCTGTTATTTCTCATTGAAATCATTTTGTCAAGTGGCATCCGTACATAGCGATATGCCTTAAAATATGCCAGGGGCTTTGTTTTACCCATAACACGGCAATAAAGTCCGAACACCTTCACGGAAGTTCGGCACCCCGAACCTATAGCATTATATGCATCAGCTCCGAATCATGTCTTGGGTCAATAGTTGGGTTTGCCCGGCTCCCATGTTTTGGTACCTTACGTTCCGCTATGTCGGCTAAGGTAGCACTGGGAGAACCACTGCGATTGTGTCCCGGTTCTTCCGGACGAGCACCTTAGTAGAGAAAGCCGAAAACTGACTATCATGATACGGCGAGAGCTGGTCAGCTATTCGAGAGGTCACAAAATCTTTAAGGATTTCTCCCGCATAATGCCATAACCAATGCAGCGTGCGATGGATCGGTTTTTTTTCTTCGATCAGGTGCTTATAGAGCCCCTAGTACGGTCTTCCGAACACCAGGGGCTGCGCTGACCATACTAAAGCTCCTATGGCTAAGTGAGAGTGATAAAGCCCTATAGTCCGATTGCCTGGTTCGTTGTGCTGAGCACCTCCTTCGAAGGACCCAAAACTGGGATAAAGAGTGCTCACATTTATCCCGAACACCCCCGTACTTCTTACGTGGGGGCAGAAGCCGACGACTGGCCAACTCTCAGGTTTAACATATAAAATGGCCGCACAGGAGGGTAAACTTTTATATAACAGGCGACAAATAAATGACCTTGTTCAAACGTTACAAAGGATAACATGATTGGCACTCATGGAAATATAATGTCCTTGGTGCATAGCTCCGCTGCAAGGTAGGATCCTTTCAGGAAACTCCCATAATATAATTCGGGCTTGCGGTGCTCCTTCCCCTCTGGCGGTCCTTCGGTCATCAGCTTTTCGACATCCATCTTCCCCCAGTGCACCTTTGCGCGGGCGAAGGCCATTCGCGCATCTTCTATACAAACCGACTGCTTGATGACGTCAAGTCGAGGGCAAGCGCTTACAAGCCGCTTCACGAGCCCGAAGTAGCTGCTTGGAATCGGCTCGACAGGCCATAGCCGGATAACCAGATATTTCATGGCTAGTTCCGCCGCCTTATGCAGTTCGATCAGCTGTTTCAGTTGATCGGCAAAAGGCACCGGATAATTCGGCGCCAAATACTGCGACCGGAAGAGCTTATCTACGGTGTTCCTTTCTTCGGCTTGGTAGAATTGGGCGGCATCGGATATGCTGCAAGGCAGCTCGGCAAATACCCCTGGAGAAATCCGAATTCAAAATTAGAAACATAATTTTCTCCTCAAATACTTGCTTTACATGGAAAAAGCCTTACCCGCTGCGATCTTCCTTGCCTCTTGGATCCCCTGCAGGGCGCTTTGGGTTTCCCCCCGGGCATCGCTCGTGGCCTGATGCGCCTTGGTGAGTTCGGATTCTTTCTCCGTTAAACTCTGCTCCAAGGTCTCGCATTTCTTCACGGCCTCTTGCAGCTCCTGCTCAGCTTTAATAACCCTGGCCTCGTGCTTCTCATGAAGAGCCTGCTCAGTGGTTGCCTTTTTCTCGGCCTCGGCCACAGCCTTCTTAAGAGCCTCGACTTCGGTCATCATCCCTAGCACAAATCATGAAACATATTTCATCATACTGAAAATTCATTCGCAATAAATGCGAACAAGACTTGCGCATACCTTGTTTATCTCCCAACTGCATTTTCAACTGGCCAAGTTCTTCTTTGGCCCGCTCCAGACTTTGATTCAGTTCGGAGACCTCCGCAGTATGAGAGGCAGCAGCCGCTACAGAAGCCTGCTTATAACAGAAGAGAAATAGATGTCATCCAGTGAGTCTTCCTGCGAACATAAATTTGATCCTCTGTCCGGTTCTTTCTTTCATCGAACAGTGTATCAGGGGCTACTATCCATACCATGACCCTCTTCGAAACCTCATAAAACATACCTCAAAACCTTTTATAAGGCTGATACAGGCTTCATTCAGTCCACTCTCGGCAGACTGAATCTTCTCAATCACCGCACCCATAAGGGCACGGTGTTCATCGACGATGGAGGCGCTCTTCAGCGCCACCAACAAAGCATCCGACACCTCTGGTTGGACAGAGGTTGCCGGTGGAACAGGCATGCCCCCTCGAGCTAAGAAAGGCTGCATGCTTGATTCTGGAGCCGTATTGGTCTCCGGAATTGCATCCGACTCAGTGCCGAATTCAATATGGCCCCCGCCATCAGCTCCCATGGGAATTCTCTCCCCCATGTGTCCGGCCCTTGAAGTTTGACCTCCAGGCACTGCCTTCACGGTCTTTTCCTCTCCTCCTTGGCCGGGGTCCCCTTGGGACGAAGCCTCGGTGTTATTCACCTGTTTGGAGGAAGGGGCCTTCGGGGGCGTCCCGCTCTCCGTAGCATCCGAACTCAGCGAATCCTCTGATGAGGATTGTTTGGTACGGGACCTCGCCGGACTACAAAAATATGGCTCAGGTTAAAATATTATGCCATGATGAGTCCGGACGCATAAACGTACTCAGATTCAATATACTCACGAATTCACCAGGGGCTGGGCCCTGGGATCCCACGCCGGGCCGCTGTCGGCGGCGGCAGTGGACTCCTCCGGAAGAGGAGCTTTTCCCCTTTTAGGCGACTCGGCCTCCAAATGTGCGGAGGCCATCCTCTTCTTTCTTCCCCCCGCTGGGGATTCATCTTCCTCCTCCTCCTCGTCCTCTTCGGAGGCGGAACGGGCATCAGAGCCTTCGGATATTGTGTCCGAAGTGCCACGGCGACAAAGGCCGCCCCGGGTCTTTTTTGCCTCCTTCTCGGCCATCTTCTTCGGCACCTTGTAAGGCGCCGGGACCAGCATCTTCGTCTGAAGTGGGACGGCCGGTTCTTCGGGCAGCGGGGCTGGACAATGTATCCGCTCCGCCTTCTTCGTCCAGCCCTAGGAAAGTTGTAGAAAACACATTAAGCGCTTCCCTTGGGGTATGCGGATAACAAGTATGATGACTTACCGAACTTGCAGGGTGGGACAGTTGGTACCCGCGGTCTTCGGCGGAGTCCGGCCATGATTTGCTAGACTTGAAGAGCACCTTCCAGATGTCCTTGTGCGAGGAGCCAAAAAGCTCTTGCAGGTTCTGATGCTTGGCCGGATCGAATTCCCATAGATTGCAAGTCCGGTGTTGACAAGGCAGGATCCGGCGAACTAACATCACCTGGACTACATTGACAAGTTCAATGTTCTTGTCTCCCATGTCTTTAATGCGCGTCTGGAGCGCCGACAATTCGTCGGACGAAGACCAGCTCAGGCCCTTCTTGACCCAGGATGTAAGCCGCAGAGGGGCACCGGATCAAAACTCGGGAGTAGCGGTCCATTCCGTGCCGCGCGGCTCGATGATGTAAAACCACTGTCGTTGCCACTCCTTGACGGAATCGTTAAAGGTGCCCGTTGGCCATGTGACATTGGGCATCTTGCTCACCATAGCACCCCCGCACTCAGCGTGCTCGCCGCCCACTACCTTGGGCTTCACATTAAAAATCTTTAGCCATAAGCCGAAGTGTGGCGAGATGCGGAGAAAAGCCTCGCACACGACAATGAATGTCGAGATGTTGAGGAAGGAATTAGGGGACAGATCGTGGAGATCAATCCCATAATAATACATGATGTCGTGAACGAATGGGTGGAGGGGAAACCCTAGCCCGCGGACAAAGTGAGGGAGGAATACAACCCTCTCGTAGGGTTCTAGAGTAGGGACGATCTGTCCCGCCGTCGGGAGACGATGGCTGATTTTCTTGGCCAGATACCCGGCCTCCCGAAGCTTTTTGATATCCTTCTCCCGGACGGTAGAGGCCATCCACTTGCCTCCTGCTCTGGATCCGGACATTTTTGGAAGGCCTTTTGTGGGTAGAGAATATGAACGCTTGGGCGCTGGAGCTTGGGCGGAGGGCAATGAATCGGGAAGTAGAAAGCGTGGGTGCGAAAGGGAGTCCTTATCCCCTTATAAAGGTAGGAGGGATTCTGCGCCTCCCCACTTGCCTGGTAAAACCACTTATTCCCCAAGCGCCATAATTGATGGCGCGGTTGGGTTACCCACACCCGTACTGATGAGAATCCCGTGATAAGGGGACATGATCTCTGCTTCGACAAGACGTGCCAAGGAAACCGCCTCACGATATGTGCAGTGGCTGGTTGTGAAAAACGGTTCGAATAATGACCAGGCCATGGTGTGATGTCATGCTGCAGAATGCGTCAACGGATTAGATTTGTGGGAATATTATTCTCTCTATGGTGGTATGTGGAATTTGTTTTGCAGAGCTAGACACTATCCTTGTGTTCAAAATCTTCTATGGAGTATTCGGAGCAGGAACCCGCCTTGCAATGCCGAAGACAATCTGCGCGCCAGACTCATCGTCATTGAAGCCTGATTCAGGGGCTACTGAGGGAGTCCTGGATTAGGGGCTCCTCGGACATCCGGACTATATCCATCGGCCGGACTGTTGGACTATGAAGATACAAGTTTGAGGTCTTCGTCCCGTGTCCGGATGGGACTCTCCTTGGCGTGGAAAGAAAGCTTGGCGATACGGATATGTAGATCTCTTCCCTTGTAACCAACTCTGTGTAACCCTAGCCCCCTCCGGTCTCTATATAAACCGGAGGGTTTAGTCCGTAGGACAACAACAATCATACCATAGGCTAGCTTATAGGGTTTAGCCTCTACGATCTCGTGGTAGATCAACTCTTGTAATACTCATATCATCAAGATCAATCAAGCAGGAAGTAGGGTATTACCTCCATCGAGAGGGCCCGAACCTGGGTAAACATTGTGTCCCCCACCTCCTGTTACTATCCGCCTTAGACGCATAGTTCGGGACCCCCTACCCGAGATCCGCCGGTTTTGACACCGACAGGGAGTCCTACTCCTACCAGGAGGAGGACTCCCCCTCCTTGGCGCCCCCAAGGGCCGGCCGGCCTCCCCCTTGCTCCTTTATATACGGGGGCAGGGGGCACCCTAGAACACACAAGTTGATTGTTCCAAGCCATGTGCGGTGCCCCCCTCCACCATAATCCACCTCGATCATATCGTAGCGGTGCTTAGGCGAAGCCCTGCGTCAGTAGCAACATCATCACCGTCATCACCCCGTCGTGCTGACGGAACTCTCCCGTGAAGCTCTGCTGGATCGGAGTTCGTGGGACGTCATCGAGCCGAACGTGTGCTGAACTCGGAGGTGCCGTGCGTTCGGTACTTGGATCGGTCGGATCGTGAAGACGTACGACTACATCAACCGCGTTCTCATAACGCTTCCGCTTATGGTCTACGAGGGTACGTGGACGACACTCTCCCCTCTCGTTTCTATGCATCACCATGATCTTGCGTGTGCGTAGGATTTTTTTGAAATTACTACGTTCCCCAACACATCTAACCAGAGGCTAGATGATTTATTTATTACTAAACCGGAACAAAAAGCAAGGAACAAAAATAAAATTGGGTTGTCTCCCAACAAGCGCTAACGTCTAACGCCCCTAGCTAGGCATGATGATTTCAATGATGCTCACCTAAAAGATAAAGAATTGAAACATAAAGAGAGCATCATGAAGAATATGACTAGCACATTTAAGTCTAACCCACTTCCTATGCATAGGGATTTTGTGAGCAAACAACTTATGGGAACAATAATCAACTAGCATAGGAAGGCAAAACAAGCATAACTTCAAAACTTTAAGCACATAGAGAGGAAACTTGATATTATTGCAATTCCTACAGGCATATATTCCTCCCTCATAATAATTTTCAGTAGCATCATGAATGAATTCAACAATATAACCAGCACCTAAAGCATTCTTTTCATGATCTACAAGCATAGAAAATTTACTACTCTCTACATAAGCAAAATTCTTCTCAATCGGAATAGTGGGAGTATCATAAGAGACTCGAATACTATAAATTGTTTCCACGTTAAAAGAGTAGTGTTCAGAAAAAGGGTAATCATAATCATGAAAAGTTTGATAAATATAATCATCACTACTCTTTATAGCATAAGTACCATCACAATAATCATCATAGGTAGCAACTTTGTTCTCATCATAATCAATTGAAACCTCTTCCAAGATAGTGGAATCATTACTAAATAAAGTCATGACCTCTCCAAATCCACTTTCATAATTGTCACAATAAGATTCAACACCCTCCAAAATAGTGGGATCATTACTTCCTAAAGTTACCGCACAATACATAAAAATTAAAAATTCAACACCTTTATGTAATTGGCAATATAAGGATTTTCAATGCAATTTACCGCACAATACATAAAAATTTCTTCTAGATCAAAATCAAGAACTTTATCAAGGACAAATTCTAGCATATCCTTAGTTATACGTTTCATTTCTTCATAACCCAAAAGCAAACTAAGTTCATTATGATGTGCAAGGGAAATCAAGTCATCACAATTCTTGGACACGATACAATCATGAAACAATCTGCATTGGGTATTTAGATGATCACGTTCATTGCAAAGTTCACAAGGATGGCAAAGAAATTTTAAATTTTCAGCACAAGCATCTAGCCTCTCTTGTAGCCATTTAGTTTCTAAATACTTATGCCTCTTGCAAAATCTATCTTCCCTATTTGGTGTGTGTCGGTGTCAAAACCGATGGATCTTGGGTAGGGGGTCCCGAACTGTGCGTCTAGGATCGATAATAACAGGAGACGGGGGACACGATGTTTACCCAGGTTCGGGCCCTCTCTATGGAGGTAATACCCTACTTCCTGCTTTATTGATATTAATGAATATGAGTGTTACAAGAGTTGATCTACCACGAGATCGTAATGGCTAAACCCTAGGAGTCTAGCCTATGTGAATATGGTAATGAGTCTGTCCCTATCCGGACTATGCTCTCCGGTTTATATAGGCACCAGAGAGATCTACGGTTACAGGGGGTCGGATACATAAGAGGGAATCTTCATAGTCGGTCGCCTAGCTTGCCTTCCACGCCAAGGAGAGTCCAATCCGGACACGGGTATAGTCTTCGGCCTTCATATCTTCACAGCCCATCAGTCCGGCCCATGGATAACAGGCCAGACGCCCGAGGACCCCTTAGTCCAGGACTCCCTCAGTGTGTACTTGCAAACTCTATGTACTCCACAAAAATTGACATGCTTATAAGAGACATTTTCATCATGACTAGTGCAATCATCATTAGTACTATGGATATTCAAAGAGTTCATACTAATAACATTGCAATCATGCTCATCATTCAAAGATTTAGTGCCAAACATTCTAATGCATTCTTCCACTAGCAATTGAGCACAATTATCGAAATCCTTATTCTCATGAAAGATATTAGAAAGATGAAGCATATGAGGCAACCTCAATTCCATTTTTTTGTAGTTTTCTTTTATAAACTAAACAAGTGATAAAATAAGAAACTAAAAGATTTGATTGCAAGATCTAAATATATACCTTAAAGCACTCACCTCCCCGGCAACGGCGCCAGAAAAGAGCTTGATGTCTACTACGCAACCTTCTCCTTGTAGACGTTGTTGGGCCTCCAAGTGCAGAGGTTTGTAGGACAGTAGCAAATTTCCCTCAAGTGGATGACCTAAGGTTTATCAATCCGTGGGAGGCATAGGATGAAGATGGTCTCTCTCAAGCAACCCTGCAACCAAATAACAAAGAGTCCCTTGTGTCCCCAACACACCCAATACAATGGTAAATTGTATAGGTGCACTAGTTCGGCGAAGAGATGGTGATACAAGTGCAATATGGATGGTAGATATAGGTTTTTGTAATCCGAAAATATAAAAACAGCAAGGTAACTAATGATAAAAGTGAGCACAAACGGTATTGCAATGCTAGGAAACAAGGCCTAGGGTTCATACTTTCACTAGTGCAAGTTCTCTCAACAATAATAACATAATTGGATCATATAACTATCCCTCAACATGCAACAAAGAGTCACTCCAAATTCACTAATAGCGGAGAACAAACAAAGAGATTATTGTAGGGTACGAAACCACCTCAAAGTTATCCTTTCTGATCAATCTATTCAAGAGTCTGTAGTAAAATAACACGAAGCTATTCTTTCTATTCGATCTATCATAGAGTTCGTACTAGAATAACACCTTAAGACACAAATCAACCAAAACCCTAATGTCACCTGGATACTCCAATGTCACCTCAAGTATTCATGGGTATGATTATACGATATGCATCACACAATCTCAGATTCATCTATTCAACCAACACAAAGAACTTCAAAGAGTGCCCCAAAGTTTCTACCGGAGAGTCAAGACGAAAACATGTGCAAACCCCTATGCATAAGTTCACAATGTTACGGAACCTGCAAGTTGATCACCAAAACATACATCAAGTGGATCACGTGAATATCCCATTGTCACCATAGATAAGCACATGCAAGACATACATCAAGTGTTCTCAAATCCTTAAAGACTCAATCCGATAAGATAACTTCAAAGGGAAAACTCAATCCATTACAAGAGAGTAGAGGGGGAGAAACATCATAAGGTCCAACTATAATAGCAAAGCTCGCGATACATCAAGATCGTACCACCTCAAGAACACGAGAGAGGGAGAGATGAAACACATAGCTACTGGTACATACCCTCAGCCCCGAGGGTGAACTACTCCCTCCTCGTCATGGAGAGCGCCAGGATGATGAAGATGGCCACCGGTGAGGGATCCCCCCTCCGGCAGGGTGCCGAAACAGGGTCCCGATTGGTTTTTGGTGGCTACAAAGGCTTGCGGCGGCGGAACTCCCGATCTAGGTTATTTTCTAGAGGTTTCTGTATATATAAGAGGTTTTGGTGTCGGGAACAAGTCAGGGGGTCTCCGGGCTGTCCACGAGGTAGGGGGCGCACCTCCCACCCTCGTGGGCAGCCCGGGACTCTTCTGGCCCAACTCTTTTACTCTATGGCCTTCTTCTGGTCCAAAAATGATCTCCGTCAAGTTTCAGGTCAATTGGACTCCGTTTGGTTTTCCTTTTCTGCGATACTCAAAAACAAGGAAAAAACAGAAACTGGCACTGGGCTCTAGGTTAATATGTTAGTCCCAAAAATTATATAAAATAGCATATAAATGCATATAAAACATCCTAGATGGATAATATAATAGCATGAATACTTCATAAATTATAGATACGTTGGAGACGTATCAGCTCCACGGCCGCAGCAAGGAAGTGCCTCCTTATTTCACAAAAAATAATGATTCCTCCACCTGACAGCAGGGACCCACCGGACGGGCCACCGTATTTCATGAAAAAAAACGTTTCCCCCCTGACTGCTGGGACCCAGCGGCTACATCTTCGCACGCAAGGAAGTGCGTCCATATTACGGGCAAAAAAATATATTCGCCCCCTGACTGCTGGGACCCACCACCTACATCTTCGCACGCAAGGAAGTGCCTGACAATCGGGACCCACCCGGTCGAAGCGTACGTAGTGTTGTCATTCTGGTCGCAAACATGTACATACATACTGGTCGATCGGTCTGTCTGCAAGCTACAGCGATGAACCATGGCCGTGTAAGGAAGGGCATGTGTCGTAGTAGTGGCGCGCACGTGTCGTAGTAGTGGCGCGCACGTGTCGTAGTAGAGGCGCGCACGTAGCATGTACACGTATGTACATCGGCCAGGGTGCAAGAAAGAAAATACGGCCATCTACGTACATACGGGCGGGGTCTCGAATGCCTACTCGTGCATACGTACGGCCAGGGCTCGTGTACATGGCTGGGTCGGAACAGAGAAACTGCGTCGTCGTCGTGTTCATGGGGAGGCAACAGAATGTGTCGTGTTCATCGGGAGGCAACGGAACGCGTGCTGTTCATCAGGAGCCAACCGGCTTGGACGAAACAGGCGATGGAAACAAGGCCTGGCGTACCGCAGAACGGAGGAAACGGCCTTGTGTTCGACTGGCCATGGTGGAAACGGGATCCTGTTCATCGGGAGGGGTCTGGCGTACCGCAAAACGGAGGTAACGGACCTCCTACGATCGAAACGGGTCCTGTTGATCAGGAGGGGTGTGGCGTACCGCAAAACGGAGGAAACAGACTTGTGTTGGAGCGCTATGGTCGAAACGGGGGTCCTATTCATCGGGAGGGGTGTGGCGTACCGCAAAACGGGACTCCACGGGATAATGTTCATCTCCACCGTCGACCTCCTCCAGCCTCCACGGGCTCATGTTCATCCACCGTCGACCTCCTCCAGCCTCCACCTACGACTGTTCATCCACGGGCTCCTGTTCATCCAGCCTCCACCGCGCGCTCCTCCATCGGCTACTGTTCAACCAGCCCTCTCCACGGGGGTCCTGTTCAACCACCCCTCCACGGGCTACTGTTCATCCAACCCTCCACCGGCCACTGTTCAACCAGCCCTCCACCGGCTACTGTTCAACCAGCCCTCCACGGGGTCCTGTTCATCCAGCCCTCCACGGCATCCTATTCATCCACCGGCTCGATCGATCGGGGTACTGTTCATCCAGCGGCAACGGCCTCTACTACCACGGGTTCCGATTCATCCAACCCCCCACCGGGAACTGTTCATCCAAACCCCCTCAACAACACTCACTGTTCATCCAGGGAAGGAGGCAGCAGTGTTCGATCGGCTTCAGTTAGCAGCAGTAGCGAAGGAATCACTCGGGTTCAGTTAACAGCAAGGGATCGACCGATCGCTCGGGTTCAGTAACGCGTAGCCTGCAGTGCAATCGCTTGGGTTCAGTTAGAGCCCAACGCCTCGCTCGGGTTCAGTTAGAGCCCAACGCCTTGCACACACGCGTATGTATAAGAGAAATGCGCATTGCTCCGCCCCCGACCACCCACCGTAACCGGGAACTCCTCGATATTTTCCTCGCCCACGCTTCTACCACGGTTTTTTCCGTCATGGACAGCCCAAAGAATGTCATGCAACTGCGTCTCCGGCCCGCCCAGGACAAAGAGCCCATTTTCTATCATGATTTTTTGTCATAGAAGTAGGACCCCACCACATCTATGATGATACCGGGTTTTGTCACAATTATCGTCATAGAAGTGTCATAAGTATGACAGAAAAAAAATTGTTCGGCCCAAAATGTCACGGATGTGTCTTTTTTTTAGTGTTTGCAGTAGAAGCACTCAGTTTCAGGCTTAGGTCAAAACTTGGGCTTCTTCCCTTGAGCAGCAACTTGCTTGCTATTCTTCTTGAGGTTCCCCTTCTTCCCTTTGCCCTTTTTCTTGAAACTAGTGGTCTTGTTAACCATCAACACTTGATGCTCCTTCTTGATTTCTACCTCTGCAGCCTTTAGCATCGCGAAGAGCTCGGGAATTGTCTTTTCCATCCCTTGCATATTATAGTTCATCATGAAGCCTTTATAGCCTGGTGGCAGTGATTGAAGAACTCTGTCAATGACACTATCATTAGGAAGATTAACTCCTAGCTGAGTCAAGTGGTTATGATACCCAGACATTTTGAGTATATGTTCACTGACAGAACTATTCTCCTCCATCTTGCAGCTATAGAACCTGTTGGATACTTCATATCTCTCAACTCGGGCATTTTCTTGAAATATTAACTTCAACTCCTGGAACATATCATATGCTCCATGACGTTCAAAACGTCTTTGAAGTCCCGATTCTAAGCCGTAAACCATGGCACACTGAACTATCGAGTAGTCATCAGCTTTGCTCTACCAGACGTTCATAACATCCGGAGTTGCTCCTGCAGCGGGTCTTGCACCTAGCGGTGCTTCCAGGACGTAATTCTTCTGTGCAGCAATGAGGATAATCCTCAAGTTACGGACCCAGTCCGTGTAGTTGCTACCATCATCTTTCAACTTAGCTTTCTCTAGGAACGCATTAAAATTCAAGGGAACGGTAGCACGGGCCATTGATCTACAACGATATGCAAAAACTATCAGGTACTAAGTTCATGATAAATTGAAGTTCAATTAATCAAATTACTTAAGAACTCCCACTTATATAGACATCCCTAAAGTCATCTAAATGTAATATGATCCAAATCAACTAAACCATGTCCGGTCATCATGTGAGATGGAGTAGTCATCAATGGTGAACATCTCTATGTTGATCATATCTACTATATGATTCACGTTCGACCTTTCGGTCTCAGTGTTCCGAGGCCATATCTGCATATGCTAGGCTCGTCAAGTTTAACCCGAGTATTCTGCACGTGCAAACTGTCTTGCACCCGTTATATGTGAACGTAGAGCTTATCACACCCGATCATCACGTGGTGTCTCGGCACGACGAACTGTAGCAACGGTGCATACTCAGGGAGAACACTTATACCTTGAAATTTAGTGAGGGATCGTCTTATAATGCTACCGCCGTACTAAGCAAAATAAGATGCATAAAAGATAAACATCACATGCAATCAAAATATGTGACATGATATGGCCATCATCATCTTGTGCCTTTGATCTCCATCTCCAAAGCGCCGTCATGATCTCCATTGTCACCGGCTTGACACCTTGATCTCCATCGTAACATTGTTGTCATCTCGCCAACTATTGCTTCTACGACTATCGCTACCGCTTAGTGATAAAGTAAAGAAATTACATGGCGATTGCATTTAATACAATAAAGCGACAACCATAAGGCTCCTGCCAGTTGCCGATAACTTTTACAAAACATGATCATCTCATACAATAACTTATATCACATCATGTCTTGACCATATCACATCACAACATGCCCTGCAAAAACAAGTTAGACGTCCTCTACTTTGTTGTTGCAAGTTTTACGTGGCTGCTACGGGCTTCTAGCAAGAACCGTGCTTACCTACGCATCAAAACCACAACGATTTTTTGTCAAGTGTGCTGTTTTACCTTCAACAAGGACCGGCTGTAGTCAAACTCGATTCAACTAAAGTTGGAGAAACAGACACCCGCCAGCCACCTGTGTGCGAAGCACGTCGGTAGAACAAGTCTCATGAACGCGGTCATGTAATGTCGGTCCGGGCCGCTTCATCCAACAATACCGCCGAATCAAAGTAAGATGTTGGTGGTAAGCAGTATGACTATTATCGCCCACAACTCTTTGTGTTCTACTCGTGCATATCATCTACGCATAGACCTGGCTCTGATGCCACGTTTGGGGAACGTAGCATGCAATTTCAAAAAAAATCCTACGATCACGCAAGATCTATCTAGGAGATGCATAGCAACGAGAATGGGAGAGTGTGTCCACGTACCCTCGTAGACCGAAAGCGGAAGCGTTAGGTTAACGCGGTTGATGTAGTCGAACGTCTTCACGATACAACCGACCCAAGTACCGAATGTACGGCATCTCCGTGTTCAGCCCACGTTCAGCTCCATGAAGTCCCTCGAACTCTTGATCCAGTAGAGGGTCGAGGCAGAGTTCCGTCAGCACGACGGCATGGTGACGGTGTTGTGGTGATGTGATCCGCGCAGGGCTTCGCCTAAGCACTACGACGCTATGACCGGAGGAGTAAACTGTGGAGGGGGCACCGCACACGGCTAAGAGAACAATTGATGTGCCTTTGGGGTGCCCCCTACCCATGTATATAAAGGAGGGGGGAGAGAGGCCGGCGGCCAGGAGGGGCGCGCCATGGGGGAGTCCTACTTGGACTCCTAGTCCAAGTAGGATCCCCCCCCTTTTCCTTTCTTCCACCGGAGGGAAAAGGAAGGAGAGGGAAAGGGAAAGGGAAAGGGAAGGGGGGCCGCACCCCTTCCTCCTTGTCCTATTCAGACTCCCTAGGAGGTGGGCGCGCGCCACCCCCCCCCCCCTCGCGGGCTTCCCTCTCTCTCCATTAGGCCCATGTTGGCCCAACACTTCCCCGGGGGGTTCCGGTAACCCCTCGGTACTCCGGAAAAATACCCGAATCACTCGGAACCATTCCGATGTCCGAATATAACCTTCCAATATATGAATATTTACCTCTCGACCATTTCGAGACTCCTCATCATGTCCGTGATCTCATCTGGAACTCCGAACAAACTTCGGTCACTAAAACACATAACTCATAATACAAATCGTCATCGAACGTTAAGCGTGCGGACCCTACGGGTTTGAGAACTATGTAGACATGACCGAGACACATCTCTGGTCAACAACCAATAGCGGAACCTGGATGCTCATATTGGCTCCTACATATTCTACGAAGATCTTTATCGGTCAAACCGCATAACAACATACGTTATTCCCTTTGTCATCGGTATGTTACTTGCCCGAGATTCGATCGTCGGTATCATCATACCTAGTTCAATATCGTTACCGGCAAGTCTCTTTACTCGTTCCGTAATGCATCATCCCGCAACTAACTCATTAGTCACATTGCTTGCAAGGCTTATAGTGATGTGCATCACCGAGAGGGCCCAAAGATACCTCTCCGATACACGGAGTGACAAATCCTAATCTTGATCTATGCCAACCCAACAAACACCTTCGGAGACACCTGTAGAGCACCTTTATAATCACCCAGTTATGTTGTGACGTTTGATAGCACACAAGGTGTTCCTCCGGTATTCGGTAGTTGCATAATCTCATAGTCAGAGGAACATGTATAAGTCATGAAGAAAGCAATAGCAATAAAACTAAATGATCATTATGCTAAGCTAACGGATGGGTCTTGTCCATCACATCATTCTCTAATGATGTGATCCCGTTCATCAAATGACACAACATGTCTATGGTAAGGAAACATAACCATCTTTGATCAACGAGCTAGTCAAGTAGAGGCATACTAGCGACACTCTGTTTTGCCTATGTATTCACACATGTACTATTCCGGTTAATACAATTCTAGCATGAATAATAAACATTTATCGTGATATAAGGAAATATAAATAACAACTTTATTATTGCCTCTAGGGCATATTTCCTTCACTATCAAACGTCACAACGTAACTGGGTGATTATAAAGATGCTCTACAGGTATCTTCAAAGGTGTTTGATGGGTTGGCATAGATCGAGATTAGGATTTGTCACTCCGAGTATCGGAGAGGTATCTCTGGGCCCTCTTGGTAATACACATCATAAGAAGCCTTGCAAGCAAAGTGACTAATGAGTTAGTTGCAGGATGATGTATTACGGAACAAGTAAAGAGACTTGCCGCTAATGAGATTGAACTAGGTATGAAGATACCGACGATCGAATCTCAGGTAAGTAACATACCGATGACAATGGAATAACGTATGTTGTCATAACGGTTCAACCGCTAAAGATCTTCATAGAATATGTAGGATCCAATATGAGCATCCAGGTTCCGCTGTTGGTTATTGACCGGAGAGGTGTCTCGGTCATGTCTACATAGTTCTCGAACCCGTAGGGGGCGCACGCTTAACGTTCGATGGAGATTTAGTATTATATGAGTTATGTGATTTGGTGACCGAATGTTGTTCGGAGTCCCGGATGAGATCACGGTCATGATGAGGAGTCTCGAAATGGTCGAGAGGTAAAGATTGATATATCGGATGATAGTATTCGGACACCGGAAGTGTTCCGGGTAGTATCGGGTATTTATCAGAGTATCGGGGGGTTACCGGAACCCCCGGGGGGAATAGTAGGCCTTATGGGCCATAAGAGGGGAGCACGCCAGCCCACAAGG
>NC_057796.1:318008425-318043166 GCF_018294505.1 Triticum aestivum | reverse complement strand
AGGCCGAATTGGAGAAGGAAGAGGGGGTTCGCCCCCCTTTCCTTCCTCCCTTCCCTCTTCCTTTTTCCACTCCAGCGAAATAAGGAAGGGGGCCGAATTGGGATAGGACCCCAAGTAGGATTCCTCCTACTTGGGGCGCCCTATTGCTGCTCCCCTCCCCCTCCCACCTATATATACATGGGTAGGGGGCGCCTAGAACACACAACAACAATCGTTAGCCATGTGCGACGCCCCCCTCCATAGTTTACGCCTCCGGTCATATCTTCGTAGTGCTTAGGCGAAGCCCTGCATGGATCACTTCACCATCACCGTCACCACGTCATCGTGCTGACGGAACTCATCTACTTCCTCGACACCTTGCTGGATCAAGAAGGCGAGGAACATCATCGCGCTGAACGTGTGCAGAACTCGGAGGTGTCGTACGTTCGGTACTTGATCGGTCGGAGCTAGAGGTAGTTCGACTACATCAACCGCGTTGTCAAATGCTTCCGCTTTCAGTCTACGAGAGTACGTGGACACACTCCCCCCCCTTTGCTATGCATCTCATAGATAGATCTTCCGTGAGCATAGTAATTTTTTTGAAATTGCATGCTACGTTTCCCAACAGTGGCATTCGAGCCAGGTCTATGCGTAGATGATATGCACGAGTAGAACACAAAGAGTTGTGGGCGGTGATAGTCATATTGCTTACCACCAACGTCTTATTTTGATTCGGCGGTATTGTTGGATGAAGCGGCTCCGACCAACCTTACATGACCACGTTCATGAGACCGGTTCCACCGACAGACATGCAACTAGTTTTGCATAAAGGTGGCTGGCGGGTGTCTGTTTCTCCTACTTTAGTTGAATCGAATTTGACTGCGGCTGGTCCTTGTTGAAGGTTAAAACAGCAAACTTGATGAAACGCCATTGTGGTTTTGATGCGTAGGTAAGAACGGTTCTTGCTAGAAGCCCGTAGAAGCCACGTAAAACTTGTAACAACAAAGTAGAGGACGTCTAACTTGTTTTTGTAGGGAATGTTGTGATGTGATATGGTCAAGACATGATGTGATATACGTTGTTGTATGAGATGATCATGTTTTGTAAAAGTTATCGGCAACCAACATGAGCCTTATGGTTGTCTCTTTATTGTATGAAATGCAAACGCCATGTAATTGCTTTACTTTATCACTATGCGTTAGCGATAGTTGTAGAAGTAATAGTTGGCGAGACAACCACGACGCAACAATGGAGATCAAGGTGTCGAGCCGGTGACGATGGAGATCATGACGGTGCTTTGGAGATGGAGATCAAAAGCACAAGATGATGATGGCCATATCATGTCACATATTTTGATTGCATGTGATGTTTATCTTTTATGCATCTTATTTTGCTTAGTGCGGCGATAGCATTATAAGATGACCCCTTAACTAAAATTTCAAGGTATAAGTGTTCTCCCTGAGTATGCACCGTTGCGACAGTTCTTCGTGCTGAGACACCACATGATGATCGGGTGTGATAGGCTCTACGTTCACACACAACGGGTGCAAGACAGTTTTGCACATGCGGAATACTCGGGTTAAACTTGATGAGCCAAGCATGTAGAGACATGGCCTCGGAACACTAGAGACCGAAAGGTCGAACGTGAATCATATAGTAGATATGATCAACATAGAGATGTTCACCATTGATGACTACTCCATCTCACGTGATGACCGGACATGGTTTAGTTGATTTGGATCATATTACATTTAGATGACTTTAGGGATGTCTATATAAGTGGGAGTTCTTAAGTAATTTGATTAATTGAACTTTAATTTATCATGAACTTGGTCCTGATAGTATTTGCAAATTATGTTGTAGATCAATAGCTCACGTTATAGCTCCCCTATGTTTTTGATATGTTCTCAGAGAAAACTAAGTTGAAAGATGATAGTAGCGATGATGCAGACTGAGTCCATGATCTGAGGATTTCCTCATTGCTGCACATAAGAATTATGTCCTTGATGCACCGCTAGGTGACAGACCTATTGCAGGAGCAGATGCAAAAGTTATGAACGTTTGGCAAGCTCGATATGATGACTACTTGATAATTTAGTGCGCCACGCTTTAAGGCTTAGAATCGGGGCTTCAAAGACGTTTTCAATGCCACAAAGCATATGAGATGATCCAAGAGCTGCAATTTGTATTTCAGACTTATGTCGAGAGGTATGAGACCTTTGACAAGTACTTTGCCTAGAAGATGGAGGAGAATAGCTCAGCCAGTGAGCATGTGCTCAGAATGTCTGGGTACTACGATCACTTGAATCAAGTGGGAGTTAATCTTCCAGATAAGATAGTGATTGACAGAGTTCTCTAGTCACTATCACCAAGCTACTAGAACTTCATGATGAACTATAATGTGCAAGGGATAACGAAAAAGATTCCCGAGCTCTTCGCGATGCTGAAATTGGTGAAGGTAGAAATCAAGAAAGAGCATCAAGTGTTGATGTACAAGGCCACTAGTTTCAAGAAAAAGGGCAAAGAAAAAGAAAGGGAACTTCAAGAAGAATGACAAGCAAGTTGCCACTCCCGTGGATAAGCCCAAAGCTAGACCTAAGCCTGAAACTGAGTGCTTCTACTGCAAAGGGAATGGTCACTGGAAGAGGAACTACCCCCAAATACTTGGCGGATAAGAAGGATAGCAAAGTGAACAAAGGTATATTTGATATACATGTTATTGATGTGTACTTTACTAGTTTTCATAGTAACCCCAGGGTATTTGGTACGGGTTCAGTTGCTAAGATTAGTAACTCGAAACAAGAGTTACAAAATGAACAAAGGCTAGTTAAGGGCGAAGTGATGATGTGTGTTGGAAGTGATTCCAAGGTTGATAAGATCACCATCGCACACTCCCTCTACCTTCGAGGTTAGTGTTGGACCTAAATAAATGTTTTTTGGTGTTTGCATTGAGCATGAATATGATTGGATCATGTTTATTGCGATACGGTTATTCATTTAAGTCATAGAATAATTGTTGTTCTGTTTACATGAATAAAACCTTCGATGGTCATACACCCAATGTAAATGGTTTATTGAATCTCGATCGTAGTGATACACATATTCATAATATTGATGCCAAAAGATGCAAAGTTGATAATGATAGTGCAACATATTTGTGGCACTGCCGTTTAGGTCATATTGGTGTAAAGCGCATGAAGAAACTCCATACGGATGGATTTTTGGAATCACTTTATTATGAATTATTTGATACTTGCGAACCATGCCTCATGGGCAAGATGACTAAAACTCCGTTCTCCGGAACAATGGAGCGAGCCAATGACTTACTGGTAATAATACATACCGATGTATGCAGTCCGATGAGTATTGAGGCACGCGACGGGTATCGTTATTTTCTGACCTTCACAGATGATTTCAGCAGATATGGGTATATTTACTTAATGAAACACAAGTCTGAAACATTTGAAAAGTTCAAGGAATTTCAGAGTAAAGTGGAGAATCATCATAACAAGAAAATAAAGTTTCTACGATCTGATCACGGAGGTGAATATTTGAGTTACGAGTTTGGCCTTCATTTAAAACAATGTGGAATAGTTTCACAACTCACGCCACCTAGAACACCACAGCGTAATGGTGTGTCCGAACGTCATAACCGTACTTTATTAGATATGGTGCGATCTATGATGTCTATTACCGATTTACCACTATCATTTTGGGGTTATGCATTAAAGATAGCTGCATTCACGTTAAATAGGGCACCGTTTAAATCCATTGAGATGACACCGTATGAACTATGGTTTGGCAAGAAACCTAAGCTGTCATTTCTTAAAGTTTGGGGTTGCGACACTTATGTCAAAAGGCTTCAGCCTGATAAGCTCGAACCCAAATCGGAGAAGTGCGTCTTCATAGGATACCCTAAGGAAACAATTGGGTACAGCTTCTACCACAGATTCGAAGGCAAGATCTTCGTTGACGAGAATGGAACCTTTCTAGAGAAGGAGTTTCTCTCGAAAGAAGTGAGTGGGAGGAAAGTAGAACTTGATGAGGTAATTGTCCCAACTAGAGAGGAAGCTAGTGATGATGATCATGAAACTTCGGATCAAGTTACTACTGGACCTCGTACGTCGAACAGAGCACGTTCCGCACTAGAGTGGTATGGTAATCCTGTCCTAGAAGTCATGTTATTAGACCATGGCGAACCTACGAACTATGAAGAAGCTATCATGAGCCCAGATTCTGACAGATGGCTTGAGGCCATGAAATCTGAGATAGGACCCATGTATGAGAACAAAGTGTGGACTTTGGTGGACTTGCCCGATGATCGGCAAACCATTGAGAATAAATGGATCTTCAAGAGGAAGACGGACGCTGATGGTAGTGTTACTATCTACAAAACTCGACTTGTCGCAAAAGATTTTCGACAAGTTCAAGGTGTTGACTATGATGAGATTTTGTCACTCATAGCGATGCAAGTCTGTCCGAATCATGTTAGCAATTGCCGCATTTTATGAAATCTGGCAAATGGGTGTCAAAACTGCATTCCTTAATGGATTTCTTAAAGAAGAGTTGTATATGATGCAACCAAAAGTTTTTGTTGGTCCTAAAGGTGCTAACAAGGTGTGCAAACTCCAGCGATCCATCTATGGACTAGTGCAAGCATCTCGGAGTTGGAATATACACTTTGATAAGGTGATCAAAGCATATGGTTTTATACAGACTTATGGTGAAGGTTGTATTTACAAGAAAGTGAGTGGGAGCTCTGTAGCATTTCTGATATTATATGTGGAAGACATATTGTTGATTGGAAATGATGTAGAATTTCTGGATAGCATAAAAGGATATTTGAATAAGAATTTTCCAATGAAAGACCTCGGTGAAGCTGCTTACATATTGGGCATCAAGATCTATAGAGATAGATCAAGACGCTTGATAAGACTTTCAATGAGTACATACCTTGACAAGATTTTGAAGGAGTTCAAAATGGATTAGTCAAAGGAGTTCTTGCCTGTATTGTAAGGTGTGAAGTTGAGTAAAGACTCAAAACCCGACCACGACAGAAGATAGAGAGAGAATGAAAGTCATTCCCTATGCCTCAACCATAGGTTCTATAAAGTATGCCATGCTGTGTACCAGACCTGTTGTGTGCATTGCCATGATTTTAGCAAGGGGGGACAAGAGTGATCCAGGAGTAGATCACTGGACAACGCTCAAAATTATCCTTAGAGGACTAAGGAAATATTTCTCGGTTATGGAGGTGATAAAGAGTTCGTCGTTAAGAGTTACGTCGATGCAAGCTTTTACACCGATCCAGATGACTCTGAGTCTCAATATGGATACGTATTAAAGTGGGAGCAATTAGCTAGAGTAGCTCCATGCAGAGCATTGTAGACATGGAAATTTGCAAAATACATACGGATCTGAATGTGTCAGACCCGTTGACTAAACCTCTCTCACAAGCAAAACATGATCACACCTTAGTACTCTTTGGGTGTTAATCACATAGCGATGTGAACTAAATTATTGACTCTAGTAAACTCCTTGGGTATTGGTCACATGGCGATGTGAACTATGGGTGTTAATCACATGACGATGTGAACTATTGGTGTTAAATCACATGGCGATGTGAACTAGATTATTGACTCTAGTGCAAGTGGGAGACCGAAGGAAATATGCCCTAGAGGCAATAATAAAGTTGTTATTTTATATTTCCTTATTTCATGATAAATTTTTATTATTCATGCTAGAATTGTATTAACGGAAACGTGGTACATGTGTGGATACATAGAGAAAACACCGTGTCCCTAGTAAGCCTCTACTAGTCTAGCTCGTTAATCAAAGATGGTTAAGTTTCCTAACCATAGACATGTGTTGTCATTTGATGAACGGGATCACATCATTAGGAGAATGATGTGATGGACAAGACCCATTCGTTAGCTTAGCATTATGATCGTTCAGTTTTATTGCTATTGCTTTCTTCATGTCAAATACATATTCCTTCGACTATGAGATTATGCAACTCCCGGATACCGGAGGAATACCTTGTGTGCTATCAAACATCACAACGTAACTGGGTGATTATAAAGATGCTCTACAGGTATCTCCGAAGGTGTTTGTTGCGTTGGCAGAGATTGATATTAGTGTTTGTCACTCCGAGTATCGGAGAGGTATCTCTGGGCCCTCTCGGTAATACACATCATAAGAAGCCTTGCAAGCAAAGTGACTAATGAGTTAGTTGCGGGATGATGTATGACGGAATGAGTAAAGAGACTTGCCGGTAACGGGATTGAACTAGGTATGAAGATACCGACGATCGAATCTCACGCAAGTAACATACCGATGACAAAGGGAATAACATATGTTGTCATAACGGTTCGACCGATAAAGATCTTCGGAGAATATGTAGGAGCCAATATGAGCATCCAGGTTCCGCTATTGGTTATTGACCGGAGAGGTGCCTCGGTCATGTCTACATAGTTCTCGAACCCATCGGGTCCTCACGCTTAACGTTCGATGACGATTTAGTATTATATGAGTTATGTGATTTGGTGACCGAATTTTGTTCGGAGTCCCGGATGAGATCACAAACATGACGATGAGTATCGAAATGGTCGAGAGGTAAAGATTGATATATAGGATGATAGTATTCGGACCGGAAGTGTTCCAGGTAGTATCGGGTATTTATCGGAGTACCGGGGGGGTTACCGGAACCCCCGGGGGAAATAATGGGCCTTATGGGCCATAAGAGGGGAGCACACCATCCCACAAGGGGTGGCACCGCCAAATTATAGAAGGAAGAGGGGGTATAGCCCCCCTTTCCTTCCTCCCTTCCCTCTTCCCTTTTCCTCTCCGGTGAAATAAGGAAGGGGGCCGAATTGGGATAGGACCCCAAGTAGGATTCCTCCTACTTGGGGCGCCCTATTGCTGCTCCCCTCCCCCTCCCACCTATATATACATGGGGAGGGGGCACCTAGAACACACAACAACAATCATTAGCCGTGTGCGGCGCCCCCCTCCACAGTTTACGCCTCCAGTCATATCTTCGTAGTGCTTAGGCGAAGCCCTGCGCGGATCACTTCACCATCACCATCACCACACCTCGTGCTGACGGAACTGATCTACTTCCTCGGCACCTCGCTGGATCAAGAAGGAGAGGAACGTCATCGCGATGAACGTGTGCAGAACTCAGAGGCGTCGTACGTTCGGTACTTGATCGGTCAGAGCTAGAAGAAGTTCAACTACATTGATGCGTCTCCAACGTATCTATAATTTTTGATGTATTCATGCCATGTTTATAATATTTCTACATGATTTTGGTATGATTTGGTTAGAACAAACCTGGACTGACGTTGTTTTCAGCAGAACTACCGTGGTGTTGTTTTTGTGCAGAAATAAGAGTTCTCGGAATGCGCTGAAAATCAACGGAGTTTTTTTCTGGAAAATATAAAAAATACTGGAATGAAGAGTTACCGGAGGGGAGTCCCATGGCCCCACGAGGGTGGAGGGTGCGCCCGCCCCCTAGGGCGCGCCCCTGTGCCTCGTGGACTTCCCGTGGGGCCCCTGACTTGTTCTCGACACCAACCTCTCCTATAAATACCCAAACCTCCAGAAAATAACCTAGATCGGGAGTTCCACCGCCGCAAGCCTCTGTAGCCACCAAAAACTAATCGGGACCCTGTTCCGGCACCCTGCCGGAGGGGGGATCCATCATAGGTGGCCATCTTCATCATCCCGACGCTCTCCATGACGAGGAGGGTGTAGTTCACCCTCGGGGCTGAGGGTATGTATCAGTAGCTATGTGTTTGATCTCTCTCTCCCATGTTCTTCATGTGGCACGATCTTGATGTATCGCGAGCTTTGCTATTATAGTTGGATCTTATGATGTTTCTCCCCCTCTACTCTCTTGTAATGGATTGAGTTTTCCCTTTGAAGTTATCTTATCGGATTGAGTCTTTAAGGATTTGAGAACACTTGATGTATGTCTTGCATGTGCTTATCTGTGGTGACAATGGGAAATTCACGTGATCTACTTGATGTATGTTTTGGTGATCAACTTGCGGGTTCAGTGACCTTGTGAACTTATGCATAGGGGTTGGCACACGTTTTCGTCTTGACACTCAGGTAGAATCTTTGGGGCACTCTTTGAAGTTCTTTGTGTTGGTTGAATAGATGAATCTGAGATTGTGTCATGCATATCGTATAATCATACCCACGGATACTTGAGGTGACATTGGAGTATCTAGGTGACATTAGGGTTTTGGTTGATTTGTATCTTAAGGTGTTATTCTAGTACGAACTCTAGGATAGATCGAACGGAAAGAATAGCTTCGTGTTATTTTACTACGGACTCTTGAATAGATTGATCAGAAATGATAACTTTGAGGTGGTTTCGTACCCTACAATAATCTATTCGTTTGTTCTCCGCTATTAGTGACTTTGGAGTGACTCTTTGTTGCATGTTGAGGGATTGTTATATGATCCAATTATGTTATTATTGTTGAGAGAACTTGCACTAGTGAAAGTATGAACTCTAGGCCTTGTTTCCTAGCATTGCAATACCGTTTACGCTCACTTTTACCACTTGCTACCTTGCTGTTTTTATATTTCCATATTACAAAAACCTATATCTACCATCCATATTGCACTTGTATCACCATCTCTTCGCCGAACTAGTGCACCTATACAATTTACCATTGTATTGGGTGTGTTGGGGACACAAGAGACTCTTTGTTATTTGGTTGCAGGGTTGCTTGAGAGAGACCATCTTCATACTACGCCTCCCACGGATTGATAAACCTTAGGTCTGAAGGAAATATGCCCTAGAGGCAATAATAAAATTGTTATTTATATTTCCTTATATCATGATAAATGTTCATTATTCATGCTAGAATTGTATTAACCGGAAACTTAGTACATGTGTGAATACATAGACAAACTAAGTGTCACTAGTATGCCTCTACTTGACTAGCTCGTTGAATCAAAGATGGTTAAGTTTCCTAGCCATAGACATGAGTTGTCATTTTATTAACGGGATCACATCATTAGAGAATGATGTGATTGACTTGACCCATTCCGTTAGCTTAGCATTTGATCGTTTAGTATATTACTATTGCTTTCTTCATGACTTATACATGTTCCTATGACTATGAGATTATGCAACTCCCGAATACCAGAGGAACACTTTATGTGCTACCAAACGTCACAACATAACTGGGTGATTATAAAGTTTCTCTACAGGTGTCTCCGATGGTACTTGTTGAGTTGGCATAGATCAAGATTAGGATTTGTCACTCCGATTGTCGGAGAGGTATCTTTGGGCCCTCTCGGTAATGCACATCACTATAAGCCTTGCAAGCAATGCAACTAATGAGTTAGTCGCGGTATGATGTATTACGGAACTAGTAAAGAGACTTGCCGGTAACGAGATTGAACTAGGTATTGAGATACCGACGATCGAATCTCGGGCAAGTAACATACCGATGACAAAGGGAACAACGTATGTTGTTATGCGGTTTGACCGCGTAGAATATGTAGGAACCAATATGAGCATCCAGGTTCCGCTATTGGTTATTGACCGGAGACGTGTCTCGGTCATGTCTACATAGTTCTCGAACCCATAGGGTCCGCACGCTTAACGTTTGGTGACGATCGGTATTATGAGTTTATGTGTTTTGATGTACCGAAGATAGTTCGGAATTCCGGATATGATCATGGACATGACGAGGAGTCTCGAAATGGTCGAGACATAAAGATTGATATATTGAACGACTATATTCGGACACCGGATGAGTTCCGGGGGTCACCGGATATTTATCAGAGTGTCGGGGGTTTATCGGAACCCCCGGGTGATATAATGGGCCAACATGGGCCTTGTGGGAGAGAGAGGAGAGGGCCTAGGGCTGGCTGCCCCCCCCCCCCGGGAGTCCGAATTGGACAAGGAGGGGGGGCGGCGCCCCCTCTTTCCTCCCTCTCTCCCTCTCCTTCCTTCCTGAAAGTGCAACTATCCCTGGGTGGTTTTGGTAATTCCTAACAACATATAGCTCATTGAGCTAATGCTATTCCAAGATAAATATTTCAGGAAAGCTCAATGACTGACATGGCATGGATTAGAAAGTGGACCCTTCAAAATGCTAAGGAGAAAGGATTGGCTCAAGCTCAAAGCACAAGACTCTACATTTTCTATTTTAGTGATCCAAGATCACATTGAGTCTTAGGAAAAGCAAATACTATTAAGAAGGGATGAGGTGTTGCTTAATGAGGCTCTTGCTCAAAATGCTTAGTGATATGCTCCAAAACCCTCCACTACTTTCTCATATCCACATATGTCCTAATCCAAAAAGTCCAACTCAGCCCCACCGAAATTTTCATATCCGGAGCCACCGAGTTCAGTTGTCATTGCCACTGCCAGAAACTGTCAGGACCGGATTTTTGGGATATTAATTTCCTAGAAAACGGCCTTTGTGCTCACCAGCCCCAGGATTACTGTTAGCTGATGAGGCACCAACTTGATACAAGAAATTCCAAGCAAAGCACAAAATATGCAGTACAAGACCATTGTGGCCTAGGAGTACAACACTTGGTTTCTAGTGGTTGATGGCGGAAGCGGTTTGTGGTTCATCTGCGTCTATGGGACTCCATTTCCCACAAGAATAGCTGACCAGGATAACTCCTATCTTCGCGAGGCGGCTATCACCATTACATGGGTTCTGGGGCTGTCGTCGTAACGCTCTTCTCCACGCAAGAAATCTGGCCAACACAATAGCCAGGGACAAGCCAGTGAGTACGTTTGAATGTACTCGCAAACATCAAGAACACGGGTATAATATAACAAACATGCTCCGAAATATTTTTATGAAAGATAACGTCTGTCACGAAATAAACGAAAATCCGTGAGGCACGCATGCAGGTAAAATATGAACATGCAATACGGGAGTAGATATAGAATGCACTGATCGAGTGTCTGAAATGACTCCTCGAAAGGGTGCAAGTAAATTAACAATGTCGTAGTCGGGCGTCTGAGCGACACCACATAAAGGGCTTATAAAGAATAATTAAATAACAAGCAGGCCGCAGTCGGGCGTCTGAGCGACACCACATAAAGGGCTTATAAAGGATAAATAAATAACAAGCATGCCGCAGTCGGGCGTCTGAGCGACACCACATAAAGGGCTTATAAAGGATAAATAAATAACAAACCTGCCGCAGTCGGGCGTCTGAGCGACACCACATAAAGGGCTTATAAAGGATAAATAAATAACAAGCATGCCGCAGTCGGGCGTCTGAGCGACACCACATAAAGGGCTTATATAAGAATAATCACAGTGAATATCCAGGAGGTAGAACCGTCCCAAGGATACTCAATAATTCAAATAATGTAAATGGTTAGTCCATAATAATAATAATCATAATCCTCACGTGTCACAGGTCATAAACAAAATTCTAGTCTAGCCGTTTTCTCCATCCGAAGACCGTCACTAGATTCTAGTTTAGCCGTGTCTCCATCCAAATACCGCTACTAAGATCCAGTTAGCCGTGTCTCCATCCGAAAACCGTCACTAGATTCTAGTTTAGCCGTTTCTCCATCTGAATACCGTTACTATGATCCAGTTAGCCGTGTCTCCATCCGAAAACCGTCACTAGACCCATCTCAGTCTGTAGTCCTTACCCATGGACATGGCTATCCAAAAAGATATGACCTCTGCAGAGGGTGTACTCTTTACCCACGAGTAACGGATTTATTTAGTCCATCGGGACTAATTCCGCCTACGGCCTTTTAATTGAAAACACGCCTGACCTGCACACACCAGCTTAACTTACCGGCGTCTGGAATCACCCATGACACCTGCCAAGCAAAACTCTAAGTGGGGAGGCTACAACCTCGACGTAGCATGGGATCAAATTTATATCGCGCGCTCTAAGGGGTGCCCCCCTCTCGGTCCCAACCGGAAACACCCATGCCCCCGGACCAGGTGGCATGCCTACCGGATGCATCCGGTATCTTCCACCATGGCCTCTCTGTACGGTGTGTGCTTTGGTAAGGAGTTGACAACTTACTGAACCATACCCTACCTGCGGCAGGGACAAGTGGTAGTACAAAACAAGTAGGGGAAGTTACTGAACAAGACTCGACCTACGGCCGTCTCAGGAGGTCCAAGTATTCTCCAACAATATTACCATTAACAGATAAACTCACCACTCATCAAGCCTCACCATGCCTTGCCGGACATACTCGTCTCGACGAGGAACTAGGGACAAGCTCGTGTCTACCCAAGACCACGACTTTCCCGGCTTCCTACCGGTATGCATGAGAAGCTCACGAGGATGATCATTATCACCAGCGTATCCATTTATAACAGCAAGGAAATCTCCAATATGCATTCATGCATGTGACTTTACCGTTACATAAGAATAACGTATGCTCCAAGTCAAAGTGGTGTCGAAACCGTATCAAAACACCACACACAAAAATATTATGCCAGAGTTCAGAATGCTTGCCTTCAAGAGTATGCAAGGGGTGCACTTTTTGAAAGTTTTCTTCACTCTCCATTTCCTATTTTGAAAAAATATTCACATAACAAATATTTCAAAAACAGTACAAAAAGTTGTCTCCAATATTTTTGAAATAAATCTTAAAATAAACTAGATGAAATTTGAGAGAGGTAGGAAAAAGAATCAACTCATTTGGAGTTTTATTTTAAAAGATATAGCCAGTCAAACTTGAGTCAAAGTTCTGTTTCAAATAAAACAGAAAAAAGGAAAACGTTTCGATATAGAATACGCTTTCGGGGTAGGGGATACGTACTCGCGGAAATACGCTTCCACTTAAGCCAGCGCGGGGGTCACTGACAGTGGGTCCAGGGGGCCCACTGGTCAGGTTTGACCATTCCTCCCTCTCCCTCCTCTTCTCTGCCCGAACGGGAGCGGGACTCCGGCGATCGCCGTCGACGAACGGCAACTCCCCACGGGTATCCGAGGGCGGGGATGGACCTGCCAGACCGGGGCGGTCCTCTCGGTGGTCGTTGGGTCGACGGTGGTGGGAGGAGTCGCCGGCGGCGAGCTCCGCGGCGGAGAGGGCTACGGGAGTGAAGTGAGTTTTGGGCTCCGGTGGTCTCCGATCGAGGCTGAGGCGCTGGGCAGCTCCGCAAGAACAAGGGGAAGCGAGTGGTGGTGCTGGATGGGCGAGGGAGTGCCTGGTTGGGACGAATGGCACCGGAAGGCAGCGGCGGCCGAACCGGCCGGAGTTGGGGGAGATGGCCTTGTCCGGTCAATCCACGGCTAGGGGAGCTCTAGGGGTAAAGGCAAGAGGCTGCTTGAGCGCTCGGAGGGGCTCGGGGCCTCCTTTTATAGGCGTTCGAGGCTGGACCACGGCGGCTGTGGATAAGAACGCCGGCGACCGTCGCTCTGTAGCCGCAGGGCGACGTGGCGGCGACGAGCGCGTGCTGACGGGCTTCAGGATAAGCTCGAGATGTTCACATGGGCAGCTGGCGCGCGCGGGTGGCTTGGGTGGCGCCGACCATGGCAGGAGCTCGCTGCCGACGCCGGTGTGCCGCCATAAGCTCTGCCAGCGGCGCTGTAGGGTGCCAGGGGTGGCGTGGAGAGTGGGCGAGTGTAGTGCGCGGCTCTGCAGGCGAGCCAGGGCCATGTGCGGGACGCGGCGGCTCGGTGCGCGCGCGTGCAAAACGTGAGCTCTGGGCGCGCCCAGAGCACGCACGGGACATGCTCGACGAAATGCCAGGGCAGCCTAGAGTGCGAGAGGGAGGCTGGCAACTAACAGGGCAGGGATAGGGATAGCTAGGAGCTTAGTGGACATGGTTGCTGGGCCAGAGGATCAAGTACACAGTGCAAACAAAAACTCATGTCAAAACTGACTGTGCACACCAAGTGTTCGACAGAATGCCAAGTGCATTTAGGCAACTCTTGGAGTGGCCAAAATCTCCAGATCAGGGTCTCCCTGGATGTAGGTGATGATGGCAAGATCATTTGGGCAAAACCAGAAACTTGCTAGTGCAAGTTTTGCAAAACTACAGTTTTGGACAGAAAGAAAGAGGTCTCATTGCATGCACTTAAAATCCTCCAATGGGTCCATTCTCCTGGACTTAAAGGTTTTGTAGGGAGGGCTACAAGCAGGAAAAAGCTCAGGGTCACTAGAGTAAAATAAAATAGGGTTGCAGTACAAATCACCAAACTGGACTAGAATGAAAAAGAGGTTGATTCACTCAAAAGTTTCAAAGAACATCACAGGGTTTTGGTATAAAGCTGAATTATATGCATCTACTGACATCTCCAAACACTTGGAAGAATTTTTAAAAGAATATTTAAATAGGTTGTAGTGCAAAAATGCCTACTGGGCCAGATTTGAAAAGTTGATGTAGAGCTCAAAATCTCCAATAACCAAAAGATATTTTTGCATAAAAGTGATGTGGAAACATCACATGACATCCCCAAATTTTGGTGGAAATTTTAAATGCATTTGTCAAATGGTTGTAGTGTAAAACATGCTCCAAATTTATGAAAGATCATTTTTAAAAAAAGTAAAGCTCAAGAAAAAGCAAACCTTGCAATTAAATCCACTGATACAGAATTGTTTTATGGGGAGAGCATACAAGTCCAACAATACTTTTGGAAAGTTTCCACTGGAGGTAAAAACCCATAATATCAAAAGGGTAAAACCTAGACAAATGGAAAAGTTCAATTTTCTGGCAAAATTTTAATTCATAAAACAAAGTCAAAATTTTGGGGTGTCACAGAAACCCTAATCAATTCGGTCTCACCGATAGGGATCTCGGTCCCACCCAGATGGGGTTGTAATCTCTCTATTTCCTTTTCGTAACGTTTCGCTCAAACCGAGATGAGCGATCGGTCCCACCAAGATTGCAATGCAAACTCTCTATTTCCCTTTCGTAACGTTTCGGTCCAACCGAGATGAGCGAATCGGTCCCACCGAGTTTGCCTGACCAACTCTCTGTTTGACTATTACCAAAATCGGTCTCACCGAGTTTGTGTAATCGGTCTCACCGAGATTACGTTATGCCCTAACCCTAATGACATCGGTCCCACCGAGTTGATCCAGTCGGTCCCACCGAGAATCCTAACGTTCACATTTTGAACTAAATCGGTCCGACCGAGTTTCATGATTTGGTCCCACCGAGTTTGGTGATTTGTGTGTAACGGTTAGATTTTGTGTGGAGGCTATATATACCCCTCCACCCACTCTTCATTTGTGGAGAGAGCCATCAGAACATGCCTACACTTCCAACACATATTTTCTAAGAGAGAACCACCTAGACTTGTGTTGAGGTCAAGATATTCCATTCCAACCACATGAATCTTGATCTCTAGCCTTCCCCAAGTTGCTTTCCACTCAAATCTTCTTTCTACCAAATCCAAATCCTGTGAGAGAGAGTTGAGTGTTGGGGAGACTACCATTTGAAGCACAAGAGCAAGGAGTTCATCATCAACACACCATTTGTTACTTCTTGGAGAGTGGTGTCACCTAGATTGGCTAGGTGTCACCTGGGAGCCTCCGTCAAGATTATGGAGTTGAACCAAGGAGTTTGTAAGGGCAAGGAGATCGCCTACTTCGTGAAGATCTACCCGAGTGAGGCAAGTCCTTCATGGGCGATGGCCATGGTGGGATAGACGAGGTTGCTTCTTCGTGGACCCTTCGTGGGTGGAGCCCTCCGTGGACTCGCGCAACCGTTACCCTTCGTGGGTTGAAGTCTCCATCAACGTGGATGTACGATAGCACCACCTATCGGAACCACGGATAAAAAATCTCCGTGTCAACATTGCGTTTGCTCCTTCAAACTCATCCCTTTACCTTCATATGCAATTGTTTTACATTCCACTGCTATACTCTTAGAATTGCAAGTGTAGGTTGATTGCTTGACTTGTGCTAAGTTGCTAAAATCTGCCAAGAACTAAAATTGGGAAAAGGCTAGATTTTTATTTGGTCAAGTAGTCTAATCACCCCCCTCTAGACATACTTCCGATCCTACAAGTGGTATCAGAGCTTTGGTCTCCATTTGCTTTGATTTCCATAGCTTTTGGTGGTCATAGCCTTGGTTTCACAACCTAGGAGAGTATGGCGTCTAGCGAGGGAAATTACCACCGTAGAGGTCCTTACTTTGATGGTACTAATTTTGCTAGTTGGAAACATAAGATGAAAATGCATATTCTTGGACATAACCCCGCCGTTTGGGCTATTGTGTGTATTGGCTTGCAAGGTGAATTCTTTGATGGGAGAGAACCGAACCGTGAAGCTACCGCCGAAGAATTGAAGATGCTACAATACAATGCTCAAGCTTGTGATATTCTCTTCAATGGATTGTGCCCCGAAGAATTCAACAAAATCAGCCGTCTTCAGAATGCAAAGGAAATTTGGGATACTTTGATTGATATGCATGAAGGTACCGACTCCGTCAAGGAATCCAGATTGGATGTGCTTCAAAGTCAACTTGACAAGTTCAAAATGAAGGATGGTGAAGGTGTCGCTGAAATGTACTCTAGGCTTGCTCTCATCACAAATGAGATTGCCGGCTTGGGAAGTGAAGAGATGACCAATAGATTCATCATCAAGAAGATCCTAAGAGCCTTGGATGGGAAATATGATACCATGTGCACATTGATCCAAATGATGCCCAATTACAAAGATCTCAAGCCAACGGAAGTCATTGGAAGAATTGTTGCTCATGAGATGTCACTCAAGGATAAGGAAGAGCTTCACAACAAGTCAAGTGGTGCTTACAAAGCCTCATGTGATGCTCCCACATCATCAAGTGAGAAGCAAACCTTCAATGAAGAATTGAACTTAATGGTGAAGAACATCAACAAGTTCTACAAGAGTAGAAGCAAAGAAAGAAGCTCCAAGTCAAGGTCCTACAATGACAAAAGATCTTCTAATCGTGAGCGAAATTGTTACAATTGTGGAAGACCCGGACACTACTCCGATGAGTGTATGGCCCCCTACAAAAGAAGGGAAGACTCTCCCAAAAGAAGAAGTAGAAGAGAAGAATCACCACCAAGAGAAAGGAGGAGTAGAGATGATCGTTATGAACGAAGACCCTCTCAGATAAGCAAGGATTCAAAAAGAAAGGAAAAGTCATCAAGGAGCTACACAAAAAGAAGACATCAAGCTCATGTTGGTGAAATGGTATCCGGCTCCGACTCCGACAATCACTCCGAAAGAAGTTATCACTCCGACTCCGAATATACTCAAGATGAAGGTGTTGCCGGACTAGCACTTGTGTCAACCAACTCCTACGACATATTTGACTCACCAAATGAAGGAATTGGAAGATGCTTCATGGCCAAAGGTCCAAAGGTAACACATCCCGAGTATGTTGATTTCAATAGTGATGAAGATGATTTGCTAGGTGATGATGATTTGCTTGTTGACAACTCTAGTGATGAAAACTATGATGAAACGTCAATTAATCATGCTAATCAAGATAAAATGAATGATGATGATAAGAAGGAGATTGAGCGTCTAACTCAAGAACTAAACACTCTTAAGTTAGCTCGTGAAACTACCTTGGAAAATCATCGAGAACTTTTAAATACTCATGATAAGCTACGCTTTGAAAAGCTCAACCTTGAGCAAGAGCATGAGTTTTTAAAGGCAATCAATGATGATCTTCGCAAGAAAAGTTCTTCTTACATTGCCAAGCGTTTACTCTTGTCTACTTACATGCCACAAGTTAAATCTAGCAACAAGAACAAGAAAGATTCTTCATCTAGTAGTAACAACAATCATGCTAAATCCAATGTTGTTGCTTCTAGTAGTTCTCTTGATTCCACTAATGATTCTCTTAGCCAAGTTACACTTGAGCAAGAAAATAGCTTATTGAAGGGAATCATAAAGAGAGGTATTTACAAGAGTCTTGCCGGAAGTAAGCAATTTGAGGAAATTGTGCGCAAGCAAGGAAGACACCGGAAGAATCAAGGTGTTGGTTTTGAATGAAAGTTCAATGCCAATGGAGTTGAGTGGGAAGAAGATCAATACCCCAAGACGAAGTTTGTTCCTCAACAAGAGAAGTATGATCCTACTTCTTTCAAAGGAACACAAGCTCAAGATGATCTTCCACCACAAGACCACAAGCAAAAAGGCAAGGACAAGCTTCAAGAGGAAATTGATGCATTTAAAGAAGCACCTAAGGCCTTGGTCAAGTGGGTTCCCAAGACTACATCAAGTTCTAGTTCATCAAGCACAACTACGATTCCAAGGATTCCCATCAAGATGATGTGGATCCCGAAGAAGAAGAACTAGAGAGTTCTTGAGGGTGACTCCGCCAACATACTTCACTCTTATCATTTTGGCGAGAACAAGTGAGAACAACTTCCATATCTTGCACTAGTTCAAGGAGTCACAAACCCTCTTGTTGGTAAAACAAGGGACAAGGTAACCTAATGCCTTCATGGACATCATCTTGTGTGTGCATCACTCTATGTCTATGGATATCCTTGTTTGTTCCTTGTGGGACTAACCCGTGTAGGTATTGAAAGTGCAACTCACTCCAAAGGATTGCTCCAAATGATCTACATCAACTTTGAGCATCTACAGCTTCAACACCTACATGAAGTCATCATCGACAAAACCCAAGGTTAGTTCATCCCTTTTAGGGGGGATATCACATCTAGGGGGAGCTTTACTCAAACCAATGAGCTAAAGCAACTCTAATGGTGTGATCACAACAATGCTTTATGTAAAAGTGGTAACCCCACTTGTGCTTAAACGATGAGTATGACCTATGATCAAGTGTTCTCATTTGACTCCTAAGTCAATATACTCGTATATAGATGACCTAGTCATCGCCAATTGCTTGATAGATGCTAGAATGTTTGTGCATGCTTTGTCACATATTTAATTTGCCATTTTATTGTGTGAGCATGTTGGTTGCATATTTTACTCATTCGAGGACATCCATTTGTTGCTTTGATTGTTTGGCTTTTTCTCTTTTTGCCAAATGGATGGACAAGAATGCCTAAGATCTCCCTCTAGCTATCTATGCTTTTCTCGTCTCAAACTCTATTCATGCTACATCGCAAAGTTTGATCAAGTCAGATTCGAACCACTCTGTGTGAGGAGCACTCGGAGATCCCGATTCGTCATAGACTTAAACCTCCAAAACCTCTTTGTGCATCTCGGTCTGGCCGATTCATCCTTTTCGGTCCTACCGAGTCACCAAGTTGATCTAGGGTTTTCAATCTCGGTGCAACCGATTACAACTTTTCGGTCACACCGAGTTGCAGTAACTGCTTGCAGTTTTGCATCTTGGTGCCACCGAGTCGTTCCACTCGGTCACACCAACAGGGTCAGGTTTTATATACCGCTGGGCCAAATTTTGGAAATTTCTCCGAACCCCTTCGCCCGCGCGTAACCTACTCTGCCTCCTTTGGTCTCCGGATCGTCCTCTTATCGCCAGCGACCTCCCGCCGCTGGTCTCCGCCGCCGTCAACGGAAATCTTCACCGCTGTTGCCGCTGTAGCAAGTTCGTCGCTGAACTAGGGTACGAACTTGATCATTGTGCTAATCCCTAACTCCGATTCTTAGCACATTGCTTTGCCATGATTCTTGCCATGATTGAAATCATCATGTCCAGCTAAATCATCCCGTAGATTAGTTTTGATTTGAAAATTTAGGGTTAGGTCTCCGCCGAACTCATCTCGGGCCGACCGAGTTGTAGAAATCGGTCTCACCGATTTTGGCTTAGGCCAGAGCACATGCGTTTTCGGTCTGACCGAAAATTGCAAATCGGTGTGACCGAATTCGATTCTTTGTGAAACCCTAGCAGTCTCGGTACCACCAAACTGTGACTCGGTTTGACCGAGTTCACTAGTTCAGATTCCAAAAGCTGCTTCGGTATCACTGAGTTTACAAATCGGTAGATCCAAAATGCTTTCTGTGAAGAACTAAAACTAAGTTTTTAAGTCATCCTTTTGCAAAAACTCCTGTACTTTGTGATGCTCATCTACTCTACCTCATCTATAACCTATTCACAGGGTCTACTGACAGTTTGCCTGCAAGATGTCTGACCAAAGTGACAGCCAGAACAAGTCAGAGGAACAGGTTCAGTTGAGTGAGGGCACTAGTCCCTCTAGTAGCTATGATGAAGGCAGCAAGAGCACTCCAAGCAATCTGCCAAAGGCCGCCACAAGGACAAGGAAGAAGAGAACTTCTGACTCTGAAGATGAAGATTATGTGGCTGTTGAAGATGAAGCCACTTCAAAGAAGAAAGTGCTGAAGAAAGAGTATGGCTCAGCTACTGCAACTAAGCCAGGACTGAAAACAAAGACGCCAGCAAGAAGACAGCCCATGTCTAAGCCAAGAAAAGTTGCCACAGGAGAAACAATGGAGTTCACTCTTGAACCCAAGGAAACTGGAGATGGCAAGAAGAGAAAAGAAAGGGTCAAGAAGACCATTGCCAGAGTTATTGGGAAGCCATCAATGATGAGAGATTCTGAAGAAGAGGAAGAGGAAGAGGATGCTGCACTAGCACCCAAAGCTCAAAAGCTCATGGGAGATGCAATCAGATCAGGGGCTGCTCCATCTAAGCCCAAAGCTGCTGCTCCAGATCCAAAGCCAAAACCCAAGAGGAGCACTAGGAACATCCCTGCTGAAGAGAAAAACAAGGCCCCGGTGCCTCAAGCTGCTGAAGAAGAAGAAGATGATGATTCTGTTGTTTTGAGAAAGCTGAAGCCCAAGATCCCTGATCACAATGATGCACGCCCAGTTGCAGAAAACATGAAAATTAGGAAGGATTCAGGATTGAGACTATGGAGAGAGTCTGATCCATATGCTACCAGGAGAAGGACTGCTGTGGACTACAGATTTCACACTAAGGAACAGCAGGACTTCTATGAGACAATTTTGCTTGACAAGAAGCCCATAGTGTGTGACATGAGATGGGTTGACTGGGAATTGATCAAGGAGAATGAGGATCACTTCCCTAGTGTATATGATAGCTTCAAGGCATGTGGAGTTGATAAGTTTGTGGCTCAGAAATTCACCAAGTGGAATGATGAGCTCATTATGCAATTCTACTCCACTGCCCACTTCTATCCAGATGGAAGGATTGTGTGGATGTCTGAGGGTACTAGGTACCAGTCTACAGTTGAAGAATGGACTCAATTGATCAGTGCTCCTAAAGAACATGAGGATGACTTGGATATCTATGCAAAGAAGAAGAAAGACCACAACTCTATGGCCAACATGTACAAGGAGATCCCAGATGCTGCTTTGGATACACATAAGTTTGGATTTGTCCATTGCCTGTTGTCTGGTTTGCCAACAATCAACTGGATCTTAAGGCACACACTGCTACCCAAGTCAGGTGATCACAAGATGATCAGAGGACATGCTATCAACTTGCTGCACATATTTGATGTCCCACAGAAGTTCAAGGTTATGAGCCTGATTATGGAAACAATCAAGAGGACTGCAGCTGATCAGAAGAGAAGTTGTGGATATGCCCCACACATCCAGGAGCTCATCAACTCAAAGATGGGCAAAGGCAAGTACATTTTGGATAAGGAGCACCTGCCCATCTACCCTGAATTTGAGGACAACACAGTTGTCATGACTGAGAATGAACCATCATCTGTGCAAGCACAAGAGAAGAGAACCAAAGCTAAAGCTGAGAAGGCTGCAAAGATGCCAACTGTGGAAGAGGCATCTCAGGTATTCTTGAAGAGCAAGCAAGACCAGCTTGGATATCTGATCCAATCCACTCCGAGGATTGAGCAGGGCTTGGCCACCCTGACCAAGAACCAGGAGAGCTTGGAAAGGATTATTGAGACAAAATTCTATGACCTTGATGTCAAGGTAACTAAAATCCAAACTGCAGTTGAGCAACTTCATGAGGAAGCAGAGGAGAAGAAGGGCAAGTCTACCACAGATGCATTTGCTAGAGTGCCTAGAGGACAGAGGTCTGCTGCAGTGCCAGTGACTGACACCGGAGCTACATCATCAGCATCAGCACCAGCAGCTACAGCTCCAGTTCCAACTCCAGCAGCTACTCCAGCAGCTCCAGCTACTTCATCAGAAGCCTTCGTCCTTGGAGTTCTCTCAACACCACCTCCCGAAGATCAAGCCTGAGAGTCGTTTAGCACTATGCTTTTTTGAACTTTTTGGTAACTTGTTGCCAAAGGGGGAGAAAAATGTATAGATCATAGGCTTCGAGAGAGAGAGAGAGTGTTGGTTTTTATCTCTCTTTGCACTTATTTGGTTTGGTTTGAAACTTTATTGCATGCTTGTGTGAGCTACTTGTGAGATACTTGTTTGATCATGTGTTTGATCATATGCTACCCTTAATGCTTGTTGGATGATATTATCTCTTATATCCTATTATGATCATTCACTTTGCTTGGTGATGAGTGCATGTTTTTAATCTCTATCATTTTGAGCGCTCCACCAAGATGTATGTGACATGGAAGAGTAACCCATGATCCTAATCGATTGTGCATTTGCATTCAAAAGCAAATCTTAAATAATGCACAAATTTAGGGGGAGCCCTTGCTTATCACATACTTCTCAAAGCGATAATGTTTTTTTAATCTTATTATCATTTGTCGAAGCTTTGGTCTATATGTTGTCATCAATTACCAAAAAGGGGGAGATTGAAAATGCAACTATCCCTGGGTGGTTTTGGTAATTCGTAACAACATATAGCTCATTGAACTAATGCTATTCCAAGATAAATATTTCAGGAAAGCTCAATGATTGGCATGGCATGGATTAGAAAGTGGACCCTTCAAAATGCTAAGGACAAAGGATTGGCTCAAGCTCAAAGCACAAGACTCTACATTTTCTATTTTAGTGATCCAAGATCACATTGAGTCTATAGGAAAAGCCAATACTATTAAGAAGGGATGAGGTGTTGCTTAATGAGGCTCTTGCTCAAAATGCTTAGTGATATGCTCCAAAACCCTCCACTACTTTCTCATATCCACATATGTCCTAATCCAAAAAGTCCAACTCGGCCCCACCGAAATTTTCATATCCGGAGCCACCGAGTTCAGTTGTCATTGCCACTGCCAGAAACCCTAATCAATTCGGTCTCACCGATAGGGATCTCGGTCCCACCGAGATGGGGTTGTAATATCTCTGTTTCCTTTTCGTAACGTTTCGGTCAAACCGAGATGAGCGATCGGTCCCACCAAGATTGCAATGCAAACTCTTTGTTTCCCTTTCGTAACGTTTCGGTCCAACTGAGATGAGCGAATCGGTCCCACCGAGTTTGCCTGACCAACTCTCTGTTTGACTATTACCAAAATCGGTCTCACCGAGTTTGTGTAATCGGTCTCACCGAGATTACGTTATGCCCTAACCCTAATGACATCGGTCCCACCGAGTTGATCCAGTCGGTCCCACCGAGAATCCTAACGTTCACATTTTGAACTAAATCGGTCCGACCGAGTTTCATGATTCGGTCCCACCGAGTTTGGTGATTTGTGTGTAATGGTTAGATTTTGTGTGGAGGCTATATATACCCCTCCACCCACTCTTCATTTGTGGAGAGAGCCATCAGAACATGCCTACACTTCCAACACATATTTTCTAAGAGAGAACCACCTAGACTTGTGTTGATGACAAGATATTCCATTCCAACCACATGAATCTTGATCTCTAGCCTTCCCCAAGTTGCTTTCCACTCAAATCTTCTTTCTACCAAATCCAAATCCTGTGAGAGAGAGTTGAGTGTTGGGGAGACTATCATTTGAAGCACAAGAGCAAGGAGTTCATCATCAACACATCGTTTGCTACTTCTTGGAGAGTGGTGTCACCTAGATTGGCTAGGTGTCACTTGGGAGCCTCCGTCAAGATTGTGGAGTTGAACCAAGGAGTTTGTAAGGGCAAGGAGATCGCCTACTTCGTGAAGATCTACCCGAGTGAGGCAAGTCCTTCGTGGGCGACGGCCATGGTGAGATAGACGAGGTTGCTTCTTCGCGGACCCTTCGTGGGTGGAGCCCTCCGTGGACTCGCGCAACCGTTACCCTTCGTGGGTTGAAGTCTCCATCAACGTGGATGTACGATAGCACCACCTATCGGAACCACGGATAAAAAATCTCCGTGTCAACATTGCGTTTGCTCCTTCAAACTCATCTCTTTACCTTCATATGCAATTGTTTTACATTCCGCTGCTATACTCTTAGATTTGCAAGTGTAGGTTGATTGCTTAACTTGTGCTAAGTTGCTAAAATCTGCCAAGAACTAAAATTGGGAAAAGGCTAGATTTTTATTTGGTCAAGTAGTCTAATCACCCCCCCTCTAGACATACTTCTGATCCTACACTTCCCCTTCCTCCTTCCTAGTTGGACTAGGAAAGGGGAGTCCTACTCCCACGCAGAAAGGTAAAGTTTTTACTCCCCCTCCACCAACATTCACACTCCACGGCTTGTCCGAAACAACTGGTGCCGTCCAACTATCAACATTCCTGGGGGAGTTTTGTTTAAATTATTTGTGATTTTGTTTTTGATCTTTTGATCATAGGACTGGGCATCCCGGTTACCAACCATTTTCTCGTGAATGATGAGCGGAGTCCACATCGTGAGAATAACCCACCTAGCATGAAAGATACTGACAGCCCCTAGTCTCTAAATAGCAAGCACCACATGTTAGAGGATCCATAACAATATAACTTCTATACAAATATCCCATTGTTAGAGTCTGGACCAAAATAGAGCCTCCCCGTGCGTTTGGATTTTCAGTCGTTGGATTGGGCTTCCAAACTGATCCTGGCCGTTGGATCGCGAGATGGGGAGATCCTGGCCATTGGATCGCGAGATGGGGAGGTCCTGGCCGTTGGATCAATAGCAAACACTGCTTGCGCTCCGGTTCGTGCCACCGCATGTAATTCCCATGCCCCACCGAGGGCATTATCGACTTTTCTCACGCAGACTTATAAAAGGCAGAATGTTGAACCTTAGCCGCCTCTCTCTCCTTTCCCCACTTCTCTGTCGCCTCTCCTCCCGTGGCCTTCGGCCAGCCGCCGCCGCCGCCGCCGCGCGACCTCTGCTCCTCCCCGGCGTCGAACTCAGGCCGCCGCTCCGTCCCCTGTCCCCGTCGCACCTCCCCTCAAGCCGCCGGCTGGCCCTCTCCCACTCGTCCTCCTCCCTGCTCCCATTCCTCCCTTGTGGGAACCCTAGCCGCTGCCCACTCCCACTCGTCCTCCTCCCCGCTCCCCTTCCTGGCGGCGCACCTGACCGCCGCGCGACCTCTGCTCCTCCCCGGTGTCGAACTCAGGTCGCCGCTCCGTCCCCCGTCCCCGTCGCACCTCCCCTTGAGCCGCCGGCTGGCGCTCTCCCTTCACCGGAGGAGTTGGGTGAGGCCGTGAGGAGCGGAGGCAGTGGCTTGTTGCAGACGCTGCTGCGGCTCCCTTTTCTTCCTCGCCATCTTCTTCGCCTCCCTCCTCTGCACCCAAGTAATGCGGCCAGCCCTCGTCAACCCCGGCTAGCGGATTCATTAGCCTTCTACTCCAATCGCTACCCCGAGATCCATCGTTGTTGTGTTGTTGCTGGTGAGAGCTAGGAGGAAGAGAGGGAGGCAAAGGGATGGAGATAGACAGGGGAAGGAGAAAGTGCGCCTTCATGCTCTACCCTCTAAATGTGTTTATTCCCCCTGATGCGACGGCACTGGATCTCACTGTTGGTTGCTCAACCTGCAGGGGTCTTTCTCTGTTGATCTCCTTTTTGTGGCGTGGTATGGCAGGAAATTTATCCATCCACCCGTGGTGAGAACTTGCTGTCGCTGGTGCTAAACTGGTGTTGCTGCAGCAGACAAATGCCATGGATCAAGTGCCATTCAGATGTAAGTTTCAGTAGCTTATGATCACTGAATTTTCTTTAGAAGCTAAAATATCAGTCGTTCGTTTTGTATACGAGACTATTAGCTTAGATCACGGTAATTAAGGAAATAAGTAAAAGCATTTGATACTTAGAAAATAGTGGCAACAATGGTCAAAACATTCACCTGTGTATTATCTCCAAACTACTATGGTATATTTTTATTTGGAGCTTCACTAAGAAGTTGTTCTTTAAAGATAGTAATATTTGATGGCATGGTCATTCCTCACTGTTGTAGATATATTATAAGCATACTTGATAATTGCCAAGATTGTCTAGGTGGATATACAAATTGTTGTTTGTCCGGAGCTTTCTTTTGAGTTATTGGTTCACGCACACCTCCGGAAATGACCTTATTCACCTCTTTATTTGTAAACTAATCTCTCCAGGTTGCAGGAGTCAAGTGTGTGTAAATCTTAAAGATTAGACCAATGGATATCAAAGAAAAGGAGCTCGACCAGGTATTTCACCATCTTGTGCTACACCGTCATGTATGTTCACCACTATGATGTATATTTACTTTACATTCGTCCATGATGAATCTCAGCGGATATTTGGTATGCACTTATATGTAACACCAAACCAATTTGTTTTGATATAAAGCTTTGATGTTTATTAGGTGAAGTTCTTGTTTGTTGGGTTGCTAACAAATTGCAGCTGTGTGCTGCACTGCTGGTATCTTTAATTCCTTGCTCTAGCATTGATATAAAGCTTTGATATTTATTAGGTGAAGTTTACTCTGTATGCACAAGAAGTGAACTGCGGTACAATTCTTAAACACTTCGTTTTATCATGTATGCAGCATTGATATGGCTATGCAATGTTAGCCCAAAATAGGCAGCAGTGCAGTATACTAATGTGAAATCTTATCATTCTGGGGTTGCACTTCCTGTGGTGTTTAGACTCCCATTATTTCCCCATATGTTACATATATATAAATATGTTAAACCAGACCTACCTATATACCAATAGAAGTACACTCATTGTGTGAGGAGCTCTGTATATTGCTCACTTGGAAAGTATAGGATACTTCTTTTTCCTACACTTAATATTTATCTTTGTAGATCGAGAGCATTATTAGGCAGTAATCTTAAAACATACTTTCTAGAGTTAATTTTATATTTCTTGGTAATAACTTTATATTAGGCCTGCAAACTAACTACTATTGCAACTATGCAACATCAGGAGCACACCCTATCAGCTTAAATCACAAGGCATGGAAAGTTAGTGTGTTCCCCGAAATATTGTTGGTTTTGTTAAATAGATGGCCCTCTTAGCATGGCTATGGTTAGTACTCAAGACAGTCTTTCCCCTCAAGAGATCATGCAAGAGTTTATTTTGAAAAATTATGATGTCTTACCCCTGAAGGATTATGATGTCTTTCAAATCGATCATGTTCTGGCTGTTATGGCATATTACAGATCATACATAGTCTCATTTGCTGCAAGGAGCCTTAAGAATGCCCTTGGTCATATGTTAATAAATTTAACATGTATTACAAAAAGATAGCATGTAGGTTGATGATAGTGTGTTTCAAAATTGGTACTTAGAATAATAGTGTACCATCAAAATAATAGCTTGGTCTTACGCTTACCAGGTCACCTGGTCTAAATTCAGTGTGTACATCACTTTTTTGTTCTCAGTAAGTTTCTAGCATTTCTACATGCATTTCTTTGTAGCCTAGACATAGTAAACCATTGATGCTATTCCAAACACAAGCTCAAGCAAGTTCAGTAGATTATTATTTTTTATTAGTATAATCAGCATGAGATAGACCTTGATTTCATCACTTGGTTTACTGTCTGCATATTTCCATGCAGGTACCATTCATATCCTAGAAGTTGTAGCTTCCAGCCTTTTAGTAACTACACAAAACTGCCAAAGCTTCACAGCCATCATGTGAGTATGAGTAAACACAAGTAGCCTGGACTTCTGACCACTTAACCTCTTTCCTACTAATAGTTGATATTCATATGTCGCAATCGGGCAAGGAGCAATCAATTTTATTCTTGACAGATGTTTTTTTTATGTATGCTAATTTTTGTCAGTTCACCTCTTTTACACATTTTGATTTGAATACATATATCTCTGACGAACAAATATAGGAAATAGTGTCGTTTGTTATTAAGCTTGATACCGAATGTCATTTGTCCCCACGTCTGTTCTTCCCAATCAAATAACTAAGATTCATAAATACGCGTCTATATTTTTGGCATTTTATTTAATTTCAAACTTCAATCTGCAGTTTTTAAATCACTACTAATTTATATGCAAGGAACATCATGTTATGTTTAAACCTATGCTTCCCCAGGGAATCACCACCGGTCCTCCCTTGCTCAAGTCATGGAGGGGCAGCCGGTACCGGTGGGTGAGGAGATCCATGACTGGACAACATCATGTTCTGTTTAAACCTATGCCTCCCCAGGGAATCACCACCGGTCCTCCTTTTCTCAAGTCATGGATGGGCAGCCGGTACCGGTGGGTGAGGAGATCCATGACTGGACAGCGCAGACGCCCAGATGGCGAGGAAGACGAGTCATCGTCGCTGCCAACCTCCGCCTCGGCCCCCACACCCCTGACGCGAGCTTTGCCTCCTCTGCCGCTGTTGCATCTTCTCCAGTGCCTCCTCCCCATCGGACTCGTCTGCCTCCCTGTCATGCAGGTGCTCCTCGCGTGGCCATGCTTTCAACCTCTCTCTCTGTCTCTGTTGTGTGCATCTCCCTCAATAGCCACTGGATGTTTTATCTGGTCCATTGTGAGATTTGCCATACATGATTAGTAATAATAGTATGTTAATTTGATGGGTATAAGCATTAGTGAGGTGAAATATATAGATTTTGGATTGATTTACAGGTTCTTCTAATGAACACACTGAGATGGGTGTAGATTTTCTGTTCGGTATGCAATCATATGGCAAGTGTGTTTATTTTGTTGGGCACCCGTGTCCTTTGCTCCATGCAAGAAATGTGAGAGTTGAGTTTTGGGTGATTGTCTACATATAGTGTTCTTGCATCTTAGTGTGAGTTGCGTCGGATGGTATTGTTTTCTCAAGGGAATAAATTCATATGCTTGGTAAGAAAAGGTTCAATCTACATGCACCATGAGTTAAAAGATAACTTTGATGAGTCAGATAGATGTAGTATGATCCACAACCATAGTTCTGATCCACACAATGCATGATATTCCACTTTAGCCTGAGTCTTGTGGTTAGTACTTGCTACTTCTCCCTGAAATAGAATTCATACCGACACTTTGTATGGTTGGTTACAAAGAGCCACAACTGTACCAGGAAATCTAGAAACCCAACTGGATATGCCAAAAAATACCAATTCCTAGAACGTCACATAGTGATTGAATTTGCGGCATTAAATACATTCACTGTGCTGGAAGTACATTACCCTGTGTATAGTACAAGGAGTACTCTAAATATCAGTAGTGTTATGCAAATGAATTTGACACCGTCTCCACATCAGGTCTATCTTCTTAAGTATGTCAGTCAAATAAACAACACATGTGCTACTCCAGGGCAAAGAGTGGTGCGAGCTAATTTACATATTTTCCTATGTCATGATGCACTTTCCTTATACACACCAACTAACTTCAACTTTCCTATGAACCTATCAAATATGAAGTGTGTCGTACCGAGTTGGATATAACTATCACTGCATTTTAAATAAGTTAGCTCTTTCTCTCTGGTTTGTTAGTTCTATGAAAATATATTGCTATATCTTAAGCCTGTTATTTTAGTCTCTCTTTCTCTTTGGTGTCATAATGATATGAACTTATATTTTGCTGCAAGATTAGAGAGATTCTTTTTAAACTCAACCTGTGTCATAAGCTACTTGGTTCCTTCTCATTACTTGGAGGATGCATGGATTGGAGAGATTATGGATGAGGACTGAATTATGTGTTGCCATGATATCTTTTAATTTTGGTCATCTGTGTAGCTATGATATCTTAGAAGAGTCCCAGTGTGTATATTTTGGTGATCTGTATCATAATAAGGAAGCAAATTGAATTATACAGCATCAAAACCCATCGTTTGCAATGTTATGCAGTTCCTTTTGATGGAAAATTTTAGTTTGTTGTGTATTTCTAATGGACGCGATTATGAATGAGAACTGAATAATGTGTATCTATGATGTTCGTATTCCTGTGACTCATCATCTGGAGATAATTGTAAATGAATGATTAATCATGGGTTTCTTTTGGTATAACATACTGAAACTTCACCCTTTTGGTAGTAACATGTTTCATTTCCTATTAAGAATGCACCACTTGCATGCTGACCTTTGGAATATAAGTCATGCCTTACTGGGTTGGATACATTTGTGTTGTTCTGCCCTGATGCGCCATTTAGTCCTTACCTTTTTTCTGTGTAAATTACTTATGAACGATTCTTTGACCTGCAGAATGTATTCCTGGTCCTATTTTATCCTTCCAACAAAGAGGATTATGGAAGTTGTCATGCATTGCTTTGTGTTGTCATTCTGGTTTAAACGCTTATTAGATTGTTGCTTATTTATGCTTTGCTTTCAATCGTGTTCAATTATGTTGTTAGTGGGTAGGATATGACAGCACCCTTGGGTGCTGCAAAGCCACAATTCATACCTGCAATTGCTTCATTGGATAGCCTGCAATGCTTCAATGATTGTATTACCGGATTGGATATGACTATACCCGGCAGCAGTGCTGCCGGGTGCGGCAAGCCGCATTTCCTACCTAGTACCCAAGCATAACTCATTATGTTGTCTTCCTTGTCCAACTTCAACTAATTTGCTCAGGTTTGAAATTAATTAATGGGGCTCACAATCATAGAAGATGTCCAAGATAGTATATTTATATGTGAAATCTCTCTTCCTTCAATATTCTTTCATGAATTGTTCAAGTGACCAATACAATGTTTGCTAACCTTCAATAAATTTACCACCTCTACTTCTTATATGTGAAGTCATTACTTCCCATGGGATAAGCATATGAAACATATATAATTTCAGATTTATGATATTCAAATCATTCAACCATTTACTCAGAGGATATAAGTGAAGCACACGAGTAAATGACGAACTACTCAAAAAGATATAAGTGAAGATCAATGAGTAGTTAAATAATTATGTAGCTATGTGAAGACTCCCATTTAAGAATTTCAGATCTTGGGACATTATTCAAACAGCAAGCAAAACAAAATAAAACGGCATTTCAAGGATAGCACTCATCATGTGAAGAAGCAAAAAACTTAGGCTCAACCAATACTAACCGATAATTGTTGAAAGAGAAAGGTGGGATGCCTACCGGGGCATCCCAAGCTTAGATGCTTGAGACTTCTTGAAATATTATCTTGGGGTGCCTTGGGCATCCCCAAGCTAGAGCTTTTGTGTCTCCTTAATTCCTCTCATATCACGGTTTCCTAAAGCTCGAAAGCTTCATCCACACCAAACTCAACAAGAACTCGTGAGATAAGTTAGTATAAACCAATGCAAAAACCTTATCATACTCTACTGTAGCAAATCACTAAAATTATTATTCAACATTGCATACTAAATGCCTCTGCATATTTAATACTCCTATCCTCAAATAGAATCATTAAACAAGCAAACATATACAAACAATGCAAACATAACAGCAATCTGCCAAAACAGTAAAGTCTGTAAAGAATGCAGCAAGATCCATACTTCCCTAGCTCCAAAAATTATGAAATAAAATTCCCACTGTATTAAATTTATCAGAGCTTATTATGCAAAAGGTTTCAACATTTTATCATATTCTGACTTTTCTAGGGAATTTTTGCAACAGGGATAAACTTTCTGTTTTGAAACAGCAACATGTATACTTGCAAAATAAGCATGGTAAAGGCTATCCTGGACATTTTTATTGAAAATAGAGATGCAAAACATTATTCTAAATAACAGCAAGCAAAGCTAAAGAAAATAAAATGGCACTCCAAGCAAAACACATATCATGTGTTGAATAAAAATATAGCTCCAAGTAAAGTTACCGATGAACGAAGACGAAAGAGGGGATGCCATCCGGGGCATCCCCAAGCTTAGGCTCTTGGTTGTCCTTGAATATTACCTTGGGGTGCCTTGGGCATCCCCAAGATTAGGCTCTTGCCACTCCTTATTTCGTAGTCCATCGATCTTTACCCAAAACTTGAAAACTTCAAAACACAAAACTTAATAAAAATCTCATGAGCTCCGTTAGTGAAAGAAAACAAAACACCACTTCAAGGTACTGTAATGAACTCATTCTTTATTTATATTGGTGTTAAACCTACTGTATTCCAACTTCTCTATGGTTTATAAACTCTTTTACTAGCCATAAATTCATTAAAATAAGCAAACAACACACGAAAAACAGAATCTGTCAAAAACAGAACAGTCTGTAGTAATCTGTAACTAACGCAAACTTCTGGAACTCCAAAAATTCTACCAAAATAGGAAGACCTAGATAATTTGTTTATTGACCTACTGCAATTGGAATCAGTATTTTATCACTTTCTGGTGATTTTTAACAATTGTTTTCGTGAGCAGAAAGTTTCTGTCTTTTTCAGGAAGATCAAATAATTATCATCCAAGAAGATCCTATAGGTCTTACTTGGCACAAACACTAAGTAAAACATAAAACCACATCTAACCAGAGGCTAGATGAATTATTTATTACTAAACAGGAGCAAAAGCAAGGAACAAAAATAAAATTGGGTTGCCCCCCAACAAGCGCTAACGTTTAACGCCCCTAGCTAGGCATGATGATTTCAATGATGCTCACATAAAAGATAAGAATTAAAACATAAAAAGAGCATCATGAAGAATATGACTAGCACATTTAAGTCTAACCCACTTTCTATGCATAGGGATTTTGTGAGCAAACAACTTATGGGAACAATAATCAACTAGCATAGGAAGCAAAGCAAGCATAACTTCAAGATTTTCAACACATAGAGAGGAAACTTGATATTATTGCAACTCCTACAAGAATATATTCCTCCCTCATAATAATTTTCAGTAGCATCGTGAATGAATTCAACAATATAACCAGCACATAAAGCATTCTTTTCATGATCTACTTGCATAGAAATTTTCCTACTCTCCACGTAAGCAAATTTATTCTCATCAATAGTAGTGGGAGCAAACTCAACAAAATAACTATCATGTGATTGAAAATTAAGATCAAGATGACAAGTTTCATGGTTATCATTATTGTTTATAGCATATGTGTCATCACAATAATCATCATAGATAGGAGGCATGCTTTCATCATAATAAATTTGCTCATCAAAACTTGGGGGACTAAACATATCATCTTCATCAAACATAGCATCCCCAAGCTTGTGGCTTTGCATATCATTAGCATCATGGGTATTCAAGGAATTCATACTAACAACATTGCAATCATGCTCATTATTCACATATTTATGCCAAGCATTCTACGTAATTCTTCTTCTGGAACTTGAGCACAATTTTCCTTCCCATCATTTTCACGAAAGATATTAAAAAGATGAAGCATATGAGGCACCCTTAATTCCATTTTTTGTAGTTTTCTTTTATAATATAAACTAGTGATAAAACAAGAAACTAAAAGATTCAATTGCAAGATATAAAGATATACCTTCAAGCACTCACCTCCCCGGCAACTGCGCAAGAAAAGAGCTTGATGTCTACTACACAACCTTCTTCTTGTAGACGTTGTTGGGCCTCCAAGTGCAGAGGTTTGTAGGACAGTAGCAAATTTCCCTCAAGTGGATGACCTAAGGTTTATCAATCCGTGGGAGGCGTAGGATGAAGATGGTCTCTCTCAAGCAACCCTGCAACCAATAACAAAGAGTCTCTTGTGTCCCCAACACACCCAATACAATGGTAAATTGTATAGGTGCACTAGTTCGGCGAAGAGATGGTGATACAAGTGCAATATAGATGGTAGATATAGGTTTTTGTAATCTGAAAATATAAAAACAGCAAGGTAAATAATGATAAAAGTGAGCGTAAATGGTATTGCAATGCTAGGAAACAAGACCTAGGGTTCATACTTTCACTAGTGCAAGTTCTCTCAACAATAATAACATAATTGGATCATATAACTATCCCTCAACATGCAACAAAGAGTCACTCCAAAGTCACTAATAGCGGAGAACAAACGAAGAGATTATGGTAGGGTACGAAACCACCTCAAAGTTATTCTTTCTGCTCGATCTATTCAAGAGTCCGTAGTAAAATAACACGAAGCTATTCTTTCCGTTCGATCTATCATAGAGTTCGTACTAGAATAACACCTTAAGATACAAATCAACCAAAACCCTAATGTCACCTAGATACTCCAATGTCACCTCAAGTGTCCACGGGTATGATTATACGATATGCATCACACAATCTCAGATTCATCTATTGAAACCAACACAAAGTACTTCAAAGAGTGCCCCAAAGTTTCTACCGGAGAGTCAAGACGAAAACGTGTGCCAGCCCCAATGCATAGGTTCATGGGCGGAACCCGCAAGTTGATCACCAAAACATACATCAAGTGGATCACGTGATATCCCATTGTCACCACAGATAAGCACGACAAGACATACATCAAGTGTTCTCAAATCCTTAAAGACTCAATCCGATAAGATTACTTCAAAGGGAAAACTCAATCCATTACAAGAGAGTAGAGGGGGAGAAACATCATAAGGTCCAACTATAATAGCAAAGCTCGCGATACATCAAGATCGTACCACCTCAAGAACACGAGAGAGGGAGAGATGAAACACATAGCTACTGGTACATACCCTCAGCCCCGAGGGTGAACTACTCCCTCCTCGTCATGGAGAGCGCCAGGATGATGAAGATGGCCACCGGTGAGGGATCCCCCCTCCGGCAGGGTGCCGAAACAGGGTCCCGATTGGTTTTTGGTGGCTACAAAGGCTTGCGGCGGCGGAACTCCCGATCTA
>NC_057796.1:317986378-318008113 GCF_018294505.1 Triticum aestivum | reverse complement strand
GATCAGGGAAGCCACGAGGGGCCCACGAGGGTGGAGGGCGTGCCTAGGGGGGTGGGCGTGCCCCCTGCCTCGTGCCTTCCTCGTTGCTTCCCTTACGTACACTCTAAGTCTTCTGGATTGCTTCCGTTCCAAAAATAACTCTCCCGAAGGTTTCATTCCGTTTGGACTCCGTTTGATATTCCTTTTCTGCGAAACACTGAAACAAGGAGAAAAACAAAAACTGACACTGGGCTCTGGGTTAATAAGTTAGTCCCAAAAATAATATAAAAGTGCATAGTAAAGGCCATTAAACATCCAAGATGGATAATATAATAGCATGAATACTTCATAAATTATAGATACGTTGGAGACGTGTCATGCGTAGGATTTTTTTTTTGAAATTACTACGTTACCCTACAGTGGCATCCGAGCCAGGTTTATGCGTAGATGTTATATGCACGAGTAGAACACAAGTGAGTTGTGGGCGATACTAGTCATACTGCTTACCAGCATGTCATACTTTCATTCGGCGGTATTGTTGGATGAAGCGGCCCGGACCGACATTACGCGTACGCTTACGCGAGACTGGTTCTACCGACGTGCTTCGCACATAGGTGGCTGGCGGGTGTCAGTTTCTCCAACTTTAGTTGAATCGAGTGTGGCTACGCCCGGTCCTTGTGAAGGTTAAAACAACACATACTTGACGAAATATCGTTGTGGTTTTGATGCGTAGGTAAGAACGGTTCTTGCTCAGTCCGTAGCAGCCACGTAAAACTTGCAACAACAAAGTAGAGGACGTCTACCTTGTTTTTGCAGGGCATGTTGTGACGTGATATGGTCAAGACATGATGCTAAATTTTATTGTATGAGATGATCATGTTTTGTAACCGAGTTATCGGCAACTGGCAGGAGCCATATGGTTGTCGCTTTATTGTATGAAATGCAATCGCCATGTAATTGCTTTACTTTATCACTAAGCGGTAGCGATAGTCGTAGAAGCAATAGTTGGCAAGACGACAACGATGCTACGATGGAGATCAAGGTGTCGCGCAAGTGACGATGGTGATCATGACGGTGCTTTGGAGATGGAGATCAAAGGCACAAGATGATGATGGCCATATCATATCACTTATATTGATTGCATGTGATGTTTATCTTTTATGCATCTTATTTTGCTTAGTTCGACGGTAGCATTATAAGATGATCTCTCACTAAATTTCAAGGTACAAGTGTTCTCCCTGAGTATGCACCGTTGCGAAAGTTCGTCGTGCCGAGACACCACGTGATGATCGGGTGTGATAAGCTCTACGTTCAAATACAACGGGTGCAAGCCAGTTTTTGCACACGCAGAATACTCAGGTTAAACTTGACAAGCCTAGCATATGCAGATATGGCCTTGGAACACTGAGACCGAAAGGTCGAGCGTGAATCATATAGTAGATATGATCAACATAGTGATGTTCACCATTGAAAACTACTCCATCTCACGTGATGATCGAACATGGTTTAGTTGATATGGATCACGTGATCACTTAGATGATTAGAGGTATGTCTATCTAAGTGGGAGTTCTTAAGTAATTTGATTAATTGAACTTTAATTTATCATGAACTTAGTACCTGATAGTATTTTGCATGTCTATGTTGTTGTAGATAGATGGCCCGTGCTCTTGTTCCGTTGAATTTTAATGAGTTCCTTGAGAAAGCAAAGTTGAAAGATGATGGTAGCAATTACACGGACTGGGTCCGTAACTTGAGGATTATCCTCATTACTGCACAAAAGAATTACGTCCTGGAAGCACCGCTGGGTGCCAAACCCGCTGCAGGAGCAACGCCAGATGTTATGAACGTCTGGCAAAGCAAAGCTGATGACTACTCGATAGTTCAATGTGCCATGCTTTATGGCTTAGAGCCGGGACTTCAACGACGTTTTGAACGTCATGGAGCATATGAGATGTTCCAGGAGTCGAAGTTAATATTTTCAAGCAAATGCCCGGATTGAGAGATATGAAGTCTCCAATAAGTTCTACAGCTGCAAGATGGAGGAGAATAGTTCTGTCAGTGAGCATATACTCAAAATGTCTGGGTATAACAATCACTTGATTCAACTGGGAGTTAATCTTCCAGATGATAGTGTCATTGACAGAATTCTTCAATCACTGCCATCAAGCTATAAGAGCTTCATGATGAACTATAACATGCAAGGGATGGATAAGACAATTCCCGAGCTCTTCGCAATGCTAAAGGCTGCGGAGGTAGAAATCAAGAAAGAGCATCAAGTGTTGATGGTCAACAAGACCACCAGTTTCAAGAAAAGGGTAAAGAGAAGAAGGGGAACTTCAAGAAGAATGGCAAGCAAGTTGCTGCTCAAGTGAAGAAGCCCAAGTCTGGACCTAAACCTGAGACTGAGTGCTTCTACTGCAAAGGGACTGGTCACTGGAAGCGGAACTGCCCCAAGTATTTGGCGGATAAGAAGGATGGCAAGGTGAACAAAGGTATATGTGATATACATGTTATTGATGTGTACCTTACTAATGCTCGCAGTAGCACCTGGGTATTTGATACTGGTTTTTTTGCTAATATTTACAACTCGAAACAGGGACTACGGATTAAGCGAAGATTGGCTAAGGACGAGGTGACGATGCGCGTGGGAAGTGGTTCCAAAGTCGATGTGATCGCGGTCGGCACGCTATCTCTACATCTACCTTCGGGATTAGTTTTAGACCTGAATAATTATTATTTGGTGCCAGCGTTGAGCATGAACATTATATCTGGATCTTGTTTGATGCAAGACGGTTATTCATTTAAATCAGAGAATAATGGTTGTTCTATTTATATGAGTAATATCTTTTATGGTCATGCACCCTTGAAGAGTGGTCTATTTATATTGAATCTCGATAGTAGTGATACACATATTCATAATATTGAAGCCAAAAGATGCAGAGTTGATAATGATAGTGCAACTTATTTGTGGCACTGCCATTTAGGTCATATTAGTGTAAAGCGCATGAAGAAACTCCATAATGATGGACTTTTGGAATCACTTGATTATGAATCGCTTGGTACTTGCGAACCATGCCTCATGGGCAAGATGACTAAAACTCCGTTCTCCGGAACAATGGAGCGAGCAACAGATTTGTTGGAAATCATACATACTGATGTATGTGGTCCGATGAATGTTGAGGCTCGCGGCGGGTATCGTTATTTTCTCACCTTCACAGATGATTTGAGCAAATATGGGTATATCTACTTGATGAAACATAAGTCTGAAACATTTGAAAAGTTCAAAGAATTTCAGAGTGAAGTGGAAAGCCATGTAACAAGAAAATAAAGATTCTACGATCTGATCGTGGAGGAGAATATTTGAGTTACGAGTTCGGTCTTCATTTGAAACAGTGTGGAATAGTTTCGCAACTCACGCCACCCGGAACACCACAGCGTAATGGTGTGTCCGAACGTCGTAATCGCACTTTACTAGATAAGGTGCGACCTATGATGTCTCTTACTGATTTACCGCTATCGTTTTGGGGTTATGCTTTAGAGACAGCTGCATTCACGTTAAATAGGGCACCATCTAAATCCGTTGAGACAACGCCTTATGAACTGTGGTTTGGCAAGAAACCAAAGTTGTCGTTTCTTAAAGTTTGGGGCTGCGATGCTTATGTGAAAAAGCTTCAACCTGACAAGCTCGAACCCAAATCGGAGAAATGGGTCTTCATAGGATACCCAAAGGAGATTGTTGGGTACACCTTCTATCACAGATCCGAAGGCAAGACATTCGTTGCTAAGAATGGATCCTTTCTAGAGAAGGAGTTTCTCTCGAAAGAAGTGAGTGGGAGGAAAGTAGAACTTGATGAGGTAACTGTACCTACTCCCTTATTGGAAAGTAGTTCATCACAGAAATCTGTTCCTGTGACTCCTACACCATTTAGTGAGGAAGCTAATGATGATGATCATGTAACTTCAGATCAAGTTACTACCGAACGTCGTAGGTCAACCAGAGTAAGATCCGCACCAGAGTGGTACGGTGATCCTGTTCTGGAGGTCATGTTACTTGACCATGACGAACCTACGAACTATGAGGAAGCGATGATGAGCCCAGATTCCGCAAAATGGCTTGAGGCCATGAAATATGAGATGGGATCCATGTATGAGAACAAAGTGTGGACTTTGGTTGACTTGCCCGATGATCGGCAAGCCATCGAGAATAAATGGATCTTCAAAAAGAAGACTGACGCTGACGGTAATGTTACTGTCTACAAAGCTCGACTTGTTGCGAAAGGTTTTCGACAAGTTCAAGGAGTTGACTACGATGAGACTTTCTCACCTGTAGCGATGCTTAAGTCCATCCGAATCATGTTAGCAATTGTCGCATTTTATGATTATGAAATTTGGCAAATGGATGTAAAGACTGCATTCCTGAATGGATTTCTAGAAGAAGAGTTGTATATGATGCAACCTGAAGGTTTTATCGATCCAAAGGATGTTAACAAAGTGTGCAAGCTCTAGCGATCCATCTATGGACTGGTGCAAGCATCTCGGAGTTGGAATAAACGTTTTGATAGTGTGATCAAAGCATATGGTTTTATACAGACTTTTGAAGAAGTCTGTATTTACAGAAAGTGAGTGGGAGCTCTGTAGCATTTCTAATATTATATGTGGATGACATATTATTGATTGGAAATGGTATAGAATTTCTGGATAGCATAAAAGTATACTTGAATAAGAGTTTTTCAATGAAAGACCTCGGTGAAGCTGCTTATATATTGGGCATCAAGATCTATACAGATAGATCAAGACGCTTAATTGGACTTTCACAAAGTACATACCTTGATAAAGTTTTGAAGAAGTTCAAAATGGATCAAGCAAAGAAAGGGTTCTTGCCTGTGTTACAAGGTGTGAAGTTGAGTCAGACTCAATGCCCGACCACTGCAGAAGATAGAGAGAAAATGAAAGATGTTCCCTATGCTTCAGCCATAGGCTCTATCATGTATGCAATGCTGTGTACCAGACCTGATGTGTGCCTTGCTATTAGTTTAGCAGGGAGGTACCAAAGTAATCCAGGAGTGGATCACTGGACAGCGGTCAAGAACATCCTGAAATACCTGAAAAGGACTAAGGATATGTTTCTCGTTTATGGAGGTGACAAAGAGCTCGTCGTAAATGGTTACGTCGATGCAAGCTTTGACACTGATCCGGATGACTCTAAGTCACAAACCGGATACGTATTTATATTGAACGGTGGAGCTGTCAGTTGGTGCAGTTCTAAGCAAAGCGTCGTGGCGGGATCTACGTGTGAAGCGGAGTACATAGCTGCTTCGGAAGGAGCAAATGAAGGAGTCTGGATGAAGGAGTTCATATCCGATCTAGGTGTCATACCTAGTGCATCGGGTCCAATGAAAATCTTTCGTGACAATACTGGTGCAATTGCCTTGGCAAAGGAATCCAGATTTCACAAGAGAACCAAGCACATCAAGAGATGCTTCCCATCAGCGACCAAGTCAAGGAGGGAGACATAAAGATTTGCAAGATACATGCAGATCTGAATGTTGCAGACCCGTTGACTAAGCCTCTCTCACGAGCAAAACATGATCAGCACCAAGACTCCATGGGTGTTAGAATCATTGCTGTGTAATCTAGATTATTGACTCTAGTGCAAGTGGGAGACTGAAGGAAATATGCCCTAGACAATAATAAAATTGTTATTTATATTTTCTTATATCATGATAAATGTTTATTATTCATGCTAGAATTGTATTAACCGGAAACTTAGTACATGTGTGAACACATAGACAAACTAAGTGTCACTAGTATGCCTCTACTTGACTAGCTCGGTGAATCAAAGATGGTTAAGTTTCCTAGCCATAGACACGAGTTGTCATTTGATTAACGGGATCACATCATTAGAGAATGATGTGATTGACTTGACCCATTCCGTTAGCTTAGCATTTGATCGTTTAGTATATTGCTATGCTTTCTTCATGACTTATACATGTTCCTATGACTATGAGATTATGCAACTCCCGAATACCGGAGAAACACTTTGTGTGCTACCAAACGTCACAACGTAACTGGGTGATTATAAAGGTGCTCTACAGGTGTCTCCGATGGTACTTGTTGAGTTGGCATAGATCAAGATTAGGATTTGTCACTCCGATTGTCGGAGAGGTATCTTTGGGCCCTCTCGGTAATGCACATCACTATAAGCCTTGCAAGCAATGCAACTAATGAGTTAGTCGCGGTATGATGTATTACGGAACGAGTAAAGAGACTTGCCGGTAACGAGATTGAACTAGGTATTGAGATACCGACGATCGAATCTCGGGCAAGTAACATACCGATGACAAAGGGAACAACGTATGTTGTTATGCGGTTTGACCGATAAAGATCTTCGTAGAATATGTAGGAACCAATATGAGCATCCAGGTTCCGCTATTGGTTATTGACCGGAGACGTGTCTCGGTCATGTCTACATAGTTATCGAACCCGTAGGGTCCGCACGCTTAACGTTCGGTGACGATCGGTATTATGAGTTTATGTGTTTTGATGTATCGAAGATAGTTGGGAATTCCGGATATGATCATGGACATGACGAGGAGTCTTGAAATGGTCGAGACATAAAGATTGATATATTGGACGACTATATTCGGACACCGGATGAGTTCTGGGGGTCACCGGATATTTATCGGAGTGCCGGGGGTTTATCGGAACCCCTGGGGGATATAATGGGCCAACATGGGCCTTGTGGGAGAGAGAGAAGAGGGCCTAGGGCTGGCCGTGCCCCCCCCCTTGGGAGTCCGAATTGGACAAGGAGGGGGGCGGCGCTGTGACACCCAAGTTTTTATTTGGATTTTTTTAAAAGATTTTTATTTGACTTGAGGGGAGTGATTTAAATTTTTCTTCAAGAGAACTCTCCCTCTCATATACTTTTCTTCATGGCAAAAGTTTTGTTTGGATTCACCCAAGATCTGCCTTTGGTCTTGGAGGTTCTTGCTTTTCACTTGGACTCAAGACAAAATGTTTTTCATTTGGGAAAATGACTTTTGAAAATCTCCTTGAAATTTGCACTATGGCTTTTGGAAAACTCCTTTGCCACTTTCAACAAATTCCTTCTTGCCATGGCCCTAGTGCAAATGCTCTCTCCTAACCCTTCCCTCACCTTTGGATCATGTTTTACACCAAATCCAGCAAGTTGAACCTCCCCATGTATCTATTTCCATTCAAATTCTATTCAAATAAATTTCTGCCTTCTTTTCTAGCACTTGGAGATTTGCAAAGGAACTCCATTTTCTGTTTTGATTTTTGCCACCAAACCAACTCTCCCTCCTAGTCCTTTGAACCCTCAACCTAGAACCATGAAGATCCACTGGTCTTCAGTTCAAAATTTTCAAACTACACTTGCTGCAAGTTTGGACCAGATTTGCCAAATTTGGTGAAATTCATTCAAAACCTTCTCCAAAAATTCCAAGTAAAATCAGGCAGCCCCTGGGTGCTTTGAGTGGTCATCTCACCAAGTTACAGCTCCAGAAAAATTTATCTCATAGCCAAAACCTTCTGTCGAACACCTGCAGTGCACTGTCTTTGTCACATTCAGAAAGTTCAGAGAACACTGCAGTGGCTGCTGTCGTTTTCTTCAGAGAAGGACGTCGATCTCGCCAGTGCCACCGCGTCGCCTTGCTCCTCATCCCCGCCCCCTTGTTCCTGCACCACACGAACGCCTGGCACCTTGCGGGCGTCGGCGACGAGCAGCAGAAGGTGCGCCGCCCCGTGACCGACGCCGGCGGCGGCTTTGCGGGCGCCAGCGGGAGACACGGCGCCGACGACGCCACCCAGCGCTGCCCAAACCACCGGAGCTCGCCGCGTGGCCTTCCACTCCCCCGAATGCGCTGCCGCTCTCGTCGTGAACCGCAGGGCGCGGAGCGCGCTCTCTGCCGCCGTTGAGCCCGTGCGGTCACCTCACCGTGGACCGACGCCATTACGCCAAGACCATCTCCGTTTAGCTGTAAAACGACTCCAGTAACCTCCACTGATGCTGCCTGGCCGCTCAAACCACCTGCCAATCCACTTCTCCGCCGTAATTGCTCGCCGGAGATTCTCCGTTCACGGCCACCCCGTCGATCTGCCTATAAATAGAGGCCCCGAGCTTCAACTCGAGCACCCACCAGCCCTGCACTCCCCCTAGAGCAAGCCTAGCCACTGGTAGAGCCCCGAGGAGGTCTCCTTCCTCGACTCCGGCCGCCACGACCCGCCATGGGATCTAGCCCGATTCGCCCCCGTGTGTGCTCCTCCGCCTCCATTCTCTTGCCAGTAGCTTCACCTTGCATCACTCGTTCTGACCCGCGCCTAAATTCGTAGTTTGCAGCCCTCCACCGGAGTTCCCCATCCTCACCCGAGCCGCCGTCCGCCGGAGATAGTGTCGCCGTCGACGTGGTGCTCCCCGTTGGATGAGTCCACCACCCACCGACGCGGAAGAAGACGCTGAAGCTTTTGGTACCCTCCGTTTCTCCTAACTCGCCGTGGTTCGACGCCGGCGTCCACCGCAGTCTTCGGGCGCCGGCGAGCTTTTCAAACCTGACATGTGGACCCCGCGTGTCAGCCTCTGTTCTTTTATTCGCGAACCGTTTTCTGTTGGCGCCTTCGGGCAAAATACGTCTTCTCCTTTGCGCTTGCGCATTCCCAACCGAAGCGTTTTCTGTTTTCTCAGTTAAAACCCTGGAACTTTTCTGTTTCATTACAGATAAGTCCCTAGACAGAAACCTTTATAACTTTTTAATAAAAAGGAATTTTTGAGTGATTCTTTTTCTGACAATCTTCAAATTTTGTCTAGTTTTTTATGGGATTTATTTGAAAAATATTTGGAAAAGTTTCTGTGTATGTGTTGGTTTTCACGTTAGTACCCGTTTCGTGATTGCCGTAGGTTCCGGAAGAGGTGACGGAGCCGCGAACTTCGCCGAGCTAGACTCCGACTTCTCCGAACCAGGCAAGCATGTTTTGAACATTTGATATGACAGATGTTTTACATGTTCACGTGAGAGTTTGTGCATGGCATATGAGTGTCGGTAAATACCCCGTTGCTTGTAAGGCAACGACCCGGTTGCTCCAAAGTCGCGATGATCTCTGATGAGAGATGGCCTAATCATGTGGTGACATGAAGGGCAGCAAGGTGGTACTGTTGTAGCATACCAGCCTTGCGGCATCCGACTTTCCCCGACGTTAACATGGTTGGAGCCACGTTATCGTTCTTTTCCCGCACGTTCCAAAGTTGCGATGATCTCTGATGAGAGATGGCCTAATCATGTGGTGACATGAAGGGCAGCAAGGTGGTATTGTTGTAGCATGCCAGCCTTGCGTCATCCGACTTTCTCCGATGTTAACGTGGTTGGAGCCACGTTACCGTTCTTTCCCCTTTCCGTGCTGCCACATGTCTCATTGCCAGGATGCGGTTTAGTAAGTTGGTAACCTCTTTCCGTGTACACACCAAGCAGAGAGGCCGGCATGATGGTACCTTGGCCCAGGATTAAAGCCAGTCATCCGGTCAGGGGGCATGGGTGTTTCCGGTTGGGACCGAGAGGGGGGGGCACCCCCTTAGAGCGCCCGTATAGAAATTTGATCCCATGCTACGCGAGGTTGTAGCCTCCCCGTCTCAAGGTTTTTCTTGAACGTCGCCGAGGGTGATCCCTGGCTTCGGATGGTTGAATTGGGTGTGTACTGGTTAGACGTGTTTCTTCCAAAACACCGTAGACGGAACTAGTCCCCGTGACTACTGAAATCCGTTGGCTGTGGTTAAGTACAAACTCCGCAGAGTCAATTCTTTCCAAATCATCGTATCCATGATCAAGTAGTGTAAACATTATATCCATATCTATCCGTGTGAAAAACTTGTCCCCGATGGACAAGCTCAAGTGGTAAATTCAGATTTATTATTATTCCTGTGGATGGACTAACTTTATATTTGTCTCATGCTTGTGATAATTTATGTTCCCGAACTATTGTATTATTGAGTTGTGATATAAGCCCTTTATGTGACGTCGCGCAGACGTCCGACTGTGGCGTGTACTCGTTTCTCACTTTAAATATAAGCCCTTTATGTGACGTCGCGCAGACGTCCGACTGTGGCATGCACTGTCTTTATTTTCTGTTATAAGCCCTTTATGTGGTGTCGCCCCGACGCCCGACTGTGGCATTATCATTCCGCATTTTCCGCTCGAGGAGTCTTTCAGACACTCGTTTGGCACCAGTATTATCATTCCGCATTTTCCGCTCGAGGAGTCTTTCAGACACTCGTTTGGCACCAGTATTATCATTCCGCATTTTCCGCTCGAGGAGTCTTTCAGACACTCGTTTGGCACCAGTATTACTATTCTGCAGTTTCCGCTCGAGGCGTCATTCAGACCCTCGCTTGGCACCCAGTATTTATTATCTCTATGTCTGATCGCACTGGTTAACTTGTTCATACGCTTCATGTTTACATTTGTTATACCTTATGTCCGAACTGTCTTGCGAGTACTTTCATAGTACTCACCTGGCTTGTTGATTTGGCCAGATGTTGACGAAGGCGATCTCTTGGATGAAGAGTTTGATAGCGCGTCCGATGCCTAGAGGAGTCCCAGTCAGTCCTGCGCGATCCCGGATATTGGTCACTTGTATTGTGTTCGCTTCCGCCACCCGCAATAAGTCTCCTCGAGCCTCACTCCGACGCTCGAAGAGCTGTAGTCTTCTGGAATCATATCACTCGCTTCGCGGTGATATCTCCACCACCGTTATTATCGTGAGTTAGTAGTTGCCACCCTATCCGCCGTTTTGTTTTAGCGGCGTGCATGTAATAAATTGTTGGGCAGTCTCTGCTCAACCTTGTATTATATTTAGTACTCCTGGTATCTTTTTTCTGTGACCAAGATATTGTCTACCAGTGAGAAGGAATTCTTCCTCGCTGGTCCGTAAAAGGGATTGGTCTCTCAATAATTATTTTATTGAAAAATCGGTCGTGACAGGCGCCCCCTCTTTCCTCCCTCTCTTCCTCTCCTTCCTTCCCCCTTCCTCCTTCCTAGTTGGACTAGGAAAGGGGAGTCCTACTCCCACTAGGAGGAGGACTCCCCCCTCTCCTTGGCGCGCCCCAAGGCCAGGCCGGCCTCCCCCTTGCTCCTTTATGTACGGGGGCAGGGGGCACCCTAGAACACACAAGTTGATCATTGATCTTTTAGCCGTGTGCGGTGCCCCCCTCCAGCATAATCCACCTTGGTCATATCATAGCAGTGCTTAGGCGAAGCCCTGCGTTGGTAGCATCATCATCACCGTCATCACGCCGTCGTGCTGACGGAACTCTCCCTCGAAGCTCTGCTGGATCATGAGTTCGTGGGACGTCACCGAGCTGAACGTGTGCTGAACTCGGAGGTGCCGTGCGTTCGGTACTTGGATCGGTCGGATCGTGAAGACGTATGACTAGATCAACCGCGTTGTCATAACGCTTCCGCTTACGGTCTATGAGGGTACGTGGACGGCACTCTCCCCTCTCGTTGCTATGCATCACCATGATTTTGGTGTGCGTAGGAATTTTTTTTTTAAATTACTACGTTACCCTACGAGGTCATCCACTTGAGGGAAATTTGCTACTGTCCTACAAACCTCTGCACTTGGAGGCCCAACAACGTCTACAAGAAGAAGGTTGTGTAGTAGACATCATACATCAAGCGCATTGTCAAACACTTCTGCTTTCGGTCTACGAGGGTACGTGGACACACTCCCCCCCGGTTGCTTTGCATCTCCTAGATAGATCTTGCGTGGGCGTAGGAATTTTTTTGAAATTGCATGCTATGTTTCCCAACAACAGGATTATAGTAGTCTGCACATTTGAGGATTGTCCATTTTTCATTGCAGCTTCTTAGATAGCAAATGAGAGGACATTATGTATAAAGAAACTAAACTTGCACCACAGCTACCCAGTAGTAGGAGAGAGCACAAAAGTGACTGCTAAGTGGTTGGCACATGAATGTGAGCAACAGTTGAGGACAGACCCCAACACACCTGTCCAGACTATAATTTCAAACTTGAAGCAAAAGCATGGAATAGAGGTATCTATACATATGGCCTATAGGGCAAGAAAGCTAGCTAAAAATGAAGTCCTAGGAGATCAGAAGGCACAATATCACAAGATAAGGGATTACCTAGAAGTTGTGCTAGAAACCAATCCAGGAAGTAGATGCATTGTCACAACAAAGCATCTGAAACTACATCCCAGCAAGAACCCAAGATTCCCCGGACTGTTCATGTGCCTCAATGCTTGCAAAGAGGGTTTCCTGAATGGTTGCAGACCATTCATAGGTATTACCCACTAAATTGTTTCTAATTAACTAGTGACTCTACATTTGTATGTGCACACCCACTAATTTGTTTTTAATTAACTTGTGATCTGGTGTGATAGGTGTTGATGGTTGCTTTATAAAGTTGACAACAGCGCAGCAAATCTTGGCTGCCACTGGAAGAGATGGAAATAATAACATATTTCCCATTGCTTTTGCAATAGTGGACAAGGCAAACACAGCAAGCTGGTCTTGGTTTCTTACTCAATTAAAATATGCCATTGGTTGTGAGTTTGGCAAGTTTGGCTACTACACAATTATATCTGACATGCAAAAGGTACTCTCTACTCCAATCATGTACTGCATAGTTTGCAATTGCTTATTAATTTCATACATGGCATTGTTGTAGTATTCTCAAACTGTAGTTCATTCAAACAAGGCCTTCTTACAGTCATAAATAATGTATTCCCCAATTGCCCACAAAGATTCTGCCTTAGACATATTTATCAGAACTTTCAAACAACTGGTTTAAGAGGGGAAGAGTTGAAGAAATACATGTATCAGGCAAGTTATTCCTATATTGAGCATGGTTATGTAACACCAAGGGAAGGCATGGAAAAGGAGTGTGAGCCAACTTGGAAATGACTTTCTAGGATACCAAAACATACATGGGCTAGGCATGCCATGGACAACAACTGCAAAACTGACTTGATAGTTAACAATATAAGTGAAGTTTTTAACAAGATGATACTTGATGTCAGAGCCAAATCCATTAGAACTATGGTAGATGGGATCAGAACAAAGCTGTTAGTAAAATTCAATGCAAATAGGACAAAGACTGAGACTGCTAAGTGGCAGATATGCCTAACATATGCCGATAAGTTAGAGGAATCAAAACATCATTCTAGGTTTTGTCGGTCTATCAAAGCTGGACCTGATCTCTTCCAGGTGACAAGTGGAGAAAGCACATATGCAGTTAACTTGTTGTTGCATACATGTGGCTATAGGAAGTGACATATGTGGAGTTCCTTGCAATCATGCTGCTTCTACAATCAACAAGGCAAAACTACACCCAGAAGATTTTGTTCATGATTTCTTCAAGAACTTACAGTCCAATAGTTTTCCCTATGCATGGGCCTGATTTGTGGCCAAAGACTAGAACCCTTGACATTGAACCACCAGTTTTCAAAGAGAAGCCAGGAAACAAAGAGACAAAAAGGAGAAAGAGCAAGTTTGAAAAGCCAGCTCCAAAGGATACATCTATGATGGGCACTATCACTTGTATCAATTGGAACATGACTGGGCATACATACACTAGTTGCATGCAAGCTCTTAAACCAGCACTAACAATGAGAATGAACCAGCACCAGGTAATTGTTCTTCCAGCTTTTTCTATATTAATCTCAGATAGCAGTTTCTAACATTTGTATGTTGTAATTGCAGGAAAACTAAACTGTTTCTGCTCCTGCTGCTCCCATGACATCAAGGATAAAAGCTCCTTCTTCTTCTGCTGCTCCTGGTGCTTCTCCAACTACAGCTCCAGCTCCTCCTGATCCAAGGGCAGTCCCAGGGCAGCGGGAAGAGCTTCTTCCGCTCCTGCTGCTGCTCCTAGGGCAGCAAGAAGAGCTCCTTTTGCTCCTGTTACTGCTCCCAGGGTAACAAAGAAAGCCAAAACAACAATGGCATCAACAAAGGACTGCTACTTCTACTGCTGGTGTTGGTCCAAGTTCCTCTACTACTGTTGGGCCAAGGGGAAGCAACAAGTTCACCCCCCAAGAGCTGCAGGTAGTGGAAGAGTGAGGAAGCCATCCTATAAGACGTCTGAGTGGTTCAACTGTTCTAAGGGGAGCAAGTGAAGTTGTGTTAATTTGTGTTGGGCTGTGATCAAAACCGTATGTTGCTTGTGGTTAGCTCTTGATGTTGAAAACTGCTTGATTTTGGTTGTGATGAGACCTTTGATGTAAGGTACCTAGTGGACTTGATGGTAACTTTGATGCTTCTGGCTTGCTAATAAGCGTGGCTCCTAATTTCTTATGTCTCCTACTAATTTCCTGTTATGCTCCATAATTGTTTTATGATTGATGAATCAAAATGATGAATGATGCTACTAACATCCTTTTATGCTCCATATTGGGTCATCTAGGGTGCCTCGATGTCGACGATATCCAAGATAATCTAATTTGACCATCTCAGGTGCCTCGACATCGACGGTATCTAAGATAACCTAATTTGGTCATCTAGGGTGCCTTGACGTCAACGGTATCCAAGATAACCTAATTTGATCATCTAGGGTGCCTCGACGTTGACGGTATCCAAGATAACCTAATTTGATCATCTAGGGTGCCTCGACGTCGATGATATCCAAGATAACCTAATTTGATCATCTAGGGTGCCTCGACGTGAATGGTATCCAAGATAACCTAATTTGATCACCTAGGGTGCCTCGACGTCGACGGTATCCAAGATAACCTAATTTGATCATCTAGGGTGCCTCGATGTCGACGGTATCCAAGATAACCTAATTTGATCATCTAGGGTGCCAAATGTGATACCAAATGTGATAACATACCAAATAAGTGAGATAGTTAACATCATAGATCACACCATAGTTCAAAGCTTACAAGCCATAGTTCTAGGCTACACCATACTTCAAATACTACAAATTGCCACTGGTTCGCACATTACAAGCCATAGCTCAAAGCTTGAAACTTAAGATAATGACCCACATGGTCAGATTACAAATCACTCTTCATCACAGATATCCTTGATGTCCTTCAGCTTTCCCTTGTTCTTCTCACTAGCTTTGACAAGATCAACAATGTGAAACTCCAAATTCCTCCTCTCAGTGTTCAGCTTTTCCTTCTCCTTCAAATGAGCAAACTTCAAATTCCTAATCACATTACCTTGGGCAACATGAATGCTCATCAACTAGTCAACCTTTTTCTTCAGTTCTTTGTTCTCAGCTTCCATTGCACCTAGCTGTTTTTTCAAAGCTGACATGTTGTTGTCCAAAGGAGGAGTGATCTCCTCATGTTCACCTTGTTGGACTTCATTTTCCTTGGGAATATTGTCCTGGGTATCAAGTAGGTTGTTCACATCCTCAACAAGCTTCTCATAAGTCTCATGTAGCTTGTTCTTCCGTGATGTGAGATTGTGGACAAGTGATGAATGCTCCAGACATGCCATCCTATTAGCACGCTGTCTATCCTCATACATAAGCCATAGTTTGTGAAGAGCATTCTGCAACTGCTCTGGCCACTCCTCATCTACCCACTGAACAACACCACAATTGCTTGCTGTCTGCAAAACAAGAAGTACATATTCATTTACTTCCTTTTTCACTTCACTTCAATTCAGTTCAATTCAGAACAACTAGAGTATAAACCAATTTTCTATCTGAATTTTTAACACCAGAGTACACTGAACAACAGAGTACACTTAATCTTATTACTAAAATTTAAACAAAACATCAGAGTAAACTAAACAATAAACATGGTCATCTTAGCAAAAACCAAAACTACAAACATGCGCATCACAGTACATAGTACACTGAACATGCACATCACACTATACTATACTATACTATGGTACATGATAGTATATTTAACTGAACTACTACATGAACAATGAACATGAATAATGAACAGTACATATGAACAATTTACATATTCTTCGCAAAAAAGCTAACTACACATATTTGCTACCACTTACATCAAGTCCACAAGCAATGAACCTCCTCCCAGTGCTAATCCCTTCGAATGCAACAAACCTCTTCGCCGGCTGGCCATGCTCACACATCACCATCACATCATCGTCAACACCACAGTAGTTCGGGTCCTCAATTGTAGCTGGGATCTGGATCAACAAAAAAATGAACAAAATTCATCCCACGAGTTCAAATCGAGCAGGAAATAAAAAATCCCCAAATTGAAACCCTAGCTCAAAGAACTAAATCGAAACACTAGACATCACTGACCTTGATAGGGGAGCCGCCTGAAGAGTACTCGTAGCCCGATTCCTTGTTGGTGTCGCTCCACGAAACCATGGCGGACGACGGCGAGCTGGCTTGTCATCGACGGCGAGCAGGGCCAGAGAGAGAGGAGGGGAGACAGAGGAGAGGGGCGAGAGAGAGAGAGAGGCGCGGGAGATCTGTCTGGCGAGCACTAACACTCCGACAGGCGTGGCGTCTTGACCGTTTTGGTCCTAACGGTGTCGTCTGCCTGGCCGTCATGCCACGTACACGTTTTCGGGGCCTACCTGTCGGAAAAGAGTTCAAACGCGGCTAAAAGCCTGATCATTGCTTTTTGCAACGACTTAAGCGACTTTCCAGTGTTTTTTGCAACAGATTAACGAGTTGGTGGTTTTCTGCAAAACATGCTACAAATGTGGTAGTTTCTTGCAATTGATTCTTTAACATCTTACAACAACCAACCTCGGTGACTAGGAACATGCGCACGCCCCCAAGTGGACCAAGGAGAAGGACTCGACCTAGGGCGCCACCGACAGGATATGCTAAGATCCACATAGATGCCGGAGTCTCAAATTCGAGAGGAACTGTTACTGCTGTATGTCATGACCGTCACGGAAATTACTTGGGAAACTCTTCTCTCATTATTTTTGGATTACATGAAGCCGCTATACTTGAAGCAACTGCATGCCGTGAAGCATTGTCTTTGGCGGAAGACATGGGTCTCCAAAGTTTCATAATCGCTTCATAAGCTAAACAGGTGGTGAGTGATCTGCCAGTGATCTGGCAATGGCATGTGGCAGTTAAGGTCGGCACGACATGATATCAACGGAATCAACTCCAGAGCAACAAGTTTTACCAGTAACTTTACTTTCGAAGGTCGTTTCGTTAATGATGAAGCTTATAGTTTAGTTAGATTTTCCCTTACATTATATCAAGGACACTATGTGTGGCTTATTCAACACCATGACCCAAATTGTATCCCACAAAATGTGGTCTTCCATGAATAAAGCGTTTCTTAAAAAAACATAGAAGGAGCTCCCGGGGATACGGGCATTCCGCGTCAGCACAGTTATTAATTAAAAACTCGTCACTATATTGTTGTGTGGTTACATGTGAACTCAGTGGACGTTTACATATGGTGCATTGGTCCATGTAAATCCTTTATGGATAAAAAGAAATCAATTGTATAAAAAAACTAAAACTAAAGGATTCAAAGAAGGAAAAGGGATTAGTTTTCATATAGGCTGTATAGTTAGAATATACTATATCATGATAATCCAGTCGGATTGAAGAAAGAATTTCCAATAAGCAGTAGTTATTCGTGATGATTATTGAAGTTCATGAGCATTAAAATCTGTGAACATTTTAGAAATCCATGGACAATTTATAAATCATGGAAATTTTGAAAATTTTGTGAACACTTTAAAAAAATTCATAAATAGTTTTAAGAGTTTTATGAACTTTTCTTACATTTTATATAGTTTGAAGTCATAGTTAGATAGTCTGTTTTCCAGAACCAGGAGCAGTCTATATTTCTCCGGTTGGTTTCGTTCAGAGCGGATGTTAGTTTTTCTTTTTCTTTTTGAGGAATAGAGCGAATGTTAGTTTTTCCTGGAGCGGGACCGCACGCACGTGGTTGTTATGGGCCAGCCCAACGGAGCCTTATACTAAGCTCCCGGCCTATGCACACGCAAGTAAAGCATTCGTTAATCAAATCCAATGAACGCCTGCAAAAGGTTGCACCCAGGGGAGGCCCACACGCCAGTGACCGTGAATCTGCTGATAGCCTGAGCACTGGCCTAGATGACCACAGATAAACTAGGAGAGGATGCCGATGGATGTTCTTGCCTCCGTGGACAGCTTTTGGCAGTTGGCTACTACTGTGCACAACCATTATTGTGTGGTTGTGCTCGTGTCTGTGTCATGAGTGTGTGCACCGTCTCCGATGGGTCAACAAGCGGTGGATGCAACACGAGTGGATTTCGACTCTGTGTGCTTTGTCTAGCACTCGGTCTTGAGTTTCGAGGTGAGAACTGTAGGCCTGATTTGATTAGTCGTACTTTTGCCATGATGGTGTTTTTCACGCTAGTCCTTGTGAAATGCAATTCTTGGAGTTTTGCTTGGGCTTCATCTTCAGGGGTGAAAACCCATCATCTGTTTTATGCTAGCAAAGGGCTCGTGCGTTGCTACGTAACGATAAAATACGAGGATCATGTCACTGATTAAGAGCATCATTTTGAGTTGAAGTCACATTTTTGCAATTTGTTATTTGTGCATTCTACAAGTGTTGGTCTCACATGAAGTAGTGGTGTGCTTGTTTATTTGTTTTAGGTCCACATGTAAGTAAAATTGCAATTCTTTTATTTTTGTATCTTGGAAGGTTACTAGTCTCACATGTGGGTAAGGGTGTATTTTTTATTGGTGAAGATTGTTGGTTCAACATGTGAACTCACCATCAACTCCGGACGTGGTGATTTGGCTCTAGGGACCATGTACTCCCTGGTGAATAGTAAATTAAAAATAAATAAAAGATAAAATGGACAGATTGACTGGATAGCCCATGCAGTCTTCTCCGTCTGGAATGGACGGGGCAAATTGGCTCTAGGGACGTGATGATTTAGCAGTGGTTTGTTACGGCTGGATAGCCCATGCAAAGAAGTTGGGCCACATTGACTGGTAGCATGGGCCTATACTGGAATCTTCAATCCGTAAGCGGCCCGTGGGTCTGGAATGGACGGGGTTCCAGCCCATCCATAAGCGGGCTAGGGCAAACCAGCCGCTCGTCTATATAAAACCAGGCATCGAGGTCACGCCATCTTCCGAAACCCTAGCCCTTCTTCCGCCGCCGCCGAACCCCAGCGCACCGGTGAGAAACTCTCATCCCCTCGCTCCTTCTCCGTCTCGTTGCTTCAAATCTCATCCCGTCGACTCATCTGAATCGCTCGCCGTTTATCGTTCCTCTTGTGGTTAGCAGGAGGAGCCGCAGCAGAAGGGATCGGAGATGGCCAAGTCGAAGAACCACACGGCGCACAACCAGTCGTACAAGGCGCACAGGAACGGCATTAAGAAGCCCAAGCGCCAGCGCCAGGCCTCCACCAAGGGGGTACGTTCATCCTGCTACGCACGCAGTCCCCTAGATCCAGAACCAATCTCTGTTCTGTTGTTCCTTTACTTTCTGGTTCAGATTTGCTATTTTTTTTCCATGGATAACTGTTTGCAGTGCAGACTTCAATCTGGTTTAGTTAGTTTCCTTCCGGCAAATATCTGTAATTATGCTAGAAATGTGAATCTGTTATTGACAAATTGGAGTACGAACCTGAAATCTGAGGTAGCATTGTTCGATTCTAGTGCATGTGATCGATACGTTGTTCAAATCTGTTGTTACCTTGGATAATTGTTGTGGTCAGTAGTTAGCTATGTCAAATGGGGCATTTATTACTGGATGATATGTATTATGTGTAAGAATCGAGGCCCTGTTCTAGTTTTCGTCACTATAGTTATTATTCCGTAGATTTGATGATTGATGTGAACTAGCACAGTGCCCCATCACGCTGGCATTGAGGTTGGACTCAGGCTTTGGTCTTTGAATTGGTATGTTACAAGTGAGGTCATTGGTGAAAAAAAATACTTGGCTTGTGCTAGAGCAAATCTTGACTTCTTGTGTATGTCTGTTGCCCAAGTTTTGTTTCTGTTGGCCCTTCTATCCCTAATCCTGTGGTGGGAATCTAAATCTAATGCTGTATTGGGAGTTTAGCCTTGTAAAATGTTTGTGATTTCTGTTTGTCTACGCCTACTGATCTGTGCCTCTTTATTGTTTCCTTGTAGATGGACCCGAAGTTCCTGAGGAACCTGAGGTACTCGAGGAAGCACAACGTCAAGGCTGGTGAGGGAGAGGTTGAGAAGTAAGATGGATGAGTTTCTGGTGGTCGATATGTCTCGTGTATCGCTAGGATCTACTGTTTTGAACTTAATCCAGTGTTCTGTATGACCAAAGAATATCTATGTCGTTACCTAAGTTTTGTCATGCTGCTGGATTGGAAATGATATTTGCAGCTTTATGAGAACTTCTTTATCTATAAAATGTGTCTTCGAATGCAATGTTTGTGAATTGAGCATTCTATTTGGTGTTGTCTGTTCATCGGTGATCTTACTTGATTGGAATACGAATGATCGAGCATGTATTGGTGGTACAATAGCTGTTACTTTGAGCTCCTGTTATGCTGACCGATGAGGTTCAAAACATGATAACAACAGTGACCCAGATGATAAAATCCATGGCAAGCAATTGGTTGATTAACATTTGACTAGATAGTAGTAGATCACACCTTTATGACATGGCTCCTCGTCAAGTTTCCTGTTAGTGCTGATTTGCTCTTGCTGTTTGTACCAACCCTACTCTCTGTATTTTCACATAAGATGCACCATTACAAGAAACGCATACGCGTGCAAAAAGCAAACCAGACCACAATCATGCATGCTCGAGCACCGGTCGATCGTTTGCGCCGGTCTCAGTATTTACCACAAGCGCACCGATCGCTATCTTAGCAGTTGCAGGGGTTGCACTTGCAGCTGGCACCACAGCTGCAGCCATTTCGGGCCTCCCCGAACCACACCTTTTCAGGCCCGGCGACGGACGACGGTGGTGCCGCTCTTCTCCGCCAAGTCAGGGTATATCTTGCTGCAACAACAAAATATCAGCACGAGAAACTCTTCTCCACTATACTTAGGCCTGAAACAGCTACTAGTAATTTGCAAGACAGAACAGAGGTATCCACGCATATTTGCACGAGGAGCTCCAATGTAGATTTCCGACGATTAAATAAAGCTTTGCGATATCAAATTTTTATCCTTGCAAGTATTCTAGTTCCCAAATGAACTTCCATTTTCAAAGAACCAAATATGCTTAATAAATCGCCAATAATGGTTAGTGTTCTTGACGTGGGTCCTTGTGACTTCTGTATAAATTTCTGTACGTTTGAGGCTTTTACGACGTTATTGGTGCTTTCTTCTAAAGCAACGATACATGGTATGCATCATCTTAACGCTCCCCTTTATAAGAAATAATGATTAATTAGATGCGTGTTCAACTCACAAAAAAAAGGACACTTGTTGAAAGAAAACAACATTTAAATTTTATACCGGTTGACTTCAATAACAGCTAGCCTGCCGGCCAGAAATGTGCCTTCTTTGTTTTTTTACCCTTACCATCGCTTTCTTTCCCTTGAGGCCATTACCATCACTGCTTATTCTCAATGGAACTACCCGATCTTCCTAAATGTACAACGTTTTGGCAGTTCTTTCTCAATTTTGAAATTACATTTAGAAGCAAAGATAGTAGTTTTTAGAAAAGGAAGCATTTTATTGCGTACCCCTTTACACAAACCGGGGAATAATAACTTATTCGGTCTCAAAGTAGCTTTTCAGATGCAACGGCATTTTACACAGTATCCCGCCTTACTCTTGCTTCTTGTCATGTTTCAGTAACTCTCTCTC
>NC_057796.1:317976153-317986154 GCF_018294505.1 Triticum aestivum | reverse complement strand
CTGCATGTGTCTATCCTATCTACAATTCCTACCTCTCTACATGTTTCCTTCTTAACCAAGAATTGCTTTCCCATCTACTAGTGTTAAGAAATTGTATTGACCAGGATCATGCATTAGAGATACCTAGCTCCATGTTCAGCATCGTTTTCCAACAGAACCATCCATGAGAAATACACCGCTCCATGTTTAGAAATTGCATTGACCAGTACTTGTCTACCTGGTATCTGATTATGTCCTTTTGGATCGTTGGTTTGTTAGGACTTGGACTATGTGCTGCGAGAGTCTTAATGATTCAAAGATTTTTTATGGAAACTTTTGAGGATTGGAATTCTTAGTAACATTTCCAAGTATGTTGTTTGGTTTGTAGAAATATGCTCCTTTGCACTGTATTTTTATAGAAATAAAGTTGTACCCCCTCCTCCACTCCCATGGTATGATATATCATATTTAGAAATAAAGTACGATAATAATTAGTTCAAATTGCGTGGTAATAACATAATCCTTAAGCCTACTTAATACACAACTTGTTGTATCTTTCTCTCTTCCATGATCAGAATTCTCACTACTTTCAAACCCTTCGTAGTAACTTATTTTTAAATAATTGACTTATTCATGGCACAATTACCATGAATCACATACTAGGTCATTTAAATACATATTGCGATACAAAAGGGTAGCACCAGATATTTGAAAATGGCATTAACCAGCAAGCATAGCATAAGCATTGCATTAACTGAAATAGTCACAAGCGCCATCAAAGTTCAAGTTTGAGCAAACATAAAATCATCACAAACATTTGACCGAGGGATGCTTTAAGCACCGTGCAGCCCTGGCCCGAGCGATGAATGCTATAGACAAATGGACTACGAGAGTTACTATAGTCTAGCTAACAATTCACACTTTGCTCGAACCTGTTTTGTATATTCACTTCAATTCAGATGGACCATTACAAAGACACACACATATAGGCTTGCGCGCACAAACACAAAGCAGTAGAAATAGTTTCACAAGTTACATGAGCACAGGGACACCAAGAGCAAACCACACCACAACATTAACCAGACGACCGGCGCCAGTTTCATTATTCACACACCCGATGACACACGACACGATCACCACATAAACATCGACCGCTTGCATCTTAGCAGTTGCAAGGGTTGCACTTGCAGCTGGCACCGCAGCTGCAGCCGTGGCCGGCCTCACCGGACTCGGCGGCCTCCTCGAACTGCACCTTCGTGGGCCCGACGTGGAGGACGACCACGGTGGCCTGCACGGTGGCGCTGCTCTTCCCCTCCAAGTCAGGGTACATCTTGCTGCAACATTCAAATCAAAATAATCAGCGCAAGAAATTACCGAGTTAGCAACCCATTCTAGTTTGCAAAAGAGAGAGAGAAGTATGCATACCCGCAGTTGCAGTTTGAGCCGCAGCCGCAGCTTGATCCACAGCTGCAAGACATCCTTAGTTTTGCTGTAAGTTTTGTTGAAGATGGAAGAAGAATAAGTGATTTGAGATGGTGAGCAATGAGCAATGCATAGGCTCTCCCTGTGCACCAGTATTTATAGGCCAACTAGTGTGATTGAAAGGACGTTTGTTGCGTGTCACGGTGCTTTACAAAGGCTTCCTAGAATGAGACTTTAGGAGCTTTGGTCCATCTAATATAAATTTCTAACGACTGAATAAAACTTTGCGATTTGATAATTTTATCCTTGCAAGTATTCAAGTTACCGAATGAACTTCTATTTTCAATGAACAAAGCATGCTGAATAAATCGCCAATAATTGTGAGTGTTCTTGACGTGAGTCCTGACGATTCCCGAATAATTTTCTGTGCGTTTGGCGCGTTTATGGTGTTATAGTTGCTTCTTCTAAAGCGACGATGTGTGGTATGCGTCATCCTAACGCTCTCCTTTATAAGAAATAACAAGTATTTAGATGCGTGTTCAAAGAAGCTATGTACGTTAGCTGCTAAATTAATGCAAGCAATACCTAATAAGAAAATACTAACATTTTAATTCATTTTATATTGATTGACTTCAACAACAGCTAGGCTGCCGGCCAGAAATGTGCCTTCTTTGCTTTTTACCCTTACCATCGCTTTTTCATAACCCTTACGGCCTTGTTACCATCACTGCTTATTCTCAGTGGAACTAGTTAGTAGATAAAGAAACATTTTTTGCGTATCACTTTGTGCAAACGGGAAATAGCAACTTATTTGTCTGAAAGTAGCTTTCAGATAAAGAAGCATTTTACTCGATATCCTGCCTTATTCTTTCTTCTCGTCATTCTTATCCTATTTACATTTCCTACCTCTCTACATGTTTCCCTCTTAACCAAGAAGTGTTTTTCCGGAAATTCAACTCGGTGCCCAGGCTCATCTGCTCCCGCTCAGAACAAATATCAAAATAAATACTAGAAAAATAAAAAAAAATCCAATTTTTTTGGGGTGGTAGATAATTTGATGCGTGAGGTCCGCTCTAAATTTCAACTCATTCGGACATCTGAGCAATTCTCGGCAAAAAAGACAAATCGGGCCAGAACAGTGCGTGAACAGTAAACATTTTTACAGGCCTCGATTTTGTCTTTTTTGCCGAGAGCTTCTCAGATGTTCAAATGCGTTGAAATTTGGAGCGGACCTCACGCATCAAATTATCTACCACCCAAATATTTTTTAGATTTTTTTGAATTTTTCTAGTATTTGTTTTGATTTTTTTCTGAAAGAGGGTGCAGATGAGCCCGGGAGCAGAAACTCCGCGTCCGTGTTTTTCCATCTATTGGTGTTTTTACAAAAAAAACATTAATAGATGGAAGAAGTGTTTTTTTACATCTATTAGTATTAAGAAATTGTATTGACCAGGAGCATGCATTGGAGATACCTAGCTCCATGTTTGGTCATATGTTCGTTTTCTCACAGAACCATCCATGAGAAATACATTGCACAACCATGTTTAGAAATTGTATTAGTGCCGACTTCAAAATAAAAAAAAATTGGCCAGTACTTGTCTACTTGGTATTTGATTTGGTTCGTTAGGACTTGACTGTGCTGCCACGAGGGTCTTAATGATGCAAATAATTTTCGCAGAAATTTTAGAGGATTGGGATTCTTAGTACATGATTCCTATCTCTACCAGTTGGGATAGTCATCAACATTCCATTTACTGAATAATGAACTAAATGCTCAAGATTCATGGCTAAAGTTGAATCATAGTTAGCCAACATTCTCAAATCATACTCCAACGCGGCATAGCCTCCAAAGTGGACAAGCAGTTTTTCATCGTGACACTGCTAAATAAGCATGCTCGTCATGGAAGGAGGCCAAAACTGATCACAAGCATGCATATCAAACACTTCTAAGAAAACATATTGCCGCTAGTAATTTCATTAGTATTCATAATGTAAGAACCCATCCAGGCGAGACGTTCCTAGTGGGCTTGACTGAGGGAAGCTTTAAGCACTGTCCGAGGGATGATAGGCAACCAAACATCGGGAGTTTGCATCTAGTAGGGCTGGTTATGGTCGATCCATGCAACCAAATACGCTATAAGTAAATGAACTATGAGAGTTGCTTGTCTAGCTAATAAGCTACTCCCTCTTTATTTCAATCCCTCTGCAGATGGAAGTTTCCATTTTTTTAGTGTTTTCCTTTATGTTCATTGTAGAGAAATATAGTGACACCTGCATTAGGAAAGAATATGTTTATCTCTATCTTTACTATCTTACAAATAAGAGTCGGTATATGGTTTTAAATTTCAGTTTTAGAAAAATTTCAACACATACCAAAATAACTGAGTTTCAGTAATTTCAGTTTGCATTTCGGCCAAAGGACCGAAATGTTTACTTGAAATTCAAAAAATTATGTGAATAAATTCGAAAAAAATTGAATTCCTGTGTACAACTGAAATGTCTGAAATATTTTGATCGAAAGGTAAATATTTTGGTGTCAACGAAAATTATTGAAATTTAGTGGAATTGACCAAAATCTCAATGAAAGTGATAATCGTCGGTAAGACGTGGCTAATTCACACTTTGCGCGAACCTGTTTTGTACATTCACTCCAGTTCAGATGGACCATTACAAAGACACACGCACACAAACACAGAGCGGTAGCAATAGTTTCACAATTCACACCACAACACTAACGAGACGGCCGGCGCCAGTTTCATTATTCACACACCCGATGACACCCGGCACAATCACCACAGACACATCGACCGCTTGCATCTTAGCAGTTGCAAGGGTTGCACTTGCAGTTGGCTCCGCAGCTGCAGCCGTGGCCGGCCTCACCGGACTCGGCGGCCTCCTCAAACTGCACCTTCGCGGGCCCGACGCCGAGGACGACGGCGGTGGCCTGCACGGTGGCGCCGCTCTTCTCCTCCAAGTCAGGGTACATCTTGCTGCAGCAGGCGAATCAAAATAATCAGCTCAATAAATTATCAGTAGCAACTCACTCTAGTTTGCAAGAGAGAGAAGTATGCATGTATACCCGCAGTTGCAGTTTGAGCCGCACCCGCAGCTTGATCCACAGCTGCAAGACATCCTTAGTTTTGATGTAAGTTTTGTTGAAGATGGAAGAGGAATAAGTGATTTGAGATGGTGAGCAATGAGCAATGCATAGGCTCTCCCTGTGCACCAGTATTTATAGGCAAACTAGTGTGATTGAAAGGATGCTTGTTGCGTGTCACAGTTCTATACAAAGGCTTCCTAGAATGAGTCTTTAGGAGCTTTGGTCCATCTAATATAAATGTCTAACGATTGAATAAAACTTTGCGATTGCGATTTGATAATTTTATCCTTGCAAGTATTCAAGTTACCGAATGAACTTCTATTTTCAAAGAACAAAACATGCTAAATAAATCGCCAATAATTGTGAGTGTTCTTGACATATGTCCTGAGGATTCCCGAATAATTTTGGTACGTTTGGGCGCGTTTATGGAGTTATAATTGCTTTCTTCTAAAGCAACGATGCGTGGTATGCATCATCCTAATGCTCTCCTTCTTTATAAGAAATAACATGTATTTAGATGCGTGTTCAAAGAAGCTATGCACGTTAGCTGCTAAATTAATGCAAACAATACCTAATAAGAAAATACTAACATTTTATTTATATTCATTGACTTCAACAACAGCTAGGCTGCCAGCCAGAAATGTGCCTTCTTTGTTTTTTACCCTTACAATCACTTTTTTTATAACCCTTATGGCCTTATTACCATCACTACTTATTCTTAGTGGAACTAGTTTGTAGAAAAGGAAACATTTTATTGCGTATCCCTTTGAAAGTAGCTTTCAGATAAAGAAGCATTTTACTCGGTATCCTTTTTTTAGAAAAGGAGATTGACCTCCGGCCTCTGCATCAATCAATGCGTGCAACCATATTATTAAAAAAACGTAACAAGGTCTTAAGTTCCAAGGATGCTCATAAACTGAGCAAAATTTTAAAAAATAAAGTCTGTAAAGCGCCACATCCAGCGATAAACCGCCTCATCCGGCGATAAAGAACAAGTTACGATTGCCTACACACCTAGTCTATTAGTAGCTCGCCATCCAAATCGGCTGAAGATAGCCCGTGCTACCGTCTCCCAGCGGTTGCACCCAATAGCGAAGAGCTCCCTGAAGTCCGCATGAATGAGTAACGACCACATACGGATCCAAGCTGTAGCTCTGTTGATAACCTGCAAAAAGTTAGTGAATTTTGTCCCATTTTTAAATCATATCATTTCTAGTGTTCCATATAGCCAAGAATAATGCACATATCCCTATCTGAATATGCTTACCTATGTGTATCTCCACTCCATTAAGCCACGCCCCAAATAATGTGTTTATGCTCATTGGGGGATGAACGTTAAAAGCTATATGAATTGATCACCATAATTTTTTTGCAAGTGGACACTCGAGAAAGAGGTGTTTAATCGATTCATTTTGATCACAAAAACAACACCATATCCTGCCTTACTCTTGCTTCTTGTCCTTTTCAGTAACTCGCGGTTGAACAGACTGAACTCCACTGTCTATCCTATTTACATTTCCTACCTCTCTACATGTTTCCCTCTTAACTAAGAAGTGTTTTTCCTTCTATTAGTGTTCTCTTTAGAAAGAAAAAAACTAATGGATGGAAGAAGTGTTTTTTACATCTATGACCATGCATTAGAGATACCTAGCTCCATGTTTAGTCATATGATCGTTTTCTCGCAGATTCATCCATGAGAAATACATCGCACAACCATGTATAGAAATTGTATTGGTGCCCACTTCAAAATAAAAAATATATTGGCCGGTACTTTTCTACTTGGTATATGATGTTTCGTTAGGACTTGATTATGTGCTGCCAACTGGGTCTTAATGATGCAAATGATTTTCATAGAAATTTTAGAGGGTTGGGATTCTTGGTACATGATTCCTATCTCTACCACTTGGGATAGTCATCAACATTCTATATATTTACCAAATAATGAACTAAACGCTCAAGATTCATGGTTAAAGTTGAATCATAGTTAGCCAAAATTCTCAAATCATACTCCATCGCGGCATAACCTCCAAAGTGGACAAGATGTTTTTCATCGTGACACTGATAAATAAGCATGCTCGTCATGGAAGAAGGCCAAAACTGATCACAAGCATACATATCCAACAGTTCTAAGAAAACATATTGCCGCTAGTAATTTCATTAGCATAACAACTATAATGTAAGAACCCATCCAGGCGAGACGTTCTGTCGGGGGGATGATCCCCGGGTAGGCAACGGAACCCGGATCCCTTTTCAAAACATCGGGGCAAGCCAAACCCCTCAGTCCGGCTGGCCTGCCTGCCGGCTCCCCAGCGTGAGCCAGCTAGGCATGGCTACAGCCTGGCCGGCCAGCCCACGCTGGCAGACCGCAAGACGACGACCAGTCCTTCCGGACGTACAACAAGGATGGCCCTCCACGACGGGGCACACATGGCCACAGTGCTCCCCCTTTACGCCGGCCCGAGCGGGCGTGGCTACAGTGCGCCCTACACCCACGCCCGGGGCGGCCGGCGGCCGGCGGTGCAACCCTGTAGCTGAGCGGCGCCAGCCGCCTCATGACGCGAGACACGACATGCCACAGTGCCGTGCAGCCGGCCGGACCCGTGCCCGGCGGCCCCGTCACGGTCCGCGCCTGGCGAACCCGGCAAGACCCGCACCTAGCGGACCTGGCGACCCCCACCGCCGGCTCCCAGATGATGACACTAGGGCCCGCACCCACATAACAATACCGTTGTAACAGGGGGGCAGCCTATAAGACTCCCCGGTGTCCCTCCATGCCGAGGGTCTTCGGTCGGTCGATTCCCCCAGCTCACACACCCACACACTCACTCAATGGAGATGCAAGATAGAGGCATGGCCCTTCTTCCTCCTCCACCCAAACAACTCCAGGAGCGACCTTGTAACCTAGTGCATATCATCCATTCGGCAGGACTAGGGGTGTTACCTCCCACGGAAGGCCCCGAACCTGGGTACGTCTCGTGTCACACACTTGCGCGCGCCAACCTCGCCTCCGGAACCCACCGACGTCCTCACGTAGTCCCTCACTTTTAGCCATCCCATGGCATCTACTGTGAGATCACCATGACGCCGAGGGAAGCATTAAGCACCGTCAGGGGGATGATTAGGCAACCAAACATCGGGAGTTTGCATTTAGCAGCGCTGGTTATATGGTCGATCCATGCAACCAAATACGCTATAAGTAAATGAACTATGTTGCTTGTCTAGCTTATAAGCTACGAACCATCTTTATTCCAATCCCTCTGCAAATGGAAGTTTCCAGTTTTTTCCAGTGTTTTCCTTCAGGTTCATTGTAGAGAGATATAGTGACACCTGCATAGGAAAAAGTATGTTTATTCTTATCGTTACTATCTTACAAATAAGAGTCGGTATATGGTTTTAAATTTCAGTTTCAGAAATATTTCAGCACATACCAAAATTAATCAATTTCAGTAATTTCGTTTTGCATTTCAGCCAAAGAATGGAAATGTTTACTTGAGATACAAAAAATTATGTGAAAAAATTCGAAAATATTTGAACTCCTGTGTACAACTGAAATGTCCGAGATAGTTTGATCGAAAGGTAAATATTTCGGCGTGTACTAAAATTATTGAAATTCAGTGAAGATCATCGAAATAGAGCAAGACATCCTTGGTTTTGCTGTAAGCTCTGCTGCTGAAGATGGAAGGGGAAGAAGTGATTTAAGATGGTGAGCAACGGGCAATGTATAGGCTCTCCTTGTGCACCACTATTTATAGGCGAACTATAATGATTAAAAGGACGTCTGTTGGAGTGCGGCGTTTCTGCTCCCGGGCTCAGCTGCACCCACGCTGACGAAAAAAATCAAAACAAATACTAAAAAAATTTAAAAAATTCAATTTTTTTGGATGGTAGATAATTTGATGCGTGAGGTTCGCTGCAAATTTCAACTCATTTGGACATTTGGACAGCTCTCTACAACAAAGACAAAATCGGGGTCTATAAAAAAGTTTACTGTTCACGCACTGTTTTGACCCGATTTGTCCTTTTTGCCGAGAGCTGTTCAGATATCCAAATGAGTTGAAATTTGGAGCGGACCTCAAGCATCAAATTATCTACCACACAATTTTTTTTGGATTTTTTGGATTTTTCTAGTATTTGTTTTGAATTTTTTTCTAACCGGGAGCAAATAAGCGTGGGCACCGATTTGGATTTTCGCGTCTGTTGTGTGTACACAGGCTTCCTAGAATGAGTCTCTTTAGGAGCTTTCGTCCCTCTAATGGAAATTTCTAAAAATTAAATAAAGCTTTGTGGTTTGATAATTTTAGCCTTGCAAGTATTCAAGTTGCTGTTGGAATATTAGGCAAGTTCATGATTAATTCCAGTAAATAATTTATGACTAGAAGAGATACTAGCATGCAATAATCTAGCAAACTAGAAGAACATCAAGACATGCATAACAGCAGCAAACATGTAACAATAGCCGTAGAAACAGACATGAACAGAGGATGTTGGACGTAATGATCGTTAGCTATTATGGGTGCGACAGTGTTGATGACGATGTTGGCGACGATCTGCTGCTGACGGCGATGAATACGACGATGAGTAGCACCGCCCGACTTGGACGGAAGACGACCCGTGATGGCGAATTTGAGCAGTCGTGCACAGCGCTTCCCAAAAACCTAATTCGTCCTCTCCCGGTGCAGGATCGCAAAGACGAACGGTTCCGGAGACCTGCTCTCCCACGCGCCGATGCACGCCGGCGTTTGGGATGGAGTAGACTACGATGGCGGCGCAAGTTGTGAGATGAGGCAAAACCCTAGGTGTTTTTTGGTGTGTCTCTGGCCGCAGCCGGTAGCTGTATATATATTAGGACCAGAGGCGGTATTGTGTCGCGACCACAATCCCAAACCGACTCGGTTTCTAATTCGTATACTTACCGGACAAGAAATCAAAAACTTGTCTGCCAAGACATAAAAATAAAACGGCAAAAGGAAGCTGCGCTCCTGCAAGGAGACGGACCGGATTTCGGCGGACCATTCACGCGCATGTACGCCTCGCCTCGCCACGGCCCGGCCAGGCGAGGCGAGCGAGCGCGCGCGTGTGGTTTTCCCTTTCTCTTCTCACACACCACTTAGAGTGGTGGAGAGAACCCACTATATAAAGAGGTCCAACTCTTCTTCAACTTCCAAGGTGGGACTAAACTTAGCACCACCACTTGCCATTTTACACATGGGCTTTGAGATTTCAGAAATTGCTATGGGCCTAGCCCATTAATTCTAACAATCCCCCACCAGATCTCAAATACCCATTTAGAGATTTGCCTTCTCTCACCACTTGTTTAATATACCAGTGTTTCAGCAGAGACTGTTAAGTTGAACTTCTGCCTAGAACTTTAAGCTACATCCATTCACAACTTGACAATGGACTATGCCTTGAATTGCTAGTTTTGTGTGAACAGGTTTCACTCAAAGTCTTAACCAGTACCTGACCGCCAGTAGGCTACCCTGCGGTTTGGAGCTTATAC